>NW_024870849.1:690000-1130000 GCF_019054845.1 Dipodomys spectabilis
TAATTGTGGTTATATGTACTTAGTACTAGCTTCTTAAAAGTCCCCAAACACTCTTTGACATGAACTCAGTAGTTCCATTGGTATCAGATTGAGATTTTATGGGAAAAACACTTTTTTAATTTTTATATTTCTAAAAATATATTTTATAATAGAGATGCTGTACAGAGGGGTTACATTTACATGAGTTAGTTACATTTCTCATTGAACATTGTTACCCACTTCAGTTTTTTTCTCCCTTTGTCCCTTCCACCCACTGCCCCTCTCCCACCATTACATTGTAAAGTTAATTTCCACCATAGAGTCCTGTGAGTATAATTGTTGCAATGGTTCACCTTTTGTACTTCTTTCAGCAATTTGGTATTTCCCTTCCCTTTCCCCAATCAAATAAATGCACATACTGGATGCAGGGTACCAGAATCAAAGACAGGAATTGCCATGGATAAAACATAGGAAAAGAAAAATGACATAAAGTAAGAAGAAAGAACTAGCTGCGGTACATTGGCTACATCAAGCTTGACAATTAAACAAAAGAAGACCTGCTGTTTCTATGTCTTGGTGTTCATTTCAATTAGCATCATTTTGTATGGTCATATATATGTTGATAACTCCTGAGCTATTATGATCCACTTTCAGGAGTAACAGGCTAATGCTAATCATTGCAAATGAGGGAAATCATAGAGCTCATGTTGCTTTTGGCCTGGCTTGCTTCACTTAATATGATTTTTTCCCAAGTCTTTCCATTTTCTTACAAAAGGGACTCTCTCATTCTTTCTGATAGAAGCATAAAATTCCATTGTGTAAATATACCACATTTTCTTGATTCATTCATCTATTGATTCATCTATTGAGTCAAATGTGTTGGATCTGTATCTTAGCTAAGGTAAACAATGATGAAATGAACATAGTTGTGCTGGTAGCTTATTGTGCCTTAGTTTGAGATCATTTGGATAAATGCTGAGGAGTAGGATTGTTGGATCTGTAGTAGGAAGACCCCTACTCAGGCAGGCCAGATCACCTATTCGTCTAGAGTGACAGAGCCCACAGCAACAAAGTTGTTAACAAAGAAGCGACTTTATTAAGAAGGCTCCTACACTGACTGGTCAGGGCCGCAGCACAGGCTTGGGAGCTGGTACTGTGACCCCTAGGGGCCCATGTACTTTGTTTTTTAAAGGCAAAATTCAGGAGGCCAAACCTGGTCATGCAGGTAACCAATGAGATTAACACACATGCAAAAGATTGCACAGTCATACTAGATCACATGGAGGTGGCCAATGAGGTTACAGTTTGTCACATAATGGCTATTTAAACCCGCCTATAACTTTTAGTTTAAATGACTCACTAATTCAGTGGGTAAGGTGAAGTATGCGCAAAAGGCGGAGTTTACGGTAAGAATACACAAAGGAGGAGTTTAGTGGAGTTTACCATAAGCACGTGAAAAAAGTGCAGTTTACGGTAAGCTCGGTAAGCTCGAGATGTTGCCAGTAGGAGCCAGTTTACAATCTATCTGTTTTATTGGTCAGTCTGTAACAGAACAATCAAGGTGACTTAGGTTGTTAAGGGGAGGGGTCATAGGGCAATTCTGTCCATTCCAGGAACTGGGCTGGTTGGAACCAAGTTCTAGTAAACCTTGATTAAAGGTTTTTCTTCTTCTAAAATTCCTAAAACAAAGGCGAAGCCATGAAAGAAACTGTACCAGCTCAAGTCTCCTCTCAGGACCTACTTCACGTCTTAGGGGAGTTCTATGTTTAGTCTTTTGAGGAACCTCCATTCTGCCTTCCGGAGTGGTTGAACCAGCTTACATTCCTACCATCAGTTTAGTGTGTTTCCATTTAGCCACATCCACACCCACATCTGTTATTATTTGCTCTCTTGATAATGGCCATTCTAACTGGGGTAAGGGGCATCAAAATGTGGTTTGGGTTTTGATTTGCATTTCTTTTATGACAAGTGATGCTGAGCATCCCCCTTCTCTTTCTGAGAGGCCACACTACTACAGGTTTGTAGTGTCTCAACAGAGGCATAGAAAATTATAATATTGTGTGCTTTTGGTTGTACATTCACTTCACTTGGCGCTTCCAATGACTCTTAAACTTATAGTAAAGGTTTATACTATTTCCCTTACTGAAAAAAAAAAACACTGATTTTCAAAAAACATAGGAAAAAAACCCTTTGTCAGTGGTCCCAGTGAATACTAAGGAAGATTCTTTACTGGGAAATTTTATTTGGTTGCTCGTTTGTTACATCACTTAAACACATGTTGAATTTGGGGTTTCCCCACCAAATCTTCAACAAACCAGAAACTATGTTGCCTCATTGGATTTTGCTACAAAAGTTACAAAATATTTTGACATATATTTGATTTGGTGTTTTGGGTTTTTTTTTTTTTACTTTTGGAGGGCTAGTGGGCCAGTACTCAGGCTTGAACTGAGGGTCTGGAGCTCTTGCTTAGGTTATTTTACTCAATGCTGTCACTGTGCCACTCAAACCACATCTGCACTTCTGGTTTTATGCTACTTAATTGAATGTAAGAATCTTGATGATTTATTAGCTTGGGTTGGCATTAAACTGTGATCCTCAGATCCTACCCTCCTGAGCATCTAAGATTACAAGAATGAGCCAGAACCTGGATATATTGTGCTCCCTATGAAACCTAAACAATGGCACACAATTCTGAAGCATGTGTTTATGGTTATGTATTTCAAAATTAGTTAGAAAAATATAGACCTTTATGTGTATGTGTGAATGTCCTGAGGGAAATGAGGATGTATCTGCTGATTTTGAGGAAAGATTTAACCTAGAGCATTTAACAGACTGAGCTACACTCTACAGAATGCTTGAGACTAAAAGTGAGGTAAATGATGTCATCATTCCATTCATCTACATCCCTTACTAACATATGCATATACTGTGTTGTTGTCATGAGTATTTTGTGTATGAGAGCCAGTACTGAGGCTTGAATTCAGGACCTAGATACTGTCCCTTAGCATTTCTTGTGATTCTAATACTCTACTTTTTGAAGCACAGCTCAGCTTTCTTCATTTACTCTTTAATTGGAGATAGAAGTCTTTTTTGCTCAGTTGTCTTTGAACTGAGTTTCTCATGTCTCAGGGTCTTGAGTAGCTAGTTTTATAGACCTGAGCTTCCAGTGTTTAGCTTTTCATTATTACTTTCACAAGCTACATGCTCAAGCACATTCCTTGCATTCAAAAATTTCACTGTTCAGGCTGACTCACAAGTTGTGAGGAAACATGGTGGAGTGGATAAGTTACCAAATGGGCTTTTAGCCGCATTAACATCATTCTTGTCAGTAACTTTCCTTTAAGTGAGTAAGTACATATTTCCACTTTCACTCTGACATTTTAACTGGAACTCATGAAATGTTTTTGATATACCTTTTAAATGTTATCTCCCAAAC
Organism: Dipodomys spectabilis; assembly: GCF_019054845.1. NCBI lineage: Eukaryota > Metazoa > Chordata > Mammalia > Rodentia > Heteromyidae > Dipodomys > Dipodomys spectabilis. The sequence continues at coordinate 693,416 of NW_024870849.1, forward strand.
AGGAGATATTATTTGAATGTTTTTGATAATATTTCAGATGGGGGTGGTCTTGTGTGTCTGGATGTCTGTGGACAGAGGCCATCCAGCTGGGATTCAGGCACAGAGCTGACGCTTCCTGTCTGCTGGTTGCAGAGAGGAAGGTTTTCTTCCTGGCCAGGCTTTGAATTGAGATCCTTTCATCTTAAACTTCTAAGTAGCTAGGATAACAAGCATGAACCACCACCAACTGGCTTGTTTTAGAAGCATTAATTGTGTTTCATTCATTGCTTTTTTCCTGGAAGGTTGATCTAGAGAGGCTGCTTGTACCTCATGATAAGGTGATTTGAATAATACCCTTTGCCTCTGGCATTTCTGAAACCCATTTCCTCAGTCAAATGAATTTGTTGTAAAGCCAATAGCAGTTTCCTTCTTAGGTGTTAGGTAGCTTATTTAAATCTCTTATACTTTCATTTGGTAAAGCAATCAGGACGTTTCTGTAAAACCCTACTTCTTGAGAGTATTATAGTTAGAAGGTATAATGTGCACACTTTCATATAGTCTCGCCTTTTATAAACATATGTTACAAGATTGGGTGGAAGACTGACTATTGAATTAACTTGATAACCACTGTAGAATTTTTAAGCCTTAATGCTTATTAACTCAAAGGAGGATTAAAAACATTCAGAATAGTAGAAGGTGGCTATTACTCATTTGATGTATGTGGAAAGATGATCAGAATTCTGATTAATAAAATATATCTTCAAATTTCCAGTGGTAGAATGCTATGCTAACTAGGAGGAGACAGTAGTGATGCCAAGGCTTTGAAAGCTGGTAATGCAGCAAAATATCAGGGGCGAGCATTTGCTAAGGATAAAATTTCCAAGGCTCATACAAAATATATTGAATTAGAATGCTAAGTGATGAATGACAGCACCAAATTTTATTTGTTGGCTTCTTTGTTTTGGAAGTCCTGTGATTTGGACCTAGGGCCTGGGTGCTGTCCTTTAGTTTTTTCCTGAAGGCAAGTGCTCTACCAGTTGAACCACAGCTTCATGTCCATATTTCTGGTAGTTAATTGGAAATCAGTCTTACCAAACTTCTTCCTTGCACTTGCTTCAAACCTGATCCTCAGATATCAGCCAACTGAGTAACTAGGATTCCAGTTGTGAGTCACCAGAGCCCAGCTAGAATCACATTTTAAAAGTATTCTTTACTGAATCAGATGTGTCTGACTACTATTGTAGCACTTTGGTTCCAGTGGGTTGTTAGATTTAAACTAAAATCAGAACTTTTCTACTTGTAACCGGCAGCATGCAATATCTATCTAATTTATACCTATCTTCATTTTGGATCTTTTTCTTCTTTGTACCTTTCCATTCTTACTTCACAAGCAAGCATGTCAGTGCTGTTTTCCTTTTCTGAACCAAATCAGCTCCATTCCCATCAATGGGCAATGTATTTGCTGTCCTTACTGTCTGGAGTACCTGCTCCTAGATAATTGCCTGGATATTGGCTCTCATATCAACATCCCCAATATGAAGTTGTTGCCACAAAATCACCAATTTCATGTCTCTGATTTATGGAAATTATCATTATGATTTCTGGTTTTCTTTACCTCATGAAATTGCTGAGGAGAGAGCCACATTCACTTCTGTTTCTCCAACACCTGTAATAGTGCCTAGTCCTTAGTGCTCAGGGGCCTTACATGGAGATCAGCCTTCCCCAGCTCAATTTATCCTAGCTTCTGGTCAGGACAGCTGTTCAAGCTGAAGTTTAGTGGCTAGTATTAATTCTGTCTAATTCTTTGTGCCTTGTGCTGTTGTTAAGCCCACTTTAGAGCAAAATCAGTGCCTGAGACCTATTTACTGTTATGACAAAGATGACTATGACATCGTAGAAGTTATGGCCATTGTATTGTGAAGCTGTGTGAGGACACCAACCCTCACACAATTTCCCCAAGATATGTGTCTCCTTTGCCCAGGAGTGCATTCAACAATTCAACAACCAAACTATCACCCAGTTCCTGATAAACTCAAAGTATGTTTCCATTTCCTTTAAAAAAATTTCAAGACATGCCTTTGATAATTTGTCAATGAATTACTGAAACAGAGTATATAATTTTATGTATTTGTAAGTCTTTGACCATCTCTCTTGAGCCCTTGCCATATTTCTATGTGTTTGCATCTTGGGAAGGGAAATAAGGTTTAATTCAGTATGGTCAGAGACTACAGTTTGGAACCTTTTGGAGGGAATGCCAACTTTCCATCTGATGTTCTACAAATTGCCATGTTGATACAGGTACTGAGTAGACTGTCATAAGATAAGAGGCTTTTCCTGATTTCTACTGACTTTCCTCTGGGGTCAGGGGGTGTGATCCCACTGCCTATGTGTTTATTTGCTACACTGGAGGGACCAGACCTCCTCTGAAAATCTACGACTTGGTTGTAAGAGATACTAAATCTCAGAACCCAGCTTCCCACATCACTAGGATTACAGGACTGAGTCTCACGGACTCAACTTTTTTATACATGCTATAGTCAGTTTCATTACATTTACTTTCATTTTATTCACATCATAGACAGATATATACAAATATATGTATATTTTTATTCATCTATTTATAATCAGTGTTATATCTAGAAGCACAAATATATTCTTATAATTATAATCAAATTATATTACTACTTTCCCCAATAATATTTACACTAATATTTTGTGCAAAAAACTCTTCTAAAATTTAAATGCCATTGTAGTTGGAAAAATAATATTCAGTCTTATATATTATGTAATATACTATATATAACATCAAGAATATAACATGTATTTACATATAACTGATTTAAATGTATTTTTTCTTGCTGATTTTGTATTTGTTCATCTATATAAACCTTCTTTTTCCTATTGATTATGACTTTTGCTTTCCAGCATACATATTTTCTATATATTTTCTCAAATATTTTCAGCCCTAAGTAGACTTTTTTATAATATTGGAGCCAAATTTTTCTTCCATATTTGTCCAAAGCACAATGAAGTTGTATTCAAATTCGTACTCACTGTTGGAAGAGAGCCCACATACCACTATATGTATTGTGGCATTTGTCCCATTTGACAGGATAGCTTTATAGGACATCTGATATGCTATGTACTAGACCTTTTATAGCCACCTTATGACCCCATGCAGGCCTGGCCTGGCTTCCTTGCCACTCCCTGTGCATTTAACATCTCCCATTATATCCAGTAGGCTCTCTAATACAGCCCCCTGTCTTTCTGTGTTCCCCTCCCAGAACACATATGCACAATGTTTCAGATTGTAGGATTAAAAAGAAATATATTTAGGATTCATGAATTTTAGAATATGTCAAAAATATTATTTTAATAAAGTTAAAAAAATAAATAGGATGAACCTTTTATAACAATCAGGACATAAAGAAAAATAAGGATTGTCTCAGGAAAAGGAGAAGGAACCAGAAATTCTCCCTCAGAGTCCACAAAGAGATCTTCTTCATCATTAAAGACAGGATCTTCTTCCTGAGTCCAGGTAGGGACAGATTCTAATTTCTCAATTGGAAATTGAATCCCCTGCAAGAGGTCAGATTGGTCTGGGTATTGTGAGGAAAGATTCCCTTTCCTCAACTGAATCTAGATTTTGGACCTCACTCATTGGTTTTCCTGAACATAGACTGGGGTCATTTTCCATTAGCACACATTTACCCTGCACACTAAGACGTGTTTTTTTCACTGGCTTGGTGGCGATCTAGTTGGATTGTGTACATCAATTGAAGATATTCTGGATCGTCTTCATCCTTGGTGTTATGTGCAGGTACGCCTGCATCACATGTGGGGTTCAGAACCAGTGGGATGTCCACAGGACTCAAAACCTACTTGGGCCTTTCTTCAAATTGAAAAAAAACCCTCCATGTTCACATGCTTTCTGGAGATCTTCCAATCTCCATCAGTCACCATAGACGACATCACTTCTTTATCTGGAGTTCTGCAGGAGCTGCTTTACAGTGATGCAAACCTGAGAATGGAAATAGGTACAGAAATCTTAGAGTAGACCCTAGAAGTTAAGGTGTGACTAAACTTCTGAGGATCTAATGGAAGAAGCTGTAGAATTTGAGTTTGGACTGAACACTGATTAGAATGCAGGGTGTTTCTAATGAGTGACTACTTCCAAGTTCTTTCAAAAGGAGAACAGATTATACCTGGCATAGAATATCCATAAAAGGACATTTTGCCAAACTAAGGAGTACTAAGGTCTCATGACCAGTTGGGCCCATCCCTAGAGACCCAGGTTCCATCCCTCCTCACGAGCCCTGAGGCATCTAAACAAGTTCTTCCTCTTTTGCTTGGTCTCATGGGTCATGGGTTCCTCCAGCTGGTCCAGAAGAATATGTAAACAGAAGAGCAGGTCTGAAGAGACCATGTTGATCTTGACATTCTGTGTAAGTTCTTTTAAGGTGTCATGGTTCTTAGGCACATAGAAATCATCAGGGTAGAAGTCCATCCACATAGGGAGGATAGAACAAACAATGTGGTGGGAAGATTGGTGACAAGGAAAATGAAAGCCCACCCTCTCCATCCTGAACCTTGTACTATAGCCTCTTTCTGGCAGGACTTGCATGTTGGGAAGTGCGAAGAGACTCCTGCAAGCAGGATGCTCCTCACAACCCACTTCTAGAAATTTCTCAAATATAATCTTAAAAATTTCTCCCTGTGATAGGAAGAGAAAGTTGTTTCCCCAATGGATCTGACTTGTTATATACAGCTCTCCCTGGCATCCATGAAAGTCCAAAACCACAACCACATCCAGAACTGTGTAATCTGCTATCCACTGACGTGCCAAACCTCAACCCTCTGATGAAAATAACAACTGGTGTGCAAAGAAGAAAATTGACTTTGATTCAGAAACGTCAAAGGTACCAAGTTTCAAAGGACAAAATTTCTCTTTGAGCCAATGTCCACTTACTTTTTCATTTGCTCATCTTCCTCCCAGTTACGGTAGAAGGATCTGTACCAATGGGAGAAGGAAGTTAACTCTTTGCTTCTCCTTTTCTGAACAGGACACACATGGGACTGTCTAAGTCACAAATGGTAAACATGACAGACAAAAAGTGAAGGTATGTCTATACAATTTCATGGAAATACTGTGAGTATGCTTATATACATCTTTCCAAATAACTGCTGAATGGCTCATGCCTCTAACCTTAGTAATCAGGAGGGTGAGATCTGAGGATCAGATTGAACTCAGTTTGAACCCAATCTAGTTTATAAAATCTAAAGACACGTATCTTCATTTAACCAGCCAAAGGCCAGAACTGGAGTTGGGGCTCAATTGGTAGAGTGCTACGAAGGTTACAGCACTCAGGCCCCAAATTCAAGTTCAAGTTGCATCCTTTCTTCTGTATATTCCTTCAAGGCCTCCAAGATAGTGATTTCCTAGGTGAGGGTGGATGTTGGATGAGACTGGCTCATTCCTTTAATCCTATTCTTTCAGCAAGAAAATCGTTAAGGCTCCACTAGCTTATGAGGCAAATGAAATGTTCTGGCAGCCCACTCCTAAGGAATTAGTCGAAGAATGCTCTTCTTTGTCTCAAGCCAAGCTCCTTTGATAAGACCCCAGTGAAACAGTCTCAGAGAGGTACCAATTATTCCAATATTCTGGAGGGGGTCTCATCAGTCTTGGGTTTGAAGGAGGAAATCTCACTTTTTTTTGTCAGTCGTGGGGCTTGAACTCTGGGTTTGGATGTTATCCCTCAGCCTTCAACTCAATGTGAGCATTCTACCAGTTGAGCCACAGCACCACTTCCGGTTTTCTAGTGGTTTATTGGAGATAAGAGTCTCATGGACTTTCCTGTCCAGGCTGGCTTTGAACCTTGATCCTCAGATCTCAGCATCCTGAGTAGCTAGGATTACAGGTGTGGGCAACTGGCACCCAGCTTAGGAACACTCACCTTTTAAACAGAATATCCAGCAACTGCTCTATTGTCCCCACTTTCTATAGTGGTGGAGGAAGTTTCCAACATAGAAGAGATCACCTTTCTGGTAGGCAGGGACCAGGTCCATTACCAGAATTTCCAGCAAACCTGAGTCCAGGCACCATATATTATAAGGCATATTCAGGGTTTGGGCTGACTCATTGTCACACTGAGGTGGTAAAAAAGAATGGACCTTTGAAACATGGAAATGGGAGTACACTTAAATTGAGTAATTGTAATAGAGTGGATTGAAAACTACACAGTAAATATTTTCTCAGTCTACTCATATAAAAGCACACAAGAAGAAGGTTAACCTTGCCTGAGTTGCCTTGTGTTTCCCTTGGTTTCTTCTTATAACAAGGCCTGAGACATTGGTTTCGTGGTTTAGCACTGATCCAATGTCTGCAGCATCGAGTGAGGCACTCACACCACTCATGCCTGAGACCTGAATCTCTTGAACTTTGAAAACAACACAGGAGCATCTTTCTTGTTCCTGAGCCACAGGCCAAGTGAGCTGGCTTGAGTTGACTTTTAGTTACAGTTGCTTGGCTCTCAGAGTTCCATATTCTATTCAATTATGAGGGAGGTAGTGTCATCTCTCAGAGCCTAATCATCTAAGCTACTTGCTCACATAAGACCATCCCAAAGACAAACTGTAGGCTGAAATCTCCCTCCCACATCACTCTATACACATGTGGATATTGTCAAATCCCAACATCCTCAGCTAGGCCTAGATAAAGGCATGGTCTCAGCCTCAAAGAGCCCTTCCTTGCTCAGCCTTATTTGTCACTATTCTTCTCATCCTGCACAATCATTTTGCCTCTCAGGGCCCTCTCAGCCTGCCATGTGCTTCTTGCATGTATTTTTGACAACCACTTCCTAGGACATTGTTAGGTTTTTTATTTCCTAATCTTCTGTTTGCTCTTGAAGGCTCTGTGTGCTGTCACCTGGAAAAAAGGTAAGTACCTAGAGGTGGGAAAATAAAAAAGTATTGAAAAACAAACATTATACATTTAGTCAAACATTTTGTATGACAGAAGAGCATTTTTGAAACTTTTATTATATTTTATGAACGAGGGGAGGGGGAGAAGGGAAGAGGTGCTGCGTTGTCTTCTCATAATTCAATGGTTATTATTTTAAAATACTATATTTGAAGGAACGTAATATTTAAAGAACTGTACTCCTGTTCTTTTTATAAGCTAGTCGTTTATAAAGCATTCCTCACTAAAGTCTTGTCATTGTGTCCCATGAACTATCCTCCTCCTTCAAAATAATCAAGTAAAACCCTTCACAAATAAGTGGGATGTTGTCCAATATCTGAATAAGAATTTAAGAGACAACATTGCCTGCCATTTTGTGCGTGTACATGTGTGTGTGTGTCGGGGGGGGGGGTGAACGTGTGTCTGTGCATAAAGGTATTTTAGGATTTGAACAAGGACTATATGACAATCCCGAGGATCTTTCCCTTCAATGTAGTGCTCTACCAATTGTGCCAAAGTTCCACTGCAAGTTTTTTGTAGTGAGCTGGAGAGGAGAGAGCCTCCAAAACCTGGTGATAAAACATTGTTACTGGAGGTAGTGGGGTTGCATGTTTCAGTCCAGCTTCACAACACTCAATATCATAAAACAACAACAGCAAAACCCAATATCAAAATACAATAATAAGATGTAATTAGAATAAAATTTAGTGATATAGTCTGCTAGCATAACTTTCATGAAACCTTGGTTGTAATGATTTAACAACACAAAACCAAATAAATTAGATAATTTCAGTAGATTCTACAAATTTTTTGATTCTATCTTAATCAGAGGGAACAAGAAAACATTCATACTCATAAGGAGAATGTAAAAATGAGAAAAGATGGCAGATTATGAAATAGGAACTTCTACACTGCAGGAAAATTATTGTCATGGTTAATATATGGTGGTACTGTTATGGTGAATATATGGTAATGTTCTTCAGAACAGCAATAGATAAATATATATTTACTGCTCATAGTTTAACTTGTCTATCTCTATCAACTTCCCGTCTCCAAGTGCACATTATCAATGCATTCATGTTTATGGTATATTCCAAAAAATAACTATCAGAGGCAGGAGAGACCAAAATATATTAGCTTCAAAGTGTTAGGAGATAAACTTGATAATTATATTGACTATTTTATATATTAAACATGTAGTCTGTTATCATTGTATCTCTAATTATGTACAAACACTATTTCAAAGTGAAACGAAATACAACAAGGTTTTGAAGGCATATGCCTGTAAAGCTAGCTATTTGGGGCATCACTTCAAGACCAGTGCAGTTTTACCTGCAATGCTCCACAACCCCTGGCTCTGTGTGATGGAATAAGTCTACCATCCCAGGTCCATGGGGAGCTTAGAGCAGGAGGATTTCAATTCCTTGCCATACTGGGCAAGAACTTCCACATGGCTCCATCTCAACCAAAGAAGGTTCAACACTCACCCACCTAAGTGAAAATAAAAATACGAGCATTGTAGTATAAGAAACAAACAATATTAAAACATGCCAATACAAACCATCATGAACAACACGCACCTAGTGTTTGTTTCTCATGCCTGTAATCTTAACTATAGCTAGGATTATATATGTGAGCCAGAGGCACTAGGCAGTTCATTATTTTAAAAATTACTATTTGAGTGTCTGCTTTGACTCCGAGGTCTTTGATCCATTTGGAGTTGATTCTCGTGCAGGGATCTAGCTTTAGACTTCTACAAGTAGATAACCAATTTTGCCAGCACCATTTACTGAAAAGGCTGTCTTTCTTCCATTCTATTTTTGTAGCCTTATTATAGAAAATTAGATGGCTATAGGTCTGTAGGTTCATTTCTGGGATATCAATTCTATTCCATTAGAACTGAGGTCTGTTCTTGTGCCAGAACAAAGCTGTTTTGATTACTATGGCTTTGTAGTAGAGTTTGAAATTTGGTATTGATATTCCTCTAGCACCGTTCATTCTATTAAGGATCATTTTTGCTATTCAGTGTCTTATTGTTCCATATGAATTTTTGGACTTCTTCTTCTATTCCCTTGAAGAATAAGTTTGGAATATTGATAGTTATCGCATTGAATTTGTAGATAGCCTTGGGAAGTATTGATATTTTCACGATGTTGAACCTTCTACTCCAGGAGCATGGGAAGTTTTGCCACTTTCTAAGTTCTGTTTTGATTTCCTTTTTCAGGTTTTTAAAGTTTTCATCATCGAGGTCCTTCACTTTGTTGGTTAATTCCTAGGTATATTGTTTTCGGTGGGATGTTATGAATGGAGTTGCTTTCCTGATTTCAGTCATGCTTTTCTCATTGTTGGCATACAGAAAAGCCATTGAATTTGAGGGTTAGTTTTATACCCTGCCACTTTGCCAAAGTTTTGAATCAGCTGAGTAATTTTGGATTGGAGTCCGTGAATAGGAGAAACTATAGGTCTCCTTGGCACAGGCCGAAATTTTCTTAATAGAGACCCAGAAACACAACAAATCAAAGAAAGGTTGGACAAATGGGTTGCATAAAATTGCAGAGATTCTGCATGGCCAAGAGCATAGCTAGCAAGATTAACAGAAAGCACATGGATTGGGAGAATATCTTCACTAGCCATACAATGGACAAGGGTCTCATATCTAAAATATACCTGGAACTCAAAAAATTAAATCCCCCAACAACAAGTTCTCAAAGAAAAAACTGTCCAATAAATAAGTGGGCTAAAGACTTAAAGAGAAATTTCTCTGAAGAGGAAAGAAGGATGGCCAATAGACACATGAAGCAATGCTCAACCTCCCTAGCCATAACAGAAATGCAAATCAAAACAACATTGAGATAATACCTCACCCCAGTGAAAATGGCTATAATCAAGAACTCTACTAACAACAGATGCTGGAGGGGATGTGGACAGAAGGGAATCTTACTGCATTGTTGGTGGGAGGGTAAATTTGTTAAACTACTATGGAAAGCAGTATGGAGGTTCCTCAAAAGACTCCACATAGAGCTCCCCTATGACCAAGCATTCCCACTTTTGGACATTTACCCAAATGATAACAAACAAGACCACATTATAGCTACCATCACGACTATGTGTATTGCAGTCTTATTTACCATAGCTAAGGGATGGAACCAACCCAGATGCCCCTCAGTATTTGAATGGATCAAGAAATTGTGGTATATATACACAATGGAATTCTATGCCTCCACCAGAAGGGATGATATTTCCCCATTTGTTAGGAAATGGAAAGCCTTGGAAAAAAATTATATTAAGTGAAGTAAGCCAGGCCCAAAGAAACATAAGTTCCATGATTTCCCTTATTTGCTATAACTGGTATATGTCTGAGACAAGCAGAAATGATTAGATAAGTTGATATTAGGTGAAATATACCCCAAGATAAGGATTCATATGCTTTTTTTTCCCTTGCGATAGTTTGTAACATATTTCTAAGATTATTTCTTTGTTGCTTTTTATGTCCTTCCTCCACGGTATAACCTTTGCTTACACTTTATTTGATGTTTGTATAATTTCTGGGGGGAAGGGAAAAATAATTGTTAAATAAGGTACAGGTGGACCCATTACAACAATGAGATTGATGTACAAGACATTTTGTCAAAAAACGAATTTTACAACTTTAACCAGGGGTGGTGGGGAGTGGGGAGTGGGAAGTGGGGATGTGTGGGGTGGGAGATAAGAAGTGATGGGAATGGGAAACAAAGAAGGGGCAACAATGCTTGATAAGATCTATTACCTTACCAATGTAATTGTCACCCCTCTGTACGGTATTTTCACAATAACAGCAACAACAACAACAACAACAACAATAATAATAATAAAAGATGATTTGAAGCCAGGTACCAGTGGCTCATGTTTGTAATCCCAGTTACTCATGAGGCTTAGATGTAAGGATCGTAGTTCAAGAAGTGGCTCCCTGGCTCAATTCTTAGAGTGCTGACTAACTTGAGTACAGAGTCTCAGGGACAGTGTCCAGGCCCTGAATTCAAGCACCACAACTGACATAAATAAACATTTAAATGTCTGAATTGCTTGTGAATTAAAATGACAGCGGTGGTATAACATTAAACAGTCTACCACAGATATCATTTTATTTGTGGTTAGAAAAAGTAGCAACACTTGAATAAAGAATTTTTTTTCATAAACTAGGGCTGATTGGTCTTTAATTAAAGGAAATTGCTGGACTCATACATAGTATTTTTTGGTTGCTTTTTGTTCTGTTTTTATAACAGGATGAGAAACCTTATTTCCGCCAATGGTCATTTGGATATGTCTAACATCATTCACAGGCCATGCAAAATTAACAGAGAAAACAGGACACAGTCAACTGGCAATAAATTTTCTTTTCTTTATGCCATGTTCCAAATGATTTGTTTAGCTTATATGTCTCTATGGCCGACTCCTGCAATCCTCAAAATACAAGCATGTTCCACCAATTCAGATTTGAGCCAGGCGATATGTAGTATTAGTGCCAATAGTTGAGGAAAATTGTAACACAACCAGGGAAGAAAGAAACCAACACGTTTGTAGCTGGACACTGGAGACTCAGGCCTATAACCCTATCTACTCAGGAGGCTGATGATCAGAGTTCAAAACCAGCTGGAGTGAGAAAATTTGTGACTCTTCTCTCCAATTAACTACTAAACAGCCATAAAGGAAGCTGGGGCTTCAGAGATAGAGTAGCCTTGATTACAAACAGTCGGGGGCAGCACCTAGTGCTGAGCTGAAGGTCAGGCACAAACACAAAAAATCAACAACAACAAAAAACAGAAACTAGGAGAAAGCTCAGGAAAGGATGGCATTGTCTACAAGACAAATGTACACATTACATGAATTGTGAAATTGTAACCTCACTGTACACTCCTTAGTAACAATTACATTTAAAAAATCTGACAAATCCCGAAGCCATGGGTACTTATGATGTGTATCTACTTCCCAGAATTACAAAGTCCCATCATCTGAGCTGGTAGCACAAGGGTTGTAGGCCAGGGTAATGAGAAAATATGAAGCTAGAGATTCTTTCAGATTATCCCACCCACTCTTCTATTACTTTAAGCAAAAAACAAAACAAAGGAAAGCAAACAAAACAGACTTTATGGTTAATTAAGCTGCTATTAAAGATTCCAGGCAGAATTATACTGTTAAACAATGAGTTAGTACATATGTTTTGTCGATACTAAACTTACATGTGTCACAAAAATATCCATGGATTTATAACTAGAAATTCTGAAGTGTTAAGTATATTAATTAGGTGAGTTTCAATGAATAGAACACCACACGGAATTCAGTCTGGTAAAGTAGTTTATTTACTGAACTGCTGCCCATGCCATACATGGTTGAAAGGAGCTAACTCCTCAGGGAAAAGTTGCTGTTTGCTGAAAGGCCTCAACTCTACCCAGAACCTAGCCTCATCACAGCATCTCCAAACTAGAGGAAACAGCCATCTCCCTCTTTTGAGGTACTCAAAACAGATCTCCCTCCCATTGAACTAACTTGGGAGGGGATCATAAAATCCTGGGTAAAGCAGAGAATTTTCTGCCTGCTCAAACAAACTGACTTAAGAAACCATCTAAGCCACAGGAAAATCAAACACCACAAGCATACCAGAGACTCCAACAAGAGACTAGTTACGTACACAAGGGAGATACAGGATATTCCCATTCCCCCCAAAAAAATCAAAGAGCATTTTTTGTACCTTTAATTTAAAAAATTCTATTTTTTTTAATTTTTAATATTAAAAATTTTTGTTTTCTATTAACTTTTTTTCTTCCTCTTATAACATTTATTTTAGGGGTATATGTGTGTGTACTTGTTTTTCTTTATAAAAATTTGTTTTTGTTTAGGTCTACTGAATTTTGACCCTTGTTTTCTTTCCTTCTCATTCTTTTCACTTTTTCTTCTCTTTCATTCTTCTTTCCATGACTTAATTGCTGTTCTGCTCATCTTCAGATAAACCCATAGTAGATTATTAGAACTTAACTCCCTTTTGTGTATACATTTAATCCAGAAATTTATTACTCAATTTAAAACCTCTTAGACTTAAATTCCTTAATAGGAGTACTAACACTTTATACCTATATAATATTTCAAGCATTTTTATTTTTGAGTTTTACAGGTCTCCTTTCTATCCCTCCCCTTCTCTTATCCTATCCAAAGTCTTCTCTGAATATTACATTTTCATTTTGCATGATTTGTAAATGTTGCACTTTTTAATTTTTAATTTTTATTTTTCTATTTTTTCTTGTCTTTTTTCTTTCTCTTTCTTCTTTTCCTCTCTCTCTCTCTATTATCATTCTATTGAACCTATTTCCTGCTTTGAGTCTAGGACTTAGTTAAGTTAACTCTCCCTCAGATTTTCCACATCCCTCTATTCTTATTTTTAACCACATTTCTCCCTAAACCTAATAATTTCTGTTTGCCAAATTCTTCTTTGCTGTTCGTAGCCCATTAATACATAGTTGATTGATGTTGAACAGCTATATCTCTTTAGCTAGATTGTATCTGTAGACTTTTGACTGTGCAACTACAGGCTTTGGTTGATGCTTGCCTTAAAATAGTGTGCTAGCACAAAACTGGTTTTACTTTCATCCTAAATGGGCAGAGTAAGCCGGAAAAACACAAGAAAAATGGCAAGTCCGGTTATCTCAACTCCCACTCATAGTAATCAGGGGACAGAACAGATAGTGAATAATCCATTGGAGAGTTCCCAAAAAGCTCAACAAACACTACTGGTAAACGTGATAAATGAAAAGATTGAAAACCTGCAAAGGACTCTGTATGAGCATGATAGGGAGAGAGGAGGTCAAACAAAGGTCAATGCAGGAATATCATGAGCATGAGGAAGCTACTCAAAGATTGATAAAGTAGTGGCATGAGCAGGCTGAGAACATTCAAAGAGAAAGTCAGGAATGGCATGAGTAGGCTGAGAATACTCAAAGAGAACTACAGGAATTGCGTGAACATGAAGAGGCTAATCAAAGAATAATGCAGAAATTGAGAGAGCAGGAAGAGAATACACAAAAATCACTAAAGGCATTCATAGAATCCATAAACAGAGAGCTGAAAGAAGTCAGGGAGACCACAAAGGGAACGCTGAATGGAACCAAACAGAAGAAATGGGAGTTCAAAGAAACCATAACCAATCAACTAAGTGATTTGTGAAAAAACACTGAACACCAAGTTAAGGAGGTAAAGAAGTTCATACAAGATCTAAAACAAAGCTCCAACATAAAATTTGAAGCCATCAAAGCTGAACAACTCGAAGGAAAAGAAAAAACAAAGTAGAAATTCTTGATCATAGGGTTAGACTATGCAGAAGATCAAATTTCGGGGATTGAACACAGCCTAGATATTGTAGAGAAAGAACATACAACAATCCAAGAAATATTATAGTTCTATTCAACACTTGGAAGACACCATCAGAAGGCCTAATCTGAGGATAATGGATATAGAGGAGCACCTAAAGGCAGAAGTTAATGGTCTAGCAAATTTGTTTCACAAGATCCTAGCAGAGAACTTCCCAAACATGCAAAAAGATAAGCCTATTCATATACAAGAAGCTTTTAGACCTCCAAATAGACCAGACAAGAATAGCACATCCCACCATCACATTATAATCCACACAGGATCAATTCAGACCAGGGAAAACATCCTTAAAGCTGTCAAGAAGAAAAGATCCATAGCCTTTAAGCAAAACCAAATAGAATCACCTCAGATGTCTCAGCGGTGACAATGAAAACCACAAGGACCTGGAATGAGGTATGCAGGCCCTAAGGACAAACAACAATCAAACATGAATTCTATACCCTGCTAAACTCTCCTCCATAACGAAGGTGAAATAAAAAACTTCCATAGCAAAGAAAAATTGAAGCATATCTCCACCAAACCAGCCCTACAAAAATTCTTAAATGAATTAAAATACAAAAAAAAAACATGGAAATTATCAACAAAACAAAGAGTTGGTTCTTTGAATAAATTAACAAAATTGGCAGACCCTTAGCAAATCCTTATCAGAAAAAGAAGAGAACACACCCAAATAAATAAACTCAGAGATGAGAATGGAAACATCACCAGAGAAACAACCAAGATGCAGAACATTATAAGGGAATACTTCTCAAAACTTTATCTTAATAATTTTGAAAACTTGACAGAAATGGGCCTTTTCCTAGCAAATATCGAAATGCCAAAATTAAACCAAGATGAGTTAAACCATTTTAACAGGCCCATATCAAGAATTGAAATAGAAACAGCAATAAGAGATCTCCCACCTAAGAAAAGCCCAGGACCAGATGTTTTACAGTGGAATTCTACAAGGCCTTCAAAGCAGAGGTCACACCCATACTCCTCCAACTTTTCAATGAAATTAAAAGAGAAAGTTCACTACCGAACTCATTCTATGAAGACATCATAACCCTTATCCCAAAACCAGGCAGGGACTCATCAAAGAAAGAGAACTATAGACCCATTTTTTTTATGAACATTGATGCAAAACTTCTCAACAAAAGTTTGTCCAATCGACTTCAACAATTCATCCAAAAAATCATACACCAAGATCAAACTGGATTCATTTCAGCGATGCAAAGCTGGTTCAATATACACAAAGGAATTAATATAATTCATCACATCAACAGGAGCAAGGATAAGAACCCCATGGTTATCTCAATACTGCAGAAAAAGCACTTGACAAGATCCAACACTCCTTTATGATGAAGGTTCTGGAAAAATTAGTAATCCATGTGACATTCCTCAATACACTAAAGGCTATATATAACAAACCTACAGCGAACATTATACTTAATGGTGAAAAACTAAAGCCATTGCCTCTTAACTCAGGAAGGAGACAAGGATATCCACTCTCTCCACTTCTCTTCAATCTAGTATTGGAATGCCTATCTACAGCAATAAGAAGAGATGCAAACATAAATGGGATCCGAGTAGGGAAAGAAGAAGTAAAACTCTTTCACTTTGCAGATGACAGGATCTTGTATTTAAAGAATCCCATAGACTCCACTCCCAATTACTCAAGCTGATTCAAACTTTGTCAAAGTAGTAGGGTATAAAATTAACGCGCAAAAACCAATGGCTTCTCTACATGCCAAAAATGAGATAAGTGTGGCTGAAATTAGGAAAGCAACTCCATTCAGAATAGCCCCACAAAAAATAAAATAACTAAGAAGTAACTTAACCATAGAAGTGAAGGACCTCTATGATGAAAAGTTTAAAAACCTGAGAAAGGAAATCAAAACAGAACTTAGAAAGTGGCAAAAACTCTCATGCTCCTGGATTGAAAGGATTAGCATGGTGAAAATGACAAAAGTGCCAAAGGCTATCTACAAATTCTATGCGATACCTATCAATATTCCAACATTATTCTTCAAGGAAATAGAAGAGTCAATCCAAAAATCCATAATAAAAGACCCTGAATAGCAAAAACGACCCTAAACAGAAAGAACAGTGCTGGCAGAATAGCAATACCAAATTTCAAACTCGACTATAAAGCCATAATAATCAAAACAGCTTGGTACGGGTACAGGAACAGACCTCAGAGCCAATGGACTAGTAAGGCAAGCAACTCCCAAATTATTCATTGAAGAGATGAGTTGAAATTAATCATTTTACACACTAATACTCTTTCCTCAACAAAACCAGAGGATTTAAAATAACTAATATTTTTATGTTAATGTGCACAAATGTGCACGAATTTTCTAGAAATAAAATGATCACTTATGAAACCTTACTGGTACGTCAAAAATGCTTTCCAATTAGAGGATTAATCTTCACACTTTTCACACAATGTGAATCTCCCTTGTAACAGAACCCCAAGCGAGACTAAGGCAGCTAATAGCTATCTAATTTTTGTTGTCTTTTTGCAATACTGCTTTCTTATCATATTGATTAGTATAAATTCTATGACCAGTATAAAATCACATTTGTTATAGAAGTTACTAGGTGGGACATTCATGGATGAGGTGGTGTGGTGTTTCTGATAGAGCCCTGTCTGGTTCATAGAAGGAGTTGGTACTGGCAGAGCATCTGTGGTGGAGTAGGGCAAGGCTTTGAGGGTGAAAGCGTCTATGTAGGGATTTGAGACAGCAGGAAGGGGACAGGAAGGACTAGATTGTTAGGGACAGGGTCACTTGTGGAGTAGGTGGGCCTTTAGGATGGAGGCTGGCAGATGGATGGGTTTTCTGTGGAGGAAAGTGGGGTCACTAGGGAGGAAGCTCTTTGGGGCAAAGCTTTGAGAAGGAAGAACAAGGCTACAAGGGAGGAGGTTACTTAGAGGAGAGTTTCTGGTGGAGTACTGTGAGCCCTTTTGGGATATGTAGGGTGGGGTTTCCCATGAGGCAGGGAAGGGCATGGAGACAAGAGGCTGACAGAATGTGGGGTTTCTGGTGCCAGAATGTGGAGCTATGAGGGAGAAGATTTTCAGGGTCTGGTTTGAGAGGGCAGAACAGTGCTAGGAAGAAGTAGGCTAGTAAGGGAAGGGGATTCTGGTGGAGAATGGCAGTCCTTTGGGAAGTGTGTGAGGGTGGAGGTAGGGTGTCTGGCAGAACAGGAAGTAGTCATAATGTATGGAGGAGTTTTTCAGGACCAAGGCTTTGTGAGAGCAGGGATAGTATCCAGTGGACTAGACTAGTTAGGATGGACTTTCTGGTGTAGCCAGTCACCACTTTGAAAAGACGAGTAAGTTTGGGTGGGGATTTCACTGTTGCAAGGCAAGAAAAGGACTTTGGACAGGATTTCCAGTAGGGCAAGGCAACCTTCATAAAGGGACTTCAGTGGGACAGGGATTAACAGTTGAGCTTGGTGAGGCTTCCAGATGGAGGCCAACTGTTGCATTGGTTTACAGTGGAGCAATGTGGGTGTTGAGAGATGAGATAGTGTGATGGGCATTTTCTAGTGAGGGTTTTCTAGAGCAGGTCAGGGCTTGGAGCCATGGGGCTAATTGCAGGAGGGCTTTGAGAAGGAGTGGAAGGTCTACAAAGATGTAGGACAATTATGGGCAGGGTATCTGGTGGAGTAGGCTGTGGATCTGAGGGAGGATGCAATAGGGGGCGGGATTATCTGGGGAGCAATACAGGTCATTGAGAGAGTAGATATGGAAGGTGGAGAGGTTTGTGGTGAAGCAGGGCTGGCTTTCCAGGTAGGAGATGGGCTGTGTGAGAAGCTTCTAGCCAAGCAAGGGGGGCGGCTTCAAGAACAGTTATAGGGAGGTGGAGGGTTTTTGGTGTAGCATGATGGGCTTTGTGGGAAGAGGTAGTTTCAAGGCCGAGTTTGAGAGGTTAGGCCACTTAGAAGTAGACTAGTTATGGGCAGAGTTTCTGATGAAACCAGGAGCGGCTCGAGGGAGAACTCTGGTTGGGGGTAGGGTAGGGAAGGCAAGAGCTTGGAGGTACTAGGATAGGGGAGCAATGGGACTATGAGTGACTAGAGTAGTTAGGAGTGGGGTATCTGGTGGATGAAGTGAGGATTTGAGGGATGAGCCTGATGTAGGCAGGGTGCTTGGTGCAGCAATTCGGGACATAGGAGGAGATATGGATGTGGCCTGGTTTCTGGTGGTGCAGAGCAGGGATTCCAGGAAGGGGTGTAGAAAAAAGCTTTCCCTATAGCAGAGTAGGGCTTTCAGGAAGGAGTTTGGCTGCAATCAGGCCTTTGAAAGTTTATAGCAGGACTACTAGGGGATAGGTTAGTTAAGGATGGGATTTTAAGGAAGAGGCTGACTAGAAGTGGGTTTCCAATGGATCCAGTCAATTTTTAAGGGAAGGGGGAATAGGAAAGGGGCAAGAGAGTGAAGAGTGGGGCTACAAAAAGTAAACATTTACTCTTAATAGGATCACCATTTTCTGTCAGTGTAGAATTATATTCCTTTTATGTATGCGAGAGATATTCGAGAAAGTAACCAGGCAATAATTCCTTCCTAGTGAAATTTTTCTTTATTCCAGTTCAGTGAAAATAAAATCACATCAGGTTCAGAGGCACAAAGTAGACTAAGACACTGGAAGCACTGGACTTGGTTCCCAAGCACAAACTTTAAGGACCACAAACAAAAATTTTAAAATGAATCACTTGGTCATAATGGACACTCTATTGTCTTAAAACTGTGAATGAATAGAACTTTTACTCTGATCATTTTAGAAATCCTAAAACTAAGTAAGTAGTAATGTTTTAACTTTATATAATATTGGCAAGTATACTAAAAATAATGGGAAAATATAATTTTGTATGCAGAAAGTTTGTTCTCCATAATCAATTTTAATGTAAAAGAATTTAAAACTAGAAAATTACCATATAGTGAGATTGCAGCATGGTTTTCTTTCCGTCATCAAAATGGTGACTTAAGCAATGTGTCTTTATCATTGGTTACGTCGATGTTAAAACATATCTAAGAATGTGAAGCACTACTATACAGACCCTGAAGAAACTCAGGATCTATGAAATGATGTTGGAATAAAATTAATGACTAATTACAGTAGGAATTGATCTTCACTAGGCCCATAAATATTGTCCAGAAGAAAAGTCTACATTGAAAAATAAACAAAACAATGAAAAGGAATCAGGCAGGCAAACCTTGAGGTAAACATTATCCAATGAACAACATCTATTGGGGCATGATCACAAGCTTCTTTTACCTGTTACAGTTACTGATGTATGTTTTTTCCCAAATGCCAAATAACAAAGACATGAAAATGCAGTAATCATTTTCAAGGCATTAGAGTTTACAGGAAGAATTCAATGAATGTATTGCTAGAAAGTAAAGATAGATGTCTGAGATAAAGATTGAAGAAAATATCCCCAGTTTCTGGCCCTTCGAGTTGAGAGGGGTACAAGTCAAAGCACAAGGAGAATAGACAGAAGTACATTAGTGCATTCCAGTAGTTCCCAAGATGCAATGATGAATGAAACAGCGGAGAAAATCAACATGACCATCACTGGACTTAGCACTGGAGAGAAGAGAGAAGAACAGTGAAAATCCAAGGACAATTACAAAGGATGCCCTTGCATATTTGGCAGTAGAGTGCATGTCATTGTGGTCTAAAATATGTGGAGATATTATGGGAAACTACTTTGCTCAAATGGTGCCATGAGAAGTGATTTACAGGACATTGAATAATCATAAAGGTCTTGCTACAGTAGTACAGAGTTAAACCTTGATAAATTCTATTTTGAAACACCTAACACACTACAAAAGGAAGATGATTCAAATTATATATAAATGACTTGACTGCAACAATAGACTTCAAAAAAATCAAATCATATAATGTGGATGCAAAAGGGAAACATTATTAAGGTACTCTGTAAACAACACACATTTTAGGTGAATAGTCCTGATTATAAAATATTTGTTTTCCTTACAGATTTTGGATGCACACAAACAACAACAGCAAAAAAAAATCACACTTGGCAATAGAGGTGGATGCCAGTATCTCATCTAATGAGGCTGATATTGGAAGATCATGATTCACAGATGGCTGGGGTAGCAATCCACGAGAAATTTATGTTCAAATGTTCAAGCAAACACAGAGTGAAAGCTTGGTTCAAATATTACAGATTCAGTCAGCCATACACACAAACACACACACATACACACACACACACACACACACACACACACGCACGGAATGAGAGAGGAAGAAGGAGAGAAGAAAAGGAATGTTAAGTGCTTAAAAAGTGAACCTATCTGCAGGACTATCCTAAGCATATTTTAATTAATAAAAATGAGGGAAACCATAGAGCCTATGTTTCTTAGAGTTTGTCTTCCTACACATAATATGATTTTTTCCAAGGCTTTCCATTTTCTTAAGAAAGGGGCTGTGTCATTCTTTCTGATAGAAGCATGAAATTCCATTGTGGATATATACCACATTTTCTTTTGTTTTTTGAGGGTGAAGGGTCCGGTCGTGGGGCGTGAACTTTGGGCCAGGGTGCTGTCCCTCAGCTCTTCAGCTAAAGGGCTAGCGCTCTATCACTTGAGCCACAGCACCACTTCCGGCTTTTTTCTTTTTGCTTATGTGGTGCTGAGGAATCAAACCCAGGGCGTCATGCATGCAAGGCAAGCACTCTACCACTGAGACACCTTCCCAGCCCCACATTTACTTGATACATTCATCTATTGAGGGGCATCTGGATTGGTTCCATATCTTAGCTATGGTTGTAATGCTGCAAAAGACATAGTTGTGCTTGTAGTTTTAGTGTGTTTTAGCTTGAGATCATTTAGACAAATGCCCAGGAGTGGGATTGCTGGCTCCAGAGTTATGTACATTTGAAATGAACTAATTGAAATGAACTCCAAGACATGGAAACAACAAGTCTTTTTTTGCAGATGTCAACCTTGATGCCGGTAAAGTAGTGTATCTAGATCTTATTTTATTTCATTCGTCTTTTGCCATTGGCTTATCCCTGGTAATTTCTGTCTTGATTCTGGTACCTTCCATCTTGTATATACATTATCTGATTTGGAGAAGGAAAGGGAAATAAAATAATAATAAAAGAAGTACCAAGAGTGACCCATTGCAACAATGATATTCACAAGACACTATATTGGCCATGAACTTAACAACTTTGGGATCAGAGGAGGTGGGGTGGTCAAAGGGATAGGACGACAATAGAGTGGATAACTATTCAACAAGTATATACCTTACTCATGTAACTGTAACCACTCTGTACATAACCTTTAAATTAAATAAAAATTTTACATGTGAGTCTACCCTAGAAAAAATATCCTTTTCAAAATATTATGTCTGTAACAGAACTTGTGAGGGATTCTAGAGTCAAGCTGTTAGCGCTTGGAAAGGGATAGATTGACAAGCCATCTCAAACAGCAATCAAAAGGCTGAGAGCTGTGCTCTGGAAAGGTCAAACAGTCAAGGGAAGACAGGGGTATCATTTATTACCTCAAGAGTATTTATGTTAAAACTGTTGGACACTAAAAGTTTAAGAATTTGGAGACAAGATGGATGTCTGTGCTATGGTTGTAATGACTATTGCTCCCTTCTGCTCCCTAACAATAAGGGAGTCAATGGTCAATATGTATACAAACAATAACACATGTTAATAGTTGTAACCACAAGCTAGATTGATGCCTTAGTTTGTGGACATACCTGTAGCCTCTCACCCTCCACCACTCTAGTAGAATGAATATAAAGCATGTTAAGCAGGATTTGGGGATCCAGAATCTAGCAATGAGGCTTTGGGTCCTCTGGTGTCTTCTTTCTTATCACTTCCTGTGATTTCTCAGTTCTTTGGCCAGGTATCCCACCATCTTTGCTGTTCCATGGTTGAGGTTAGTGACAGTACAGATATTCTGAACACTTCAAAACAAACTATGGAAAAACACTTCCTCAGAGAAGAATCACAAACTTATAGGAGCACCTGGAAAGATACCATACATCAGCAGTCATCCTGTGATCCTCTAGCAATAAAGTATAATTCAGGAGTATTTTTACTTGTAATAATATAAGAGATGGACAATTGTCCCTTTTGTACATTTGTTATTTGGTATTGCATAAATTTTCAGGAATTAATATACATTGTGAAATAATGTTATTTATTTCATAGGTCACAAACTTCGTCACTGGAGTGATGACCCTGTCTTATCTCAGTTGCTTGATTCAGACTTAGATGAGTGTGAATTGCCTAATTATGAACATTTCTTCATGAAACTCAACAGCACAGAATGAAGTGTGAGGGTCAGGCCATTCCATACTTCTAAGGATTTCACATATATTAGAGTACTATATACCTACACTGCTCAGCACTCATGGCACATTGGTGTGTTATAATTGTCTTCAGATCAGAAATATGCTAGAGCTTAATCTAAAATGATGGGGTGTACATTTTCAATGCAAGTGTGATGATCACCCACTGCAATTATTCTCAGTGGAGAATCTTTCCTATGCATTTAACTGACTTAGCTTCTACTCTGTGTTTTACCATTTTAAGGGACAGTCACACTGTGTCTAGCTACAATACTGCAGCAACCTTAGCTGCCCTTGAATTTTACCTCCAATATTGATACCAAGGTCAACTCCGCAACTCTAATCACATAGTGGACACCTAACCTTTTCAAGCCTGGTTAAAAATTCAGCTATCATTGCTCATTGCCAGTGTTAAAGATCTTACTCTTTTAGATTTATTGTGTATATTCTTGTATTTCCAACACTGCCTTAGATGTTGGTTTTTGAAGTAGAACTTTTGTTTGCTTTTGATTTATGGAGGTGCTAGTGATGCCAGTTGAACTGCATCTAATATAATGAAAGTAATTTTGACATATGAATTTAATTTTGGCAATTGAAGAAGTGAATACACATCACTCACAAAAGTTTCTTTATATGTACTGGTATTGCTTTATTGTGAACTTCCTAAAAGCCTGTCATGGGAGCACATATCCCAAATCCCATCATATCTGTCACTGAGACAAGGCTTGAAAGGTCCAGACCACTTGACACTTCATAGTGAGAACCTTTCTCCAAGAAGGGGGAGAGAGTAGCAAAAAGAGCAAATGAATCTTCCAACTGTTTTGTTACATGTTCTTTATACTTAGCCATTGAAAACACCATAATAGTAATTTTTATGACTTCTTACCTACTCTTTTCCTCTTCTGAACTGTTTTATTTATGGATCTCTAAGAAATCACATAAAAATCATATAAAAATCTATATAAATCATATAAGAAAGCATAAACAATATTTGTTAAGGTTATATAACCTAAAATGAATAATTTCAGGAAATTGTTAAGCACATAAAATGTAATGCATACCTAAAATTTTCTCTTTATTGAAAACTTCAGCACTTGTAGTTTATTTATTCTGATAACAAAGATTATAAACTAAGTTACAATAGTATTCCAAATGGAACACATAATTAGAAACATGAAGAGTAGCACTAAAGAATGCTACTGCTACCACTAATAGAGTAAGAATGAAATTTAGATAAAACTACTCCAGAGTAAAAGCCACAGAATAGCTCCAACATTACTGACTTTTTTTTTTGTAAAGACAAATTTTCACAGATATTAATATCAATTGGGTATATATTTCTTAAGGCCTTCAGGAAGGATGTTGTGACCATGTTGATGGAAGCAGATTTCTCTGGGACCTACTACACAATGTGCAGACACCATTCCAAACACTGCACCTGCATTAGGGTAACTTTAGTGCTCTTGACAGTTCTTCAAGTTAGGAAATTAATTAAGTAATTTATTAAAAACAGAAGTAGGCAACAAGACCAAACAAATTTCCCAAGTACCTAATACTGATCAGTTGTAGACCCATAATTCAAATCCCGGTTTCCACCAAGCATATCTGAGAATATTCTGTAAGTGTCACATTCATTACCTTTCAAGACCTATGAAGCAGATGAGCCCACATTATCTTCCTAATTATGGTTATAAAGGCAATAACATTGCTACAAAAAATATATATATATTTTTAAAATGTGTGGGTAATGACACTTTATGTGATCTTTATACCAAATAACGATCAGTTTAACGTCTAAAGAAATACCTGAATGAACATCATTCAGCTTCCACTGTTTAGCATTCCTGGAGTGATTACTTAAGGAGAACAAATTCATGTAAAAGACACCTGTGCTAATGAGCACAGGCTTTTTATCATTAAGTACCTAGAATACACAGGGAATAGTTTGTTATGGATATATAATCCAAAAGGAATAATTTTTGTGACTAATTACTTTCTTGTTGTACCAAAGAAAATCTATTTCCTATGCTAAAACATATATAAATTTAATGGATATTAGTGCTATCAGTATAAATTATCCATGAATAATATATGTAATGTATTATATTATATAACATATAAATGATATATTTATAATATATGTATAATTACTGATATTCTATAACTACTATAAATAATATATGTATAAAACTGATTTTAGTATTATACTGTGAAGGATACAAAGAATGACAACTTTATTTAAATAAATATATTTGTATGCTTTAGTCACATAATTTTTTGTGTGCCAGTACTGAGGCTTGAACTATGTTCTGGATGTTGTCCCTGAGCCATTTCACTCAGACTGGCTTCATATAGCTATCTTCAGATTTCAGCCCCTAAGTAGCTGGGATTCCAGACATAAGTCATATTATTTTTTTTAATTCCATCCTTGGTATGTTCTTATGTAATTATTTTTGAATGTTCAATTATATTATGATATGATATTTCATTTCTAAACCAATTCAGAATAAATAACTAGTTATTGGGTAAAACTATATGTTGCAATAAAAATTGTAAAGACCCTACTTTACTATCAATTTTCAAAGATATTGCTAGTTTAATTACTGGACAGACAAGTAGAAAAATTAAATTAAGTGTTCATAATATATGTAATATATTACATAACATGTAAATGATATATTCATAATATATGCATAATTAGTGATATTCTATAATTACTATAAATAATATATGTATAAATCTGGTTTTAATATTATACTGTGAAGGATAGACCGAATGACAATATCCTTATCTTAACTTTCTCATTTTCAATGGTAGACAAAACATGCTATAAAAATATATCTTCAAGAAAGCACATGTACAATCTTCATCGCTATAAACATCTTCTTAGATTGGATACACTTATCCACTAGAGTCAGCTTACCACTGCAAATACTTTGTGATACTTTCTGGATAAAGTTGCTTGTCCTCATCCTCATCAACCTTTCAGCAACTTCAGTGCAGGACATTTTCTCCTGCCTAGCCTGTCGATGATATCATCCTTTGTTATTTCCCAGCAAAGAAATTGTGGCTAGCAGGCTTGAACATTGGTACATTCAGAAGTTCTTTGGCTGTGAAATTTTGCTTTCCTTTCTTGGCAAGTGAGCTGGAATAATGAAAAACATTTAAGGCAATTTGTTTTACGGTAAATGAAAACATACTGATTTGAAAATACTACAAATATTCATTCTTTAAATTTATTTTTAATTCAAATATAATAGGGGTGGTTTTAGTAGTGCATGCCTTTAAATCTAGCTATTTAGATGTCTGAAAACAGAGGATCATAGTTTCAAGCTAGAACAGGTAAATAGACCATGAGTCACTTATCTTCAACTAAGAACCAAAAAGGTAAAAGTGGAGCTGTGGTTCAAATGGAAAAGAAAAATAAAAGAATCTAGGCCCCAAATTTAAGTCATAGTACTAGCACACATATACCATATCTATATATCTATCTATATATATATATGGTTCCTAAAGTAATCGAAACCTGGTCATAGATTAAATATGAGGTGTGCAAAAGTATGTAAGTCTGAAATGACTCTGAGGTATTTTGATAATCAAATATTAATGAAGGATTGTAGATTTGTAGATAAAGATCAAAGCTCACTTTGGGATTTTTCTGAGTTTGTTTAAATCAGTAGCTAGGAGTTTTCAGTAGACAGGATGCTATTAAGGACTTAAATTAAAGAAAGAACAGAGCTGGAGGAAAAAACAAATTATTACATATACTCAGTGGTAACAACCATGAGAAGGAATATTATGGAACTAAACCCTGGGATACAAATATGTAAAACATGACAAATGAAGAAAAACAGTAATAAGTAAGTAATGCAGACTTATATGGATAGGTATTTTTAATGTTTAAGGCCTATGAAGTGATTGTGCGAAGACCTAAAATTTAAGAAATTGGTAAGGTTAACTATACCTTGGGCCAACCATAGCTGATAATTTAAGTAAAACGGGGCCAGAATAGTGTGTCTTGATTTACCAAAGTGAAAACAGGCCAAATTTTGGAAAGCCAATTTTTGGACATGTGGTTGGAGTGATAATTACTGCAGTTTGTTCAAGTGTTAGTAGAAGGGTACAGTTTTAGCACAATGATAGAAATCTTTCAGGGATCTGGTAGATATTTAATCTGTCTTCAATTTTCCTTTTTTACTGAGAACCAAAATATCATTACTGGAAGCCAGTCCCAAATTTTGCCTTTGGCAAGTTATCAGATATTCAGCCTATTACATGCCCAAATAATAGAGAATGGGAACAGGTCTACATTGAGAACTCACAGTAGACAAGTTTCTGGAATTTCTCAGGAAGATCCTTCTGCCATTTGGGATGGATAAGGCTGGATAATATACAAAATAGACATCATAGATTGAAAGTAATCTGCTAAGTTGACACTTGAGATATTGGATGTTTTAACTGCATTGTATCGATTTTTATGAATCAGTTAATCAGATTCTTTATACCATATGATGTTACTAGACTATGAAATGCATGCTTATTGCATTTCCTTTGTATGTGTTGAAATTTGGTATAAAATGTTAGTCTTTTTTTTTTATATGGATTACTCCTAGTTCTCAAGAGTGGGGAAATGCCCTGGAATTCTGTAACTTGAAGTCATATGTGGCCATGTGTCATAGCCTATTTTCCTTGTACAGACTTGGTAATAAATTATATGTAATTTATTATTTTATTTTTATTTATATTCTATTGCAGCACCTGGCTATGTGTAATTTAAACTGTAGTTTTCTTCAAGTATTTTATTCTACAGTGAAGTTTTTTCTTACAAGCTTTCTAATAAATATGTTATCTATTCAATTTTGAAAAGTACTGCTGTACCTCCCACTTATTTGTGGCATTTCTGAAATCTAAGTTCCTCTGTGTGTCAGGGTGGATGCAATAGTCTGTAGCAAGTATTGTTGAATACATAACATCTGGCTACTTAGAGAACAAAGGAAGTGAAGGGACACGAGCCAGATAAAGAACTTCCAGGACAATTCAAGGGCACCTCATCTACTCTCTGTGTAGGTGGATAGGGAACATAGAAATTCTTTCACTTGAAAGTGATTGAGTGTGTGTGCACATAGGTGTTCACTTATTTATCTGTTGCTATAGTTTTACACATTCGCTATTATAAAACAATACTTCATATATGTATACACACACACAAACACACACACACACACACACACACACACACACACACACACATATATATATATATGTATGTATATATGTATATATATATATATATATATATATATATATGTATGTACGTATGTATATACTGATCACAGTTTCCAAAATGCAGAGAACCACATCCATGGGCATCACTTTCCTATGTTGCTCTTTGGGTAATAAGAATGAAACCTGGTATTGTCCTGTGGTAGAGAAATTACTCAGAGATTCAAGTATTTTTCTTTCAATATGTTGCTTGTTCCTAACTCTAAATTTAGGAAGTCTGGTAATACTATATTGTATATTATAATATATATTATATATAATAGCTGACAGAATTATATATTCATAAGGAAAAATACAACAAACGTATCAATGTCCATACTTTCCTAGCCATGATTAGGTTCAGTAGAGTTAGGTGCATTACATCTCAACAGGAAAATCTACTGAAGTTCTGATGACCTTGAGCTACATAAGGAGAATTCCTGTAAAAGGAGGTTCTCCTCAATTATGAGAAAAGATGTTTGAAAGTTTTTTTGTTTGTTTGTTTGTTTTTATTTTGGCCGCTCAAAGGGCCTGAACTCTGGGCCTGGGCAATGTCCTTCACCACTTCTGCTCAAGGATAGTGCTCTACCAAATGAGCCATAACAAGATTTCTGGCTTTTCTGCTTATGTGGTGCTGAAGATTCGAACCCAGGGCCTCAAGCATGCAAGGCAAGCACTGTACCACTGAGCCACCTTCCCAGCCCAAGTTTGGAAGTTTTTGAGAAGAAGAATTTGGAATTTGCTTTGCATCCTTGATTAGTAATGAATAAGCTACATTTTACTCCAAATTTTGTCTCCTTTTATGTTCTATAAACAGTTACACATGATCATCATACCATGTCATATCTTTAAGTCCTTCTTTTATTCTTTTATCATTATTGTTTTGTTGTTGTTGTTTGGCTGGTCCTGAAGTTTGAACTCAGGTCCTAAGCAGTGTCACTGAGCTCAAGGCTAGTACTCTGACACTTGCGCCACAGCACTACTTTTGGTTTTTTCTGCCTTGGCTTGCTTTGAAGCATAATACTCATATCTCAGTCTCCTGGGTGGCTAGGATTACAGGTGTGAGCCACCAGTGCCTAGCAAGTCCTTCTCTTTTAGATATTATTCTAAAAGCCTCCTATCCAAGGTCGCTCTTAAGGTAGTAAATGCACCTATGCATATAGTTCCAATAGTTCTTTCAAACCTTCAACTCCTGTTATAGCTATGGTGTGTCTCTTCCATTGTATCCTGAACCAACTTCACTGTTCTCTTCATAATCCATGTTTCTAGATGTGTTACTAATAATTACCTAAATTTTGTGGCTATAAACCCTAAATCACTCAACTATTAATTTCATTTAAATTTTTTTCAATTTGATTGTTCTTCAGTACAAATCTGAGCTTATACTCACCTCTTGCATCTACCTCTTGGCATGAGCAGAGCCTGGGACTATTCAATCTCAAATGCAAGAGGTTAGCAAGAGAATAGATTATAGTATTCCTGCCTAAGAGTCAGGACATGTAGTTGAGTGCCTGAAAGAAGCAATGCATTCCTGGCAAGGGAAGGGGTGATAGAGACAACAGTCTAGAGAGCAAACTGACAGTCACAACATTTAATAACTGTCCTTTGGAGAAACTGACCTCTGCAAAGTGGCAGTGAAATAACTCACTTAGTGAGTTTTCATATATGAAGGAAGTTGTCATGTTTAACTACACAACTTAATTGTAGTCAAAGAGAGGGCAATACTTTTGTGTCCTCCTTGGCCCAGTCTCACTTAATCTCCATATTAATCTTTGCTCATAGTCTATTCCTACCAGAAGGTCCCTGATGAAGAGGAAAGTGTGAAAGTGTGATCTCTTGGCTTCTGACTGGCCCTGTGGGAACTGAGGCCACTTTTAGTTTTGAACCTGTTCCTTCTGACATTGGGAAAGCTCATTCTTTGAATTGTGCCCTAGTACCAAACCTTTTGAGAGAAAGTCAAGGAATGAGAGATTCTGCCTGAGGGAGTGAGTTTCTCCAATTCCAAAGAGGTCAATTAATATCTGATTCTAAGGTCCAGGTGGAAGTTTTTCACCAGATCCTCGAAGCTGCAGTGGATGTTAGCTCAGACTCCAGGCCATCCTCATATTTCTCCAGCCTTTCTCATGAACCAAAAGGTTACAGGAGTTGAGTTCAGAAACAAGGAGAAATGAGAGTATCAGAAGAATTATTGGCAGGGGGATGAATTAGAAACGTTGGGGGAAAGAAGGGCTCAGAAAATCTAGGGTCACTCACATCATTTGGGAATTACATCATAAGATTAGGGGAAAAAAAGTAATAAATTACTACCTAAATTATTAACTCGACTACTCTACATTACAACTGTTGAGTCAAAAGGTAGCTGTCCTAATTCTATTTTGATGAGAAAAACGGAGCACATTCTTTCCTCACAAAGTTCTACAGAGTATCTTCATCCATACCCCAGGTTGTTTTTACTCTCTACATCTGTTACTTTCCTTTGCTGGATTCAGTCAATGACACTTGAAAGTGTTATCATCTTCAGACATGTAATTACAATTTCTTCTAATCCATTTGTTATCAAATAAAACATATTATTTGCAAGTATCTGTCTATGGTAAATTTTCTTCCATGGCATATTTATTTGATGATATTAAGTATTATTTTAATAGTTTCATTTTTAAAACTTGAGGAAAATGTTTTGTTAATATTAGCACTAATTATTTGCACATTTCTTTTGTATTTTTCCTTGTCTGTGTATTTGTTATTAAGCTTCTAACATTGTCTTTTCCCCCATGTGTTGCCTTCTTAAAATTGCAATTTATAAACTATATATCATGGTCCTGTATGTGTGAATTAATATATTTAATTTTTGATCTAATATCCACATATTATACGGTATCTTCAACCTATTGTAACTGCTCTGAAAATAAATAGGGAGGTCCCTCATTAAAGCAAAAACACAATGCCAAAAAAATGCCAATGAAATTAGGATTAGGTATATATCCATAAATATTTACCAATGATACAGTAGAAACATTCACTTCTCTAATATACCAGAACATATTTAAGCTATGAATAGCACATTTTCTTTATTCCCTCTTTCTGGTGCATCTAGGTTGGTTACACAGCTTGGTTGGTATGAATATTGCTGCCATGGGCATGAATGTTCATGTTAATTTATATTACTTCAATATGTATCTAGTTGCGGTAAAGTTCATCAACATAAGTGTCTTTTTGGTATTGTGTAAACTTCCATTATGATTTCCCTATGGGTTGCACTCGTTTACAATGCCACAAAACCAAATACAGTTCCTGATTTATTTCAACCTTTCCATAAGTTTATTTATCTGAGTGGTGATAGATATTCTGGTGTTTAACATGAGATTTCAATGACTTTCCTCTTTATTTTCCTATGTGTTTCCTATGTGGATACGACTCTCAAACATTTCATTTATTCATTAAACACTTACATTTGTACTTCCTTCCTGATAAGTGTCTTTTCATTTGTTTTGGTATTTGATCAATTTTTAAATTTTATAATATTTGATTTTTTCCCATTCCAAATACTTTAGTAAAAGGATTTTTTTTTCATTACAATGGTGCACAATTAACTAAAAATAACTGATTGTACATTTATACCACTGGATGTTTTTGTTTGTATTTACAGCCAAGAAATTATTCCAATAAAGATGCTGAACTTCTTTCACTAGATATACTGAAAGGATAGTATCTTATATTGGGCTAAACTAATTTCAGAATTAACAGTCACAGGCTGGGCCACAACAGTCTGAGCTAAGTAAAACCACTAACACAGCACAAACTGCACTTAAAGAGAGCAAAGGGCTTTATACAAGTTAGAAGAAATGCAAAACGTTCATGAAGCAAATGTTGAAGTTCATAAGCAGACCTTAAGATTCTGAATATCAAGAAGATCAACGAATAAAAGTATTTAGAAGGACTTTAGAACTCAAAATTGGGGAGGGGGCAAAACCACAAGATACCAAAACTCAAAGCTGAAGGGAAGGAGTGTGTTTTACCCCAAACCTCAGCTGTGACTGACTCTCTCACGCCACACACACACACACACACACACACACACACACACACACACACACCTAGTGAGAGGCTTTACCCAAAGTACAGACATTCTGGACTTAGACTCCATTTTGAAGGCCTTTACCGAAAGTATCCATTGTGAAGTCCTTTAATGAAAGCACCCATTGTAAATAAAGACTTTTACTGAAAGTTAGAACTCAGGTTCCTGGAAAAACTGTGAAATGTCACAATAATGTTCTGCCCATAACTTCCCTAGCAATAGCCATCAGTGGATGACAGGAAAATACATAAAGCTACAGATGTTTCTTAAAATAGTTTACAGTTTGCTGCTTACTGCTTAGCCTGTGCACACTAGCCAATACGAATGTTACAAGATTCAGTCACTAAATGTCAACTAATCATGTAACTGCCAAGGTAGGAACTCCCTTACCTCAACCATATACTGTATAAAAACCCTGTTAACTGAAGGGTTGGGACTCTCAACTCTGACCCACTGCGATGGTGACGGTTGTGAGTCCAGGCTCGAGCTTGCAATAAATGACGCTTGTGTGCTCGCATCGGAACTGGCTCCTAGGTGGACTTTGGAGAACCTTATCTCAGCATAAGACCAGTGTACACAAAGAACCCCAGGGGCAGCTATATCTGGGACAATGACACATTTTTCCTCTTCCTTTTAGATAATCAAATGTGATGTTGCAGTGGGCTCCACAGCTGCCCGTCATCTGAGCAGGAGGAAGGAAAAGATGCCTTAGCCTGCAGGATGGCCTTGTGTACCCCTGGCTTTCTGTGTAAGAATGCAGTTCATGGTCCCCTAAGCAGGGGTGGCCAAGCTGAAATGGGGGTTAGTTTTGACTGGAGGATGGCACCCTGTGAGCCCTGCATGTGTGGTGAAGCAGCATGGAAAGTCCTGTGAGCATCTCCCGGAAGGCCTCTCAGTTGCTTGGAGAAGTTGACTCCTGTAGTTGGACATGGCAGGAGGAGAGCAGGAATCCAGAAGATGGGAGAGGCACAGGAACAAATGTGCCTGTCCATCGAGACTCCTCAGCCATGCTAAGGAAGTTCACAACCCACACGTGGTGGCCACTCTGCAGGTCTCCAGAGTATCTACTTGTCTGGGGAGCAGTGCATGGTACTGATACAGAGCTGAACTTCCCCAGTGGCACTGGGCCTGGCTAGGATGGAGCAGCCCCTACCAGACATGTTTTCTGCCCTCCTGCTCATAGCCTCCAAGCAGTTGCCCGGTCTGCAGCACCCAAAGCAGGCCAGCTCCATGGGGCAGGCTAAGGCTGTGCTGGCAATTCCTGGTGCCTGCTTCAAGGCGAGAGAGACGCCTAGCCCACAGTGGAGCTGGTCCTCACTCACTTCCAAGGGTGTCCACAGAGGCATGACAACCACAGCCCCAGCGCTGCTGCCCTCCCTGCCCCCAGAGTTTACCTATAAGTCCCTGCCTTTGTTCTTGAAATTCTTTAGGCACTAGTGTCTCGTTTCTCATTGTCTGTTTGGGTGGCACTTGAGACTCCTTCCTCTCCTCACCAAGCTAACAGGCCCCAGTGGATTCACCCCAAATTCTGCACCTCACAGACACTTCCCAGAACCCAGTTGCCTTTAGGTCTGATGCTGCCTGAGATGCTGGCCTACTGCCTCCTTCCTCCCTTCACAGCCTCTGCCAGGGCCTCCCATACTTTCTCCACTGTTCCAGCCCCAACCCCCTCTTGGCCTACCCTGAGGCCTCCCTCCTCCCCACACAGCCCCCATCCCCAACCCCAGCAGGGCCACTGCTCTGGGGAAAGACAACTGTGGGCCTGGCCCAGAAGAATCAAAGGTGCAGTGTGCACCCGGCTGATTGGAGGCAGCATAGTTCTCTGATCATTGTCTTTCACTTCACTTACACATATATTAATTGTATTAATTTGGTATGTAAGATTGAATCTCGCAAATTCTTATTAAGCCTTTGCAGAATAGCTCTTAGAAATATAGTCCCAAAATGCAGATTGAATCTTTTCTAATTCTTTCGAGATTTAGAGATGTTTTAAGTAGTTATTGTAAGGTATATTAAATAGATAGATTTCATTAGGTAGCCGATGAAGAGAACACCACATGCTATTCAGGCAGGAGAAGTCTATTTACCGAACTACTGTCCCCACCATGCATGGTGGAGAAGCATGGCTGAAAAAGGAAGGGAGGGCAGGAAAGGAAGAGGTGTGACCCACCTCTGGGCCAGGATTATCAAGGCCAGGGACAGAAAAAGGTGTGACAATGTGGGGGAAAGTTGTGGCCACACTGGATCTGGATGTAACGTAGCAGGAGGAGAAGGTGACTGCTTCCAGGTCGGCCAGTTACCTAGGTAAAAGATACTGGGCAGAAGCAGCCAAAAGAGAGGGAGGTGTCCCTGTGCAGACCTTACAGTTATAACCATCATAAACTCTCAGTTCCATAGCAGAATATTATTCCAAAAATATTTGCTTATGCATCTGTTATCAATTATTTACAAGACTTGAAACATTTAAAGTATCAAATATTATAAGAAGATATTTGATTCATGTTGAATGGATGTGAGTAGGTTGAGCTGTTGCATACATTCTTGTGTGTGTGTGTGTGTGTGTGTGTGTGTGTGTGTGTGTGTGTGTGTGTGTGTGTAGGGGGCGTTATGTGTATCATTGAAATCAAGGATAAGGAACATATTTCCTTTTTCTGAGATATACATTATGGTGTTTCTTTGTTGGTGGTAGATTCTGATTGCTTGCTTTGCCTGATGTGCTCATTCCAGCTGAATTTTGCAGTTAAAGCATCTTATTTATTATTGTACATATAGGGCTCTGATATTGCTTTGTCTTTACTCTGCCATCTAGGATCTCCTTTTCCTCTTAAAATAGTAACATTCAATATAAATTTTACCTCCTGAATGATTTTCCTCTTTAGTTTGCATTTTGAAATAAGTATTATAAGACTTTTGATTTCCGTATTCATGAAGAAAAATCATTTTGAATTTTCTGTTTAATGTAATAATACCTGGACACATTTGTTAGCAACAAGATCTTAAAATTTCTTGTGTAGTTTTAGTTTAAAATACCCTCCTCCATGTTTTTAGTATGGAGAGACAAACACTTCCTAGTATTAATGATAACAGTTTTATTCATTAAAATATCAGATAATTCATAATTTTGAACATGTGTAGTGGCAAATGAATACATTTGCTCAGTGATTTCCTTGATAGACCCGTGCACAAAAATACCACTCATAGGGGCTGAGAAGGTGGATCAGTGGTAGTCAGCTTATCTTGAATGCACGAGACCCTGGGTTTGATTCCTAAGCACCAGCTAAGCAGAAAAAGCTAGAAGTGGTACTGTGACTCAACTGGTAGAGCACTAGTCTTGAGCTAAAGAGCTGAGGTATGGCAATCAGGCCCAGAGTTCACCACCTCCGACAAACTAAATCAATAAATAAAACTCTTACTCAAGAACATTAATTTCCTGGGAAGAGATGTGAAGGGTAAACAAAGGAGGAGGCTGCAATGCTTGGTAAGAAATGTACGCATTATCCTGCCCATGTAACTATAACTCCTCTGTACAGTATGTTCACAAATAAAATTAAATTAAATTAAAAAAAAAACATTAATTTCATAGGCTGATTACCATTTTAGTTAGGGGCAGAGTGCCAAGATATAGCAGACCTTTGTCGCAAAGCTTTAAGAAGGATGTCAACACCTAACAAGTACTAAAAACAAAAAGTAAAAAATTAGTTCTGACAACAACATATAGAATTGCCACTCAAAGAGAAACAAGTACTAAGAATGAAATACTTTTTATAACATTTTTTAAGAGATTCTGGCACTACAATAATTATCATATAATGTGACCTTCAAAAATTCCATAGGTGGGCCTGAGTCTTAAGGGCCCCTACAAAAACTGGAGGAGACTATCATCAACCCAGATTTTTTAAATTGTTATTGTTAAGGTAGTGTACAGACAGATCACCATTTTATATGTCGATAATGAGTTCATTTCTTCTTTTACAATCTCATGACTTCCTTTGCTCTCTCTAATTTTCCATCCAGTCCCTGTCTACAAGAGGTATAGCTCATTGTGAACATATTATCTACAGAGTACAACTGCTGCATTTGTTTCCCTGTTCTTGAATTTCTGTGGCTCCCTCAATGCCAATAAATGGATAAAGAACAGAAAAATCCATCTTTTTTCCAATTCCTGGAGTTCATTTCAATATAAACATCAGTAGTTTTATGAGCGTGTCAGACTCTGTCCACACATCCTGAACACTTATACTTCCTGCACCCAGTCATAACTCCCACCGGATTCTAAGGTCCACAAAGTAATTCTTTTCACTTTCCACACAGGAAGAAGCTGAGAGTCAGAAAGATTAAGTATTTTACTGGAAATACTGGGCGGAGAATAATGGCTCATATCTAAACATGATAGTTTGAAACCAACCCAGTTTGATGTATCCATTACATGTTTATCTCCAGTTAACCAGAAGAAAGCAAGAATTGAGTGTTTCCAGTGGTAGAGCTAAAATGCCACCAGACTTGAATGGGAAAACTAAAGGATAGTTTCAATATGATGATTTTTAAATACCAATTCTGTCCCATATATAATCTCAGACAGCTCACACTCTCTCTCTATCTCTCTCTCTCTCCTTAAAAAAGATGTTACTACGGAAATCCAAATAGTTTTTTTTGTAAGTTTTATATTTAGCCTTAGTGAGGTTTGACTTGAAAGTTTCTATCTTGGTGAGCCACAACTTAGAACTTTGTTATAATTATACCCATGTGTGTATTCAGAGAAACATTCTCCTGGTTAAGTCCTCCTTTTCCAGCAATGATAAGTTTTCTCTTCTTGGCCCAGTTTCTTCTGTTGGGACTCAATATCTTAGACTTTTCTGTCTTGCATGGTCTATAAGTTCTTTGATCCAGTAGATCTCAGCCATCCTAATAAGAAGGATTATAGGTGGTAACTACTGTACTGGACAGAACCTGCTTTGGGAAAAGTGTTCTAGGTTCACCATTCAGGGACGGTTTTTAGTACTCACCCATAATCTCTTTGTCTTCAGAATTGGAAACTTGTTAGGTCCAGGAATTCAGGGGAAGCACACACTCTGTGCTATTTCTTACTTTTTTTAATTTAATGACAGCTTCCACCTATTGTGTACTTTAAGCATTGTGTGAAGAGAAAGATTGCCCCCAAGAGACAGAAGCACTTTAATAAATTCTGCTCTCAAAACACAGGAGGAGGAAAAGAAGCTCTGAAGGAGCCATATAGCCTAGAAGCCTAGAAGCCTTGAGTTCTTAGAAACTCAAGCTGCCTTTTATCTTACCTTCAACAAAGAAAGTCAGAGACTGCAGTAGCTTGTAAGCTCCATTTATATTCCTGAGCATGGGGCTCCCTTCCCCTTTGCCCTTCTAACCCTTTACATCAGAGCAAGTGGGAAGATGTAACAAGAATGCTTAGTGTTTGAGCCTGGGATTAAAAACTTCATTTTGTGATCGTAAACATTCCACAACTTCTTTAATTGAATCTGAGGGGCAGACGGAAGTTAGGTAAGGAATTCAGAAACTTATAATTACTTCTTTGCTATCTAACTCATCCCTTCCACCCCTCAGAATATTATTTCCCAACTGTGTAGACATCCTTACATTCTATTCTCCAGGAGTTTGATTATGGGGAATCATTTGCTTCTTATGTGTACTGATTTACAAATAGAGATTTTTCTCCTAGGCTCAAAATGATTTCATTGATGGGGACACTGTGCAATAGGCTAAACAGGGTTTCTTCATGTGTTCATACCCTAGGTAGGACTACTAAGGGCTAAATAGTAATCAAAGCTCACTTGCTGTCAGTGATATTGTTCTGAGGAATTACTGTCAATGTTGCCCACAGTACCTAGTCCAAGGCCTTTTAGAAAAGCTCCAGACCCAAACTGCTTGAGTATCTGTGTGAGATTATCATCATTGAGCAACTATGTTCCATGGTTGTGAGACATTCACTTCTGTGAGCATATGCATATGAGGGCTCAAGAAGAGAGTTACTTGGAAGAAAGGTCCTAGGATGCAAAATGTCCACTAGAACAATGGAAACCCATAATTTGGCATGCTTAATGTTTTAACCTGTGCACTGAACTAACAGGAAAAAAAAGACACACTAAGAAATCTGCCACTTATACCAAATAAAGAGATATGGTGAAAGTGAGAGAAAGGAAATTGATTTCATGGTAGTCATGACAAACAACACCTTAGCACACCCTCAGAATACTAATCCATAATTTTCTATTCAGCCATGTTACTAGGTGTGAGTTGTATTTAGAAGTCTTCAGGGTCTTCAGAACAGGAAGATCTAGGGTAGAGCCTAAGATTGGTCTGCTATTTGGGACATAAAATAACTAGTTTGATGATAGCACTTAGTAGTGTCCTACAAATATGTGCATTTACCCTAGTATATTTGATAAGTATCCCCTCACTGAATTATCTTTGGTTGGCTCACTTGCTGACATAGCAGCTGTCTGGTAGCTCCACTGTGACTTATCTTTATTCTGCTGAACCAGAAATGGAAAAAGAGAGACTGACCACAACAGATTTACATCTTTCTCAATGAGCAGTGAATGGCAGGGGAGTATTTAAGATGCTTCCCGTGTTCTCAGTTAGCTAGTACCACCTTGGATTCCAGCTCAAATCTTGATAAGCAGGTAAAGAACTTACATGAGCTTGTTGTGCCAGATTCACAGCTAGAGATGTAGATGAGAATGTGGAAGAGTTTGGTGTGAAAGCCACAGGTTGATATGAAGCACAATTCAAAGGATGTGGAGATGAAGCGAGCTACCTGGAGGGAAAAGGAGAGGCAGATGAAGCTGATGAGCACCTAGAGAGAGAAGACAGAGCAAGTTTGAGGCCAACTGGACATCAAAGTAACCCATCTGAATTACAAGAGTCTGACTATCCAGAGCCACAGAGAGAGGTTGGAAGACCAGCAGGTGATCTTGTCCATTTCTAGCGAGCTCCCAGAATGCCAGGGTTAGAATTGGTAGCTTCCCACTGCTGCTGAGCACATCTCAGATCCCTTGTTACCATGATAATTGACACTGGAAAGGAGCAGCGAGAGTTATATGAGGTGATTGCAGCTCACTATGTGGAGCCAGTTCTGCAGCATTGTGGAGTATGGTCTCTCAGGATGCTTAGGGCAAAGATCATATAGCTGATGTCAAAGAATGCAATCTACTTGGAGTAGACATTTATACATGGTACGTGCCTAAACACAACAAGCTGATAATGAGCTGCTAGAGGTAGTTCCCTAAAGATCTAACAGCCAAAACTGGAGAGGCAAACGCAGAGCTCTGCACTACATCAGTCCACCATGCCAATTGCATCTACCCTAGTACTGGGTACCCAGTTTTCACAACCATAACCATGTTACCTGATTGTGTCCTAAAATCTACACAATTATTATCTTTCAGTTTATCTATGCTTCCTTGTCCCTGCTAAACTGTTCTGGAAGCAAACGTCCCCCATAAACAGGCTGGAGATGCAATCCCAATATCAGATAAAATAGACTTCAAATTAAAATTAGTGAAAAGAGATAAGGAAGGTCAGTACATACTAATTAAGGGAACTCTCCTACAGGAGGATTTTACAATTCTAAATATCAATTCAACAACAAAGGAGCACCAAAATTTATCCAAGAAACACTACTTTCCCTCAAATCGCACTTAGATTCAAAATCATTAATTGTTGGGGACTTTAACCCACCACTTTCCAATCTAGATAGATCAACTTGGCAAAACCTCAACAGAGAAACCGCAGATCTAAACAACTGCATAGATCAATTAGATTTAACACACATCTACTGCATATTTCATCCAGTAGCATCAGAATATACATTTTCTCAGCTACACATGGAACATTTCCTAAAATAGACCATATTTTAGGCCACAAAGCAAACTTGTCCAAATTAAGAAACCTTGAAGTTATACCTTGCATTCTCTCAGACCACAAGGCAGTAAAATTAGAACTCAACACTAAAAGCCAGCAAATAAAGTCCTATAATACATGGAGGCTGAATAATACACTGCTGAATCACAAGTGGGTCATGGAAGAGATTAGAAAGGAAATTCAAATGCTCATGATATTCAACAAAAATCAACACACAAATTACCTGCTCCTCTGGGACACAGCAAAGGCAATACTCAGGGGCAAGTTTATAGCTTTGAGTTCCTACATCAACATATTGGAAAGATCTGAAACCAACAAACTAATGAGACATCTGAGCCTCCTTGAAAAAGAGCAGCAAGATAAACCCCAATCCAGTAGACAAAAATAAATAGTTAAAATTAACTCAGAATTAAATGAATTAGAATCCAAAAAAACATACAAAAATCAACAAAACAGAGTTGGTTCTTCGAAAAAATTAACAAAATTGACAGACAATTTGCAAATCTTATCAGAAAAAGAAGAGAACACACCCAAATAAATAAACTCAGAGATGAGAATGAAAATATCACCACAGAAACAACCAAGATTCAGAATATTATAAGGTAATACTTCTCAAAACTATATGCTATAAGTTTGAGAACTTGGCAAAAATATTTACATGCCGAAACTAAACCAAGATGAGTTAAACCATCTTAACAGGCCCGTATCAAGCATTGAAATACAGCAATAAGAGACCTCCCATCTAAGAAAACATAGGACCAGATGGTTTTACAGCAGAATTCTACAAGGCATTCAAAACAGAGCTCACAACAATACTCCTCCAACTCTTCAATGAAATTGAAAGAGAAAGTTCACTACCAAACTCATTCTATGAAGCCATCATAACCCTCATCCCAAAAACAGGCAGGGACTCATCAAATAAAAAGAACTATAGACCCATTTCGTTGATGAACATTGAGGCAAAACTTCTTAACAAAATTTTGTCCAATTGACTTCAACAATTCATCCAAAAAATCATACACCACGATCAAACAGGATTCATTTCAGGGATGTATAGCTGGTTCAATATACGCAAATCAATTGCTATAATTCATCACATCAACAGGAGCAAGGATAAGAACCCCATGTTTATCTCAATTGATGCAGGGAAAGCATTTGACAAGATCCAACAGCCCATTATGATGAAGGTTATGGAAAAATTAGGAATCTATGGAACATTCCTCAATACAATAAAGGCTGTAAAAAAACAAACTTACAGCCAGCATTATATTTCATGGTGAAAAACTAAAGCCATTTCCTTTCAAATCAGGACCGAGACAAGGAATGTCCACTCTCTCCAATTCTCTTCAATCTAGTATTTGAATGCCTAGATTCAGTGAATGACAAAAGCAAACATAAAGGGGATCCAACTAGGGAAAGAAGAAGTAAAATTCTCCCTCTTTTCAGATGACATGATCTTGTAGTTAAAGAATCGCAGAGACTCCACTCCTAAATTACTCAAGTTGATTGAAAACATTGGCAAATTAGCAGGGTATAAAATTAACCCTCAAAAATCCATGGCTTTTCTGTATGCCAACAATGAGAAAAGTGTGGCTGAAATTAGGAAAGAAACACCAACCATTCGTAATAACACCAAAAATTATATAGTACCTAGGAATTAACTTAACCAAAGAAGTGAAGGACCTCTATGCTGAAAACTTTAAAAAGTTGAAATAAGAAATCAAAACAGAATTTAGAACGTGGCAAAATCTCCCATGCTCCTGGATTGGAAAGATCAACATCATGAAAATGGCAATAATTCCCAAGGATATCTACAAATTCAATGTGGTACCTATCAATATTCCAACCTCATTCTTCAAAGAAATTGAAGTGGCAATCGAAAAATCCATAAGGAACACTAAAAGACACCAAATAGCAAAAACGATGCTCAACAGAAAGAACAGTGATGGAGGAATATCAATACCAAATTTCAAACTCAACTACAAAGCCATAGTGATCAAAACAGCTTGGTACTTGCACAATAATAGACTTCAGGAAAAATGGAATAGAATTGAAAGCCCCGAAATGAACCTACAGACCTATAGTCATCTAATCTTTGATAAGGGAGCTAAAAAAATAGATTGGAAGAAAGACAGCCTCTTCGGTAAATGGTGCAGGCAAAATTGGTTAAGTACTTGTAGAAAACTAAAGCTAGATCCTTATATATCACCCTGGACCAGAAGCAATTCCAAATGTATCAAAGACTTCGAAAACAAAGCAGACACTCTGAAAACAGTACTTGATGGAATAGAAGAAACCATAGGTCTCCTTGGCACAGGCCAAAATTTTCTTAATAGAGACCCAGAAACACAACAAATCAAAGAAAGGTTGGATAAATGGGACTGCATGAAATTGTAGAGCTTCTGCATGGCAAAGGATATAGCTAGCAATATCAATAGAAAGCCCACACATTGGGAGAAGATCTTCACTAGCCATACAACGGACCAAGGGCTCATATCTAAATTATACCTGGAACTCAAAAAATTAAGTCCCCCAACAATAAATCTTCAAAGAAACAACTACCCAATAAACAAGTGGGCTAAAGACTTAAAGAGAAACCTATCTGAAGAGGAAAGAAGGATGGCCAGTAGACACATGAAGAAATGCTCATCCTCACTAGCCATAAAAGAAATGCAAATCAAAACACCATTGAGATACCACCTCACTCCAGTTAGAATGGCAAAAATCAAGAACTGTAATAACAACAGATGCTGGAGGGGATGTGGACAGAAGGGAACCTTACTTCATTGTTGGTGGGAGTGTAAACTTGTCCAACCACTTTGGAAAGCAGTATGGAGGTTCCTCAAAAGACTCCACATAGAGCTCCCCTATGACCCAGCAATCCCAC
The DNA here is from genome assembly GCF_019054845.1 of Dipodomys spectabilis. Lineage (NCBI taxonomy): Eukaryota > Metazoa > Chordata > Mammalia > Rodentia > Heteromyidae > Dipodomys > Dipodomys spectabilis. Next base: position 736,195 of record NW_024870849.1, read on the forward strand.
TTTTGGGCATTTACCCAAATGTTTGCAAACAAGACCACACTAAAGCTAACAGCACGACTATGTTTACTGCAACATTATTTATTATAGCTAAGATATGGAACCAACCCAGATGCCCCTCAGTAGATGAATGGATCAAGAAAATGTGGTATACATACACAATGGAATTCTATGACTCCATCAGAAAGAATGACATTTCCCCATTTGTTAGGAAATGGAAAGGCTTGGAAAAAATTATATTAAGTGAATTAAGCTATGCCCAAAGAAAGACAGGTCCCATGGTTTCCTTTATTTGCAGTATCTAGTATATGTGTGAGTCAAGCAGAAAAAGTCAGATAAGTTGATGTTAGGGAAATGAACCCTAAGATATGTATTCAAATGTTGTTTTTTTCTTTCATGTGATTGTTTCTAACACATTGATAAGATCATTTCTTTGTTACTATGTATGTCCCTCCCCGAAAGTATAACCCCTGCTTTCACTGTATTTGATGTCTCTATAATTTGTGGAGGGGAAAGGGAAAAACAAATCGTTTAAATATGGATACAGGTGGACCCATTGCAACAATGAGATGTACCAGTCGTTATGTCGAAAACGAACTTTACAACTCTGTTGCGGCATGGCGGGGGGCGGGAGGGGGATCTGGGAGTATTGGGTTGGGGGGGCTAGGGGAGAATGGGAAGGGATGGGCAGGGGAAATAAAGGAGGAGGCTACAAATCTTGATAAGAAATGTACTCATTATTCTGCCCATGTAATTGTAACCCCTCTGTACACTATTTTCACAATAAAACAATAAAAAATATATATATCACATTAAAAAAAAAGAAATGTTCTCATTGGTGCTGGGAAGGTGGCTCAGTGGTAGAGCCCTTGCCTTGCAGGCATGAGGCCCTGGCTTCAATTCCTCAGCACAACATAAGCAAAAAGCAAAAAAGCTGGAAGTGGGGCTGGGGCTCAAGTGGTAGAGTGCTAGCCTTGAGCTGAAGAGCTGAGGGACAGCGTCCAAGCCCAGAGTTCATGCCCCACGACCAGACACCCTCCCCGCAAAAAAGATATGTACTCATTATCTCGGCTATGTAATTCTAACTCTTTTGTACAGTATTTGCACACACAAAGAAGATGTAACTTATTCAGTTTGGAATATAGTGAATGAGGAGATGAAGAGAAATAGTTTGGAGTAAATATGTTCAAATACTTTATAACTTAGTATGATCACATAATAAAATTTAAGTATAAAAATAGGGTGATGAAATTAATAACAGGAATAAAATTTAACAAGCTACACTATGTGGACATATGTGTATAACACAATTAAAAATACTTTGTGAAATTAAAATTTCTAATAAAAAGACAAAAATTCATTCCAGTTGTTATAGATTCATATGTTAATTTCTTTTTTCAGTTAATTCCTTTACAAAGTAAAAGGAGAAATATATTTTGCTCATTTAGAAAGACAATCTTGTCCAATTAGCAGTAAAGTATTGTAGTTAATTACTGTCAATGTGAAAATGTTCAATCAACTTAACTATTATATTAGAATATTTTCAATGCATTCTTCAAAATATTATCTCTATAGGTATATACTTTTGCTATTTATTGAATATGTTTTCTTACTTAATTGCTATATACCATTTTCTGACTGTAGTTTGGTGTATGCAACTAGGATATATTATACCTGATCTTGAAATCAATTATTCAAACAGGTTTTTCAAATAAAAAATGCTTATAGTGAAATAAAGAGGTAAATCCAAATTATGTATATTTGAAGACAATGCTTGGTTAGTCCTCTTCTCACATTACCCATTCCCTTCTTGAGAATAATACGCATTGTAAGGAAATGTTTAGAATGTTTTGGAGAAATAGTTTGACTTTAAACCAGTGATTTACTTTATGCTTCATTTTGTTTACTTTATATTCAGAAAAGCTAAATTCTTTTTTAAATTATTTTTTTATTGTGAAAATACTGTACAGAGGGGTTACAATTACATGGGCAAGATAATGAGTACATTTCTTATCAAACATCGTAGCTTCACCTTTGTTTCCCCTTCCCATCCCTTCTCATCCTCCTCCCGTCCCCCCTCCCCCGCCCAATCCTCCCCGCTCCCCCCCCTCGCCCCCCTGCACCAAAGTTGTAAAGTTCGTTTTCGACATAACGACTTGTACATCTCATTGTTGCAATGGGTCCACCTGTATCCATATTTAAACGATTTGTTTTTTCCCTTCCCCTCCACAAATTATATCGACATCAAATACAGTGAATGCAGAAAAGCTAAATTCATACCTTATTTTCCTTAGGCTTTATACACAAGTTTAATGACTGATAGGTGACAGATAAAGGTGACACTTTTTAAAAGTGGCTAAATTTCGGCTGAGGAATCTAGGTACAAGTATGCTCATGCAGATAGGCCTCATCAGTAGTGAGACCATGATATCAAAATGTTAACCTCTGCTTACTGGTGTCATGCTTATGAGATTATGTGTATTATAAACAGTGATTATGAGCATTTGTTTTGTAAACAACATCATTTCATGGGTTAGGAACTGAAGTGAGACATTACACTCAGAACTAAATTGAAGGAGAAATCCAAAATTAGTTAACCATATACACTTAACAAAATGTTTCAAAAATGCAAACTAAAGGAAATAATTTATGAAAAAAATCAACATTTACAATAAATACAGAATCAGTATGACTGATTTTTTTTTTATCCAGGTTGCAATAAGGCTTGCATGATGAGTTTTCTGATTATGTGTTTAGTTAGGTCATGATATTTAGTTGGAGAAATTCTGTTTTTTCATATATTCATTTGTCAGATCAAAGAGTAAATGAATTCTATGCCATAGCCAACATCCATAATAATGTTATAGTTGTACCCTGCTACGTTGCCAACCTTTCAAATCAGTTCGGGTATCTTGGGTCTTTTCTCGATCTCACTAAATATGTATGCAATTTTTTTTGTCAACACTAGAAATAGTTTGACCACCATTTATTAAAATTGTATTTTCCAGAAGCTACTATTCTCTCTTTTCATGAGATTTTTTACTTTCATTTATATAATGTGCTGATGTTTGCCTTTAGATAACCCATGTTCAGTCTTCTACAAACTGTGTAATTTAGAGTAGGTTTATATTAGGTACACTCATGTAAACAGCTCAGATTCTATTACTTGCATATTTTGTGCTTGTTAGTTGTCAATATGGATACTATTGGACTTATTCTTTGCATTTATGAATATGTTAAGTATGTCATGATTTTTGTGATTTAATACTGTAGGATTTTTTCCTTCAAATATGTGCAGATCTTACTTCATATACAGTTACATTTGTTTTAAACAATTTGATCCTTTCAAGGGATTTGCTATATTAGGTTCACCCAGATGAACTTAATTACAAATTAAAACAAACTTATTTCTGAGAGACAGTTATCCTTATAGTTCTACTCAAATTAAAATGTATTTGAGGTTTTTGTACTTTTAAAAAACTGTACATAACATGTTTTTGTTCCTGGGGAAGTTCCACTTTCTTGGTTCTTTTTGCAGATATGGTGACTTCAACATATGTGTGCATTTTATTTCAATTGTTTTGTGTTTATATTTTTTTTATATAAGAGAAAGTACAAATAGAATCAGTGATTTAGAACATTTTCAGATAGAATTCTAAGAGAGACATGAATTTTTATGACAACTGTGAATGGACAGGTCTTAGTGGAGGAGTAGCAAAATAACAGAGACATTGTTGGATGTGAGTTTAATTCTTCCTCCATTTGCCTCACTATTTCCAATGATATTACTTCAAAGTCTTTAGTGAAAAGAAAATAATTTTGTCTGTATGAACTCAGAATTTTTGGTTTAGTAAAAGGCGAAAGATTTGTACGATCTGAAGAAAAACCAGAGTATTTTTTGGGGGGACACACTACACATTCATATTAGATTTTAACACTAAAATCTTTCTTCCTTAGTTTAAAAACACAGTTGTGAATTTATAATGTTAAAATAGCACCTAATAATTTATATGAAATTGTCCAAACTATTTTCACTTCACACTATATGCGTTATAGAATGTAATAATACTGTGTAAGATACTATGTAATAATTGATTTTGTGCAAAGTTAATGACAGTGGCTATTTGTGAGATACTGAGTAATAGTAAAAATTATATTTGAATCTATTAAAAATCCCAGTTACATCTAAAAATAACTCATAGTTATAAATTAATGCTGAAAAATAAGTTTGTTTATTGGAAAAAGCCAGAAGTTTCAATAAGCTTGCTTTTTTAAAATTGCCTTGGATCTGGGCTTTGTTGGCTCATGCTTGTAATCCTATCTATTCATGACTCTAAGATGTGAGGATAATGGTTGAAAGCTATATGGACAAAAAATCTGTGAGACTCTTATCTCCAATAACATCCTAAAAACCAGAAACGGCACTGTGGCTCAAGTGGTACAGTGCTAGCCTTGGCATGGTGTTTTACTTTATAATTTCATGATTTTTTATGAATGCTTGTTCAGTGAAAATGTCATTGGTTTTTATATTTTGTGTTGGCATAAAATGAGCCTTCTATTGCCTTAAAGTAATCAGAAAAACACTCTGATTCTATGACAGCATAAATTTTGTGGGTAATGGTTAAGACCAAATTGCCTTTTTGAAAAAAAATTATGTCACAAGCCAAAAAAGAGGAACAAATGAAAATATAAGCCAAAAACTTACTCTGTAAATCTTTATGGACTAATAGTCTGTCAGTTTGTTTTAACTATTAATCAAAAATTAAAGTAATACTGGGTAATATTAACCAATTTAAATTTCTTCATCCTTGTCATTTAAAAGACACTTTAAAAAGAAATTCAACAGATGAGTAATAGATGAGTTTTGCAATTATGTAGTTTAATAGAGCTCTGAGTTGTGGATATAGGACATTCATCTAAGTGACTAAATATGTAAATTAAATCCCATAAAGTATATTCCTTCAATTTTCTGGCTAAAGTGTTCTACAATCTAGGTAATTTTAAAAGAAATATTGTATGTTGTTTCCTTGGTGACAACGTAATTGTAAGACTAAAAGTTTTCCTATAGCACGGCCACCTTAAACAGGATGGATGTGTTAGGGTTGCCATGTAAACCTTTTGGGACAGCTTTAATGTTTGAATCTTGGATAGGATTTGATTGGGAATTGTGCCACACCTTCCTGGTTTGAGAAGAAAAATGACAGGCCATACGAAATACTTTTATCTGATACATTGTTATATTAGTTTTTTCAAACGCACACATACACACATACATGCACACAGATACACACATTTGTAGTATAAAGACCCACTCCATCTGCAAGAAAATATTTTAATAGGAATTCCAGAAAATATTTAGTCTGCTGAGATCTAATTAGAATTTATAGAAATATCTAGTTGCTTCTACCCCTGGACATGTCATTATCATTGGTGAAGATGTTGCCATTTGAATTTAGAATGCCCCAGAAAGACCTATGTGTTAAAGAAAAATGACTTTCTATTTCTTACCAGACTCTGGAGAATACCTGAATAGTTCTTCTGGAGAGTAAGTTCTTCAGTGTGAAATCTATGAGAACATAGACTCTCGTCTACTTTCTTCTTACATCTTTTAATCATTCTAGGTCAAAAACTTTTCCCTTTGACATACTCCCCACCTTGATATTGTCTTGTGACATGCCCCAAAGCAATAAAACCAACTAAACATACACTGAAACCTTTAAACTTGTAAATCTGAGTAAGACTTTCTGTTTAATAAATGGACAATATCACTTATTATGGTAGGTTATAAAGCTAACACAAGTCTAGTCTTTCTAACAATGTAGAGTATATTAACTTGTGCTTCATTATAAAATATCTAACTTCAGGTTTTATTTTATGTTCTAGTTTCTGTTGATCCCAGGGTTTAAACTCAGGGCCTGGATGGTGTTTTCGTGTTCTAGGCCAGTGCTCAACATACAATCTGAACTGGAATTCCATTTGCCCTGGTGGTTAATTGGAGATAAGAATCTAATGAACTTTTACTCAGATTGGCTTTGAACTGTGATCTTCAGATCTCAGCCTCTTAACTAGCTAAGATTACATCCTTGAACCACCAGTGCCTAGCCATGTTGCATATTTTGTGCAATTCCAATTTTCAGCATCATATAGATGCTCCTACTGCAATAAAAAAATTACCCCTGTTTTCACTGTATTTGATGTTGGTATAATTTATGGAGGGGAAGGGAAAAAACAAATTGTTAAAATAAGGATATAACTGGACCTACTGCATCAATGAGATGTACAAGATGTTATGTAGAAAAACGAACTTAACAATTTTGGCTTGGGTTTGGGGGAGGTTCAGAAGGGGAAGATGGACAGGGATGGTAAGGGGAAACAAAGGAGGAGGTAACAATGCTTGATAAGAAATGTACTCATTATGGGGCTGAGAAGGTGGCTCAGAGGTAAAGTGCTTGCCTTGCATGCATGAGGCCCTAGGTTCGATTCCTCAGCACCACATAAGCAAAAAAAGCCGAAAATGTAGCTGTGGCTCAAGTGGTAGAGTGCTAGCTTTGAGCTGAAGAACTGAGGGACAACACCCAGGCCCAGAGTTCACGCCCCACGACTGGACCCCTGCCACCCCCCCAAAAAAAAGAAATGTACTCATTTCCTTGCCCATGTAATTGTAACCTCTCTATACGGTATTTTCACAATAAAAAAAAAACTTAAAACATACTAAGGATATTTGTAAAGTATATAATGAAGAATTTTCATTCTTTACAAAATCTATGCTAAACTATTTATATTTTAATGGACATTTCCTGCAACCAGTTTGATGTAGTTTAATACTTGTCACACCAACTTTCTCTATAGTCTACTGGAGATTTAATTGTTCATGTATGTACGTATATGTGTATTTATATGTATATGTATAAGTATCTATCTATGTATGTTCCAATGTGGATCATCAGAATTGAAACTTTGCTTTGTTTTACTGTACAGCAGTTAAACCTGGTCAGCTCATTCTGTGGCAATATTTTTGTTCATTCTAATCATTCCTTTTTTTACCACCCCATCAGCCTTCTAAAATCAGCTTCATTTCCTGGAGAAATTACCAATCAGTCCAACCAATATACACCCAGAGCGTTTTAATAAAGCAAGTTTTAATGAAGGAAGATAACATGAAGAGACAACTACAGAATTTCTACAGAGACCTGACATCTTTCACATTTCTGCCTTCCTCCTCATACTTAAGAAAGTATTGACGAATACTATAAATGTACTGCATTTATAACTTAAGGATCAGTGTTTGTTTGTTTTTTTTTTCCAAATTGAAGCCTTCTTTTCCATGATTTTTGACATAAACTTTTGGGGGATTTTTTTTATTGTGATGGGATTTCATCCAAAACAAAGTCATGTATATCAAGAAAGTCAATGTTTTCAACTCAGAGAACTAAACAAAAGAGGGAGAAAATTATGGTTAGCTATATATGTTAAGCACAAATATTGGCAATATCAAGATATTTTGAAATTGCATACTTTTACTGGATAAAGTTGCTCAAACCTATATTATCTACTTGGAAAATAGAGATTAGAGAATTCCAGCTCCAAGCAAGCCCACACACAAAATGAAGTTTCAGATACTCTAACCATTTGCTGGGTGCAATGTTTTATGTTTGTGTTAGGAGGACCACAGTCCAAGAATACCCAGGCATAGTGATACTGCCTCAAAATAAGCAATCCAATTATAATCTGCAGATATGGTAGTAGTAGAGATGCTGTTTCACAAGTATACGGTTTTGGGTTCAATCCTCCAGTTCCCCTAGAAATATAAGTGTGTGCAAGGGTAAGAATTTGGCATGTCTAAGGTCATGATTTCATACTCATTTAACAAGCTCTAATAAAGCCTTTACTTTTTTTGCTATTTTTAAAAAGTATAACCATAACTTCCATGCCACAAAGAAATGATTTCCTTTCATCCATTAAGTAATATGTTATGTGTTGGATACTGTCCCACTGAAATCATACTAAAGATCAAAAACCTATTGTCTTAGAAAGTGACTGATGTGGAAACAGAATCTCAATGGTAACATTGAAGTTGAAGTCTCCTCCAAGAGAAGCAGAAGGTCTTGAATATGCCAAGGAAAGAGGACTCAGAAGAAGAAAACTCTGATCTTGGAGTTTTAGTTCCACCAACTCAGAGGAAATATATTTACAGTGTTAATGCACTCAAGCTGTGGTAGTTTATTATTACAATTACTAGCAAACATGTGTATTCTATAATACATGAAAAGTCATTGACTCTTGGGGTCCATGACTCATCTCTATAACGCTAGTAATTAAGAAAGATGAGACTTGGGGGATAATGGTTTTCTGTGTGGTAGGAAAGTTCATGAGGTTCTATCTCCAATTAACTACAAAAATTTCTGGGCTGGGACATGGTTCAAATGGTAGATTGACTACTGTTAGCAAACTGAGCATGAGTTATGTTCAAGCCCCAAATTGGGAGAAAGAAAAAGTCCTTAGAAAACTACTATGAGAGTGGCCGGGCGCTGGTGGCTCACGCCTATAATCCTAGCTACTCAGGAGGCTGAGATCTGAGGATCGCGGTTCAAAGCCAGCCCGGGCAGGAGAGACCGTGAGACTCCTATCTCCAATAAACCACCAGAAAACCGGAAGTGGCGCTGTAGCTCAAGTGGTAGAGCGCTCGCCTTGAGCTGAAGAGCTGAGGGACAGCGCCCAAGCCCAGAGTTCAAGCCCCACGACCGACAAAAAAAAAAAAAAAAAAAAAAGAAAACTACTATGAGAAACAGAATTATGAATAGGAAAGCAGAAACAAAAGAAATAAACTTATTGATACAGAGAAAGCTTCCTAATATGAAACATGGCACAAACTATAATATTTAAGGTTTTCCTTCCTATACAGTAAAACTAAATGATATTTTGACTTGACGAAACTAAAATGTAAAACTGTATGCAATAAATAATCACATTACTTTTATGTTTCCATAATTTAACTTGTTTTCCTACAAATTTATAGAATACTGTAGCTATGGAAAAATCAATAAATGTTTCATTTTCATATAGGTTTACATATCCTTCAAGTGTTGTCTAAAATTGTTCTATACTGAAATGATTGTCATTGATATCTTTCTCAAGATTCCAAATGTTTATACTTTCAGCTGACCTTCCACAAAACTCATACCCCAAACATAAATTATTAGTTTGTTCATGCAATCAAAAGAATATAAACATATGTTTCAAAATGTTAATTACATTTATCTGCGGTCATTAATGCAATAAAACTAATAGAATTAAGTTTATACCCTGAGAGAAATAAGACACTTCCTTCTAAATACAGACTGGCAGGCACACACACACACACACACACACACACACACACACACACACACACACACACACACACACACATTTACCACTTTCACTCAGGTTAGGTTCCTGACATTGGGTATCAGACAATGATCTAATAATCAATCTTCCTGCCCAGACATAAAATACATTCATAATTCCACACATACAAAAACACCAGAAATTCAAAATAATGAGAACATTTAACAGAACCAACCAGCTCTTGAGCCATCTACTCCCTGATTTCTTTTATTCATGATGATGCATTTTTCATATCATAATTAATAATAATTTTGAGTCTCTCTGATTAGCAGCCAAAAATATGTTATCATATAATAGAAAATGTAGGTAAAATTACCTGTCTGTAGGTAATCTTTAATATATCTTAACAAAGACTTCTTTTTAGAGTCTGTTTTTGGCATTTTGCCCTAATTACTCATATTAAATTACAAAGGACATGCCATATTCCTGAATTCATTTTTCGTAAAGGTTATGCTATGGAATTGAATCTGATTTGTTTGCTTATTCTAAAGTAAATTTTCTCAACAACTTGAATTATTTTTTCTGTTACTCCTAAGCAATTTGAAATATCAAATAAAACTGGAAATTCCCTTCAGCAATGATTTGTGAATGGCATTAATATTTGTGGAGGGATGCAAGACTTGAATTATCTAGAGTGCCTTAAAAATGGCACTGTTGGGGCTGGGAAGGTGTCTCAATTTTAGAGTGCTTGCCTTGCATGCATGAGGCCCTGGGTTTGATTTCTCACCACCACATAAGCAAAAAGAAAAAAATCCAGAAGTGGCACTGTGGCTCAAGTGGTAGAGCACTAGCCTTGAGCTGAAGAGCTGAGGGACAGCGCCCAGGCTCAGAGTTCGGGCCCCACGACCGGACCCCCCCAAAAAATGGCACTGTTATTCAAAAGGCTGATCGTTTAGTCATCTTTTAAAGTGTGGTCTTCTTATTTCATCTAAGAAGATAAAAGTATGCTTTTCATCACATTCTTGCATGCAAAACAGCAGAATTATTTCCTTTGTACATTTGATGTCTAGCTGTGAATGTAGTGAAACCTACAAACAACTGCCCAGCTGTGTTAGCTGCTCTACATTTTGAAATTTTCTTCCAATAGTCCTTCTGATTTGAGCCCAAATTATGGGATAGTCACATAATCCACAATTACAAAGCACCAAATTATACGAAGACCACGTGCAAAATGAAGTTCAATTTTTTTCTGTTGTTTCCTTTTATCTTATTATCTTTTTAGGAGCTAGGGGCTGTTTATTTCTCATTATTGTTGATGTGACTTAAATAAATTTACCAGATTTTTCAAATAAAATAAAGACATATTTAGTCACAAAATACAGCTAAGCATTTGCGTGATTTATTTTTATTCTAGTCCTGTTCTCAGTTATCTTCAAATAACATAGAGATGAGCCAATCATATGTGTAAATCGACACATATCAAGCACACAGAACTCTAATTTCTATATCAACTTCACCTAGAAGAGAAAATTATCATTGTTTCATGTCTTAAGTAATGTACTTAAAACAAGTTTTATTAATTTTATCAATAAATTTCATAATTATGGAATTGATGCATTGCATAAGTATTTGATTGCTCATTTCCACTGAATTAATGTTAGATGTAGTTTACTTTTTTACATATGAAATATTGACATTCTTGAGGATAAAACATGCCTGTTTTTCATTTTGGTTGCCAAAATGGAAATATTAGGCATTTTCAAAATTTAACTTTAAATCTAAGCCTATAAATTTCACTAGAACATGAATTGTGTTACTTACAATTTTCATATTAAAATAAAAAGTATTATTAAATAGAAAGCAAAATTATGTTATCACACCTTAATCCCTGAATTAACGTTATGATAAAAAACAATTATATTTATATAACAAGATATACATATGCAAACAAACTATGAAATATGGAAACAGAAAACTTTTTGTTTTTTGTTTGTTGTTTATACTTTGTGATAATTCTCTCTTCTTTACCTTATGCCTGGCATATTTATTGTACATCTTCAGGAAGGTGAGGGGTGGGCACAGAGCTTTAGGGAAAAGAGCGAAAAATTGCACATTGATGAAAGTGAACTATTTAACACATGGATGGGGACAGGAGGGTGGAACTGGGAACAAGTGAGGGAACGGAAGACATTTCACAAAAGGAAATGTACTCTTTACCTGACTCATGTAATTGTAATCCATCTATAAATCACCTTAATAAGAACAGCTGAGTAAATTTATTTTAAAAAGGCAAAATAATGTTGTTTCTTAGAATCCTAGAAGTTTGTTTTGTTCACTGGTTTTAGCTGGTTGAGTCTATCTCTGAAAATAGCTAGGTTGACCTTCATTGGGCAAATATGTGAGCTACTAGAAGATAAATGTCAATTATGATTGTACGTTTTTTTAAGACTCTAATTCATTTATTTCTTTAATCTACTTTGTATTATTTCTGTTTACCAGTTTTTGGTTTGGCTTGTTCCTGTTTTTCAAAGACATAGTTCCACATCATTAGTGCTGATTCAAGATGGTTCTAATTTGTTGATATGCATACTCAAAGACGTAAATTTTCCTCTGAGTATTGCCGTGTTTTTGTGTCCCAGAGGTGGTAGTATTTTGTATGTTCACTTCTACTGAATTCCATAAACGTTGCAACTTCCCTTCATATCTCTTCAGTGACTCACTGATGATTTATCAATGTGTTATTCAGTCTGTGAGTTTCAGAATTTTCTGTGATGACTTTTGAGGTCAAGATCTAATTTGGTCCCATCATGGTCTGACAAGATGTAAAGAGTAATTTCATTTTTATTTTTGAATTTTCATAGACTCTCCTTGTGATCTAAGATCTGATCTATTTTGGAGAATGTTACAGGGGCTTCTGAGAGGAATATGTATTGTGAAGCTGTTAGGTGAAATAGTCTGTAGATATCTGTTAGGTATAGCTTGTCAATGCAGTTATTTAGCTCTGAAGTTTTTTGCTAAGTTTTTACCTGGATGGCCTGTCCAGAGGTAAGAATGATGTGTTCAAGCAACGAACAATGTATTTGGATGTATGCATGTTTTTAGAGTAAGTAGTATTTGTCTGATGAATTTGGGAGCTCTAGGATTCAAGGCATTGATAATTAAAATTGTTATATCCCTCTGATGGAGAGTTTTCTTTATGAATATTTAATATTGTTCTTTGTCTCTTTTTTACTGTCATATCACTTTTAATTTAAAGCATATTTTATCTAATATTAGTATAACTACTCTGACCTCTTTATGAGGTCCATTTTTAATTTGTAAAGATCATGTACAGAAGGGTTACCATTACATAAGTCAAATAATGAGCACATTTCTTTTTGAACAGTGTCACCTCTTCCCTCACATACTCCCAGTTTTTCCCTTTCAACCTCCCTCCCCCATAAGTTGTACAGTTCATTTACAATGTAGCGTGTATTGAGTAGCACTGCTGTATTTGTTAACCCTGTGTCTCACCATTTCTGTGTTCCCCATTGCACTTTCCAAACTTACATATGAGACAAAAGGTGCAGAAATATAAAAAATACAGCATCAGAACACAGAAGGAAAAAGCAAAATAATAAAAAAAAAAAAACCTCTCATTGTCTTTTCTTGGAGATTATTTTAATGAACATTATTTTATATGATGATATTCATATAGATATTTACCCTTAGTGATCTTCTCAAAAAGGCATCCTCCTTTGACCTCACTGTATAAATGTTTAGAATCCCTTATAATTTATTATGTGCAAGTGTAATGTTTTCTCTTTTACCATCCAAGTGTTTTTACTTTTAGAATTAGAGGCACATTCTAATATAACAAATGAGAGATATCAGGCAACTTATATTTCTTTGAGTCTGTCTTCCTTCACTTAATATAAGTTTGGTCCAAGTCTTTCCATTTGCTTATGGATGGTGTAATATCATTATTTTTCTGGGTAAATAGAATTGCATCATACTGAAGATTTTCTTCATGCCAAAGGAAAAAGTTAGCAGGATATATAGAAAGAGAACAGAATGGAAGATTTTTACTAGCTAAGAATCAGACAATTGGTTTCATAATTAACCCATATTTAGAGATCAAAACGTTAAACCCAACAAAAATAAAGCCTCAAATAAACAAGAACCCAATTAATATATGGGATAATACTTCTTAGAAGAAAAGGTAAGCATGACAAATAGACACATCTCTCTCCATAAAAGAAATGCAAATCCAAATAACACTGAGATTCATCTCACCCCTGTTACAATGTCATTATGAAAAAATGAACAATCACAGTTATTGATAAATGTGGCCCAAAGGAAACACTATTACCCTGTTATTGGGAATGTAATCTTGTTCAACCCCTTTGGAAAACACTATGGAAATTGCTCAGAGAACTGAATAGAGAGCTATCTATGATCCAGCATTCCACTTACAGGCATTTATACAATGGAGCAGAAACAAGGCCAAACTGAAGCTACCAGCAAAATCATGGTCATTATTGCATTATTTTCTCTAGCCAACATAAGGGAGCAGCTCAGATGCCTCTCATTGTAAAAAGAGATAAAGAATAACATATGTATATATAAATTATATATATATAATATATATAACTAATGTTATTGATCCCAATTTACAATTATATATGTGTGTATATATGTATATTTATATACATACATATATACATATATATATATATATATACACATATATATGCATACATAATGGAATTCTGTTCATCCATCAGAAAGAATAATATTGCACCATCCTTAAGGAAAATGAAACAATTATAAATAATATTAAGTGAAATAAAGCCCACTCAGAGAAACTTAGCTTGCATGATTTTCCTCATTTGTGGTAGATAGAAGGTGCCTATAAATGTAAAAGTAAACACACTGGATGGTATGCAAGGAGGTACAAATGAATTATCTGAAGTGTCAGAGTCACTGGAGAGTGAAAATTCCATAATTCTCTTAAAAGACTAAGTCACAGCTCAACAAAATAATTACCAATAAATATGTACTGCAAGAGAGGACAGTGGGGGGCATTATGTGAGAGGTAGGAAATTGAAGGTGAAAAGGATAGTATACAGGCAAGAATCCATTGTATACTTCCAAGAATTGAAATATACAAAGGAAAGGGTAGTGTGAAATGGGAGTGAAGATGTTGAAGTGGTAACACAATTCCAGGTGCATTGTACACATAAACTGCTTTGTTAAATGTCAAGTGATTCCATAACATAATATTGAGATACATAGGATTGGGGTTGTTTGGGAGGGGTGGATGAGAATGTTGAAAGAGGTGACAGTGATCAAGATACACAGTATCCATAAACTCAGTGAATGTACAACTACTTAAAGATAATAAAAATATTCAAAAATTAATTATGATAGATGAATAGAGTTGAACCTCAATTCAATTCCAATTTAAAAATATTTTTAACCTGTAGACTTGGAGAATAAAATTCAAATAATAAAATTTTATGAATATTTTTGTCAGAATTTGTGATATTAACTAAATATTACTAAAAACAACAGGAGTATATTACCTATATGCTAGAAGCTTGAATATTAATTTATTAATATTAATAAAAATGGTTGTTCAAACAATTCCTTATCTTATGGGGGTCCACTTTCTGGTTCATTATAATCTACTTGCTGGATGTTCACATGGCAGAATAATTATATTGGGCTTCTTTCATCAGGATCATTATTGTAGTGTCATCTCTGAAAGGTTGATTCTAATATCACCAGAAGGGGGAATAGAATTTCAACATGTGTATCTGGAAGGAGTTACATAGTCCAATACTTTTTGCAATTTTTGCTTTAACTCAGTGTAGAGTATCATTTGGATATTATTTCATAGAAGATAATAACTTAAGGACAAACTTATATCATGTGACATGTGAATAATTCTTTTTAAAATGGGAATAATTATAGTGATAGCAAAGTGAAATATGATTGTTTAGTGGCTCTTGAATCACATCATAGGTAATCTTGTAAATGTGGCACAGCCTTTTTAAGGACCTTTTGATGTATTTGAACAATCTCCAACGAGTTAATTGCTTTCAGAAACATTCATTTGAGCCATCAAATACAGATCTCTTTTGATTTTAATTACTTTCTGCTATTAGGACTCAGACACCAAAATCAGAGCATGCTAATTTCTCTGATAAAATACATAATAAAATTTTTATAATTATATAACATTAAGACTGTAATATTAATAGCAATACAAATCCTTGTATTCACATTATATAATATATTGACATCCTTTGGTTTAATCAATTTTTAGAATATTTATACCTAAGTGTAAATTGTTGGCAAATATTTATTTGGTAATGTATAGAAAATGAGAAAAAGATTTGCATACATATTACTACAGATGCAAACAGATTCACGAGGTTATTTATGATCCTTCATTTGTTGCTTACATTTATGAATCCAGAACACGCAAAGAAGTGAAAATTGACAACTTGAATTTACTAAAGGATTCATTATATGAAGTTTTTGTTGGGCTAAATATATTTTATAAATTAAATGGTTTTGTCCCTTCCTTTTTCGCTCCCTTCCTTCCTTCCTTCCTTCCTTCCTTCCTTCCTTCCTTCCTTCCTTCCTTCCTTCCTTCCTTCCTTCCTTCCTTCCTTCCTTCCTTCCTTCCTTCTTTCCTTCCTTTTTGTTATTACTCCTGACTTTTTGGTCCTTTTTTATTGCTTTCTTTTTTGAAAGAATTAATTACTGTTCTCATAATCCCCAAATATTTACCCATGTTTGATAATTAGACTTTATCTGCCATTGTGTACACACTTAATCCAGAAATTTATTATTTAATTCACAACCTCTTTCTCTTAAATTCTTTAATATCAGTATTACCAATTTATACCTATATAATTTTAAGGTAACTAAATTTGAGAGTTTTTTTTTTAGTTTTTCATGTCTCCTTTCTATCCTTGCCTTCCTAACATCCTATCCTTTTCTTCTCTCAATATCATATTTAAACATACATACTTGTTAAGTGTTTCACTTTTTTAATTTAAACTTTTTTTCATTTTTTCTTGTTTATTTTTTTTTCTTAATCTCTGTCCTATCATTCTGTCTAATCCATTTCCCTCTATGAGATTAGGACTTGGCTAAATTCACTCTCCTTTTATCTGTCCACATCCCTCTAATCTTATCTTCCCCACATTTCTCCTTAAAACTAATAATTTCTGGTTTGCCAAATTCTGCTTTGTTGTTCTTAGCCCATTAATCCATAGGTGTTTGATATTGAATAGATTTTATCTGGTAACTAGATTGTATCTGCAGTCTTTTGACTGTGCTACTACAAGACTTTGGTTGATGCTTGCCTTAAAATGATGTTCTAGCACAAAATTGGTGTTACTTTCATACCAAATGGGCAGAACAAGCCGGAAAAACACAAGAGATAATCAGTTGACAGAATAGTTAATAAATAATCCAGAGGAGAGTTCCCAAAAATCTCTACAAATACTATTGGTAAACATGGTGAATGAAAAGATTGAAAACCTGCAAAGGACTAGTGTGAGTGTGATACGGAGAAACAGGCAAACCAAGGATTCATACTGGAATCTGATGAGCATGAAGAAGCTACTCAAAGATTGATACAGGAATTGCATGAGCAGGTTGAGGACAGTCAAAGAGAAATACAGAAATTGTGTGTGCAGGCTGAGAACAGTCAAAGAGAAAGACAGGAATTACATGAGCAGACTGAGAACAGACAAAGACATACAAAGGAATTGTGTGAGCAGGCTGAGAACAGCCAAAGAGAACTACAGGAATTGCATGAACATGAGGAAGCTAATCAAAGAGTAATACAGGAATTGCGAGAGGGGGATGAGAAAAGACAAAGATCAATACAGGCATTCATGGAATCCATAAACAGACAGCTGAAAGAATTCTAGGAGACCACAAAAGCAATGATGAATGGAGACCACCAGAAGGAATGGGAGTCCAAGGAAACCATCACCAATCGACTAAGTGATTTGAGAATAAGCACATAACACCAAATTAAGGAAGTAAAGAAGTTAATCCAAGACCTAAAACAAAGCTCCAACAAAAAATTTGAAGCCATCAAAGCCCACCAATTAGAAGGAAAAGAAATAAAACACAAAGAAGAAAGTCTTGGCAGAAAGTTAGACCATGCAGTAGATGGAATCTCAGGTATTGAAGACAGCCTAGGTGTTATAGAGAAAGAACAATTACCTAAGACAAACCCAAAAAATATGATATATCTATTCAATATTTGGAAGACACCATCAGAATTCCTAATCTGAGGAAAATGTGTGTAGAGCAGCACCTAGAAATAGACGTTAATGGTCGAAGAAATTTGTTTCAGGATCCTAGCAGAGAACTTCCCAAACATGCAAAAAGATAGGCCTATTCAGATACAAGGGGCATTTACAACCCCCAAAAGACCAGACCAGAACAGGACATCCCACTGTCACATTATAATCTGAACAGTATCAATTCAGAGCAAGGAAAAGAAGCTTAAAGCTGTCAAGGAGAAAAGATCAATCACTTATAAAGGGAAACTAATTAGAATCACCTCAGATTTCTCAGCAAAGACAATTAAAGCAAGTGCCTGGAATGATGTATGCCATGCCCTAAAGACAAATAATTATCAACCAAGAATACTGTTCCCAGCTAAACACTCCTTCATAACCAAAGGTCAAATAAAAACGTTCCATAGCAAAGAAAAACAAACAATATTTCTCCACCAAACCAGTCCTACGAATTGTCATGTACTAGAAACCCAAAATCTCAGAGAGCAGCTCCAAAGGCATTTCTGGCACTATCACTTTTTATACATTCTTCTTAAAATCTTCTCTTTTCATGATTGGTATTATTTTGAATTAAGGTTAATATTTATTTGACTTCTATTTTTAAATAATGCACCACCCAATTCTGGACCTCTTTTTCTTTATGTGTCTAATCTATTTCTGAAACATCTTTATTTGAATTACATGAACTTCCTGTAGTTGAGTAATTGTGGAGAGGAAAAGAAAAGATGTCTCTTTGTGCAAGTCACATTAAAATTGTACCTTTAAGCTTTTTATTTTAAAATCATCAATTTTTCATTATGTTTAAATTTTGATAAAAATTAGCCTCTCAACTCACACAACGTTAATGCACTCTTTTTTTTTTATTTGTGAACATACTGTACAGAGGGGTTACAATTACATGGGCAGGATAGTGCGTACACTTCTTACCAAGCATTGCAGCCTCCTCCTTTTTTTACCCTTCAGATCCCTTCCCAGCCTCCCCCCTACCCCCCCCCAGTCCCAATCTTTCCCGCCACCCCGCACCGACGTTGTAAAGCTCGTTTTGGACATGACAACTTGTACTTCTCTTTGTTGCAACAGGTCCACCTGTATCCTTAAACGACGTGTTTTTCCCCACCTAATCCACAAGTTATACTGACATCAAATATAGTGAAATCAGGGGTTATACTGTGGGGGAGGGACATACAAAGCTGCAAAGAAATAATCTTATAAATGAGTTAGAAAGTCAAACATGAAAGAAAAAAAACCTTAAAATACATATCTAAGGGTTCATTTTCCTAACATCACATTATCTGACCTTTTCCCCTTGACTCATACATATACTAGATATTGTAAATAAGGGAAACCATGGGGCAAATGTTTCTTTGGGCCTGGCTTACTTCGCTTAATATAATGTTTTCCAAGTCTTTCCATTTCCTAACAAATGGGGCAATGTCATTCTTTCTGATGGAGGCATAGAAATCCATTGGGTATATATACCACATTTTCTTGATCCATTCATCTACTGAGGGGCATCTGGGTCAGTTCCAGATCTTAGCTATGGTAAATAATGCTGCAATAAACATAGTTGTGCTGGTAGCTTTAGTGTGGTCTTGTTTGTAAACATTTGGGTAAATGCCCAAATGTGGGATTGCTGGGTCATAGGGGAGTTCTATGTGGAGTCTTTAGAGGAACCTCCATACTGTTTTCCAAAGTGGTTGAACAAGTTTACATTCCCACCAACAATGAAGTAAGCTTCCCTTCTGTCCACATCCCCTCCAGCATCTGTTGTTAGAGTTCTTGATTTTTGCCATTCTAACTGGATTGAGGTGGTATCTCAATGTTATTTTGATTTGCATTTTTTTGTGGCTAGGGACGTTGAGCATTTCTTCATGTGTCTTTTGCCATTACTTCTCTCTTCTTCAGAGAAGTTTCTCTTTAAGTCTTTAGCCCACTTGTTTATTGGGTAGTAGTTTCTTTGAAGATTTGTTGTTGGGGGATTTAATTTTTTGAGTTCCAAGTATATTTTAGATAATAGACCCTTGTCCTTTGTATGGCTAGTAAAGATCTTCACCCAATCCGTGGGTTTCTATTGATCTTGCCAGCTATGTCCTTTGCTATGCAGAAGTTCTGCAACTTTATGCAATCCCATTTGTCCAACCTTTCTTTGATTTGTTGTATTTCCGGGTCTCTATTCAGAAAATTTCGGCCTGAGCCAAGGAGAT
Source organism: Dipodomys spectabilis (assembly GCF_019054845.1). Lineage (NCBI taxonomy): Eukaryota > Metazoa > Chordata > Mammalia > Rodentia > Heteromyidae > Dipodomys > Dipodomys spectabilis. The sequence continues at coordinate 756,041 of NW_024870849.1, forward strand.
ATAGGGTTTCTCCTATTCCATCCTGTAATGTTTTCAGAGTGTCTGCTTTGACTTCAAGGTCTTTGATCCATTTGGAGTTGATTCCGGTGCAGGGTGATATATAAGGATCTAGCTTTAGTTTTCTACATGTAGTTAACCAATTTTGCCAGCACCAATTACTGAAGAGGCTGTCTTTCTTCCATTCTATTGATTTAGCTCCCTTATGGAAGATTAGATGGCTATAGGTCTGTAGGTTCATTTCTGGGTTTTCAATTCTATTCCATTGGTCCTGAGGTCTGTTCTTATGACAATACCATGCTTTTTTGATTACTATGGCTTTATAGTAGAGTTTGAAATTTGGTATTGATATTCCTCAAGCAGTGTTCATTCCATTGAGGAGCGTTTTTGCTATTCGGGGTCTTTTTTTGTTCCATACGAATTTCTGGATTGCCTCTTCTATTTCCTTGAAGAATGAGGTTGGAATTTTGATAGGTATCGCATTGAATTTGTAGATAGCCTTGGGAAGTATTGCCATTTTCATGATGTTAATCTTTCTAATCCAGGAGCATGGGAGGTTTTGCCATTTTTTAAGTTCTGTGTTGATTTCCTTTTTCAAGATTTTAAAGTTTTCATCATAGAGGTCCTTCACTTCTTTATTTAAGTTAATTCCTAGGTATTTTATTTTTTGAGGGGCTACTACAAATGGAGTTGCTTTCCTAATTTCAGCAACGCTTTTCTCATTGTTGGCATAGAGAAAAGCCATTGATTTTGGGGGGTTAATTTTATACCCTGCTACTTTGTCAAAGTTTTGAATCAGCTTGAGTAATTTGGGAGTGGAGTCTATGGGATTCTTTAAATACTAGATCATATCGTCTGCAAAGACGGAGAGTTCTATTTCTTCTTTCCCTATTTGTATCCCCTCTATGTCTGCATCTTGTCTTATTGCTGTAGCTAGGCATTCTAATACTAGATTGAAGAGAAGTGGAGAGAGTGGACATCCTTGTCTTGTTCCTGAGTTAATAGGAAATGGCTTTAGTTTTTCACCATTAAGTATAATGCTGGCTGTAGGTTTGTCATATACAGCCTTGATTGTATTGAGGAATGTTCCATGGATTCCTAATTTTTCCAAAACCTTCATCATAAAGGGGTGTTAGATCTTGTAGAATGCTTTTTCTGCATCTACTGAGAGAACCATGTGGTTCTTATTCTTGCTCCTGTTGATGTGATGAATAATATTAATTGATTTGCGTATATTGAACCAGCTTTGTATCCCTGAAATGAATCCTGTTTGATCATGGTGTGTGATTTTTTGGATGAATTGTTGAAGTTGTTTGGCCAAAATTTTGTTGAGAAGATTTGCATCAATATTCATCAAAGAAATGGGTCTATAGTTCTCTTTCTTTGATGAGTTCCTGCCTGGTTTTGGGATGAGGGTTATGATGGCTTCCTAGAATGTGTTCGGTAGTGAACTTTCTCGTTCAATTTCATTGAAGAGTTGGAGGAGTATTGGTGTGAGGTCTGCTTTGAAGGCCTTGTAGAATTCCGCTGTAAAACCATCTGGTCCTAGATTATTCTTAGCTGGAAGGTCTCTTATTGCTGTTTCTATTTCAATGCTGGATATGGTCTTGTTATGCTTGTTTAACTCATTTTGGATTAGGTTTGGCATGTCAATATTTGCTAGGAAAAGGTCCATTTCTGTCAAGGTCTCAAACTTATTACCATAAAGTTTTGAAAAGTATTCCCTTATAATGTTCTGAATCTTGGTTGTTTCCGTGGTGATGTTTCCATTCTCCTCTCTGAGTTTATTTATTTGGGTGTGTTCTCTTCTTTTTCTGATAAGATTTGCTAAGGGTCTTTCAATTTTTTTAAGTTTTTCGAAGAACCAACTCTTTGTTTTGCTGATTCTTTCTATAGTTTTTTTGGATTCTAATTCATTTAATTCTGATTTAATTTTAATTATTTCTTCGCGTCTACTGGATTGGTTTTTATCTTGCTGCTCTTTTTCAAGAGGTTTAGATGTGTCATTAAATTGTTGGGTTCAGATCTCTCCAATTTGTTGATGTAGGAGCTCAGAACTATAAACTTGCCTCTGAGTAGTGCTTTTTCTGTATCCCAGAGGAGCTGGTAATTTGTGTGTTCATTTTTGTTGAATAGCATGAACATTTGAATTGCCATTCTAATCTCTTCTATGACCCACTCGTGATTCAGCAGTGTGTTGTTCAGCCTCCGTGTGATACCAGACTTTCTTTGGTGGCTTTTGGTGTTGAGTTCTAATTTTATTCCCTTGTTGTCAGAGAGAATGCAAGGTATAACTTCAATGTTTCTGAATTTGGACAAGTTTGCATTGTGGCCTAAAATGTGGTGTATTTTAGAAAATGTTCCATGTGCTGCTGAGAAAAACGTGTATTCTGATGCTGCTGGGTAGGATGTTCGGTAGATATCTGTTGAATCTAGTTGATCTATGCAGCTGTTTAGATCTGCAGTTTCTCTGTTGAGTTTTTGCCGAGTTGATCTATCTAGTGGGGAGAGTGGTGTGTTAAAATCCCCAACAATTAATGTCTTTGAATTTCTATGGGATATGAGGGAAAGTAGTGTGTCTTGGATAAATTTGATTGCTCCATTGTTTGGTGAGTAGATAGTTAGAATTATAATAACCTCCTGAAAGAGAGATCCCTTAATTAGTATGTAGCGACCTTCTTTATCTCTTCTCACGAATTTTAATTTGAATTCTAGTTTATCTGATATTAGGATTGCAACTCCCACCTGTTTATGGGGGCCGTTTGCTTGGTAGATTTTGTTCCAAACTTTAACATTGAAAATGTTTTTTTTTTTTTTTTACGGGCAAGATGTGACTCCTGAAGACAGCAGATAGAAGGGTCTTGTTTTTTGATCCAACTAGACAGTCTCTGTCGCTTAATTGGAGAGTTCAGTCCTTTAACCTTAAGAGAAAGGACTGAGAGGTATTTGGGAGTTCCTGCCATGTTATCCACCTTCTTGGGGGTTGAAAATCTGGGTTCTTCCTAGGGTTCTTGGATTCTCAGTTTGGGTGCAGTTTCTTGACCTTTATTGTGGTCTTGTTGATTTTCTATGTGTAGAACATCTTTAAGAAACTTTTGTAGGGCTGGTTTGGTGGAGATGTATTGTTTCCATATTTCTTTGCTATGGAAGTTTTTTTTTTGGCCTTCAGTTATGAAGGAGAGTTTAGCTGGGTACAGTATTCTTGGTTGATAGTTGTTTGTTTTTAGGGCATGGCATACATCATTCCAGGCTCTTCTTGCTTTGATTATCTCTGCTGAGAAATCGGAGGTGATTCTAAATCCTTTCCCTTTATAGGTGATTAATCTTTTCTCCTTGACAGCTTTAAGGATCTTTTCCTTGGTGTGAGTTGATTCTGTGTGGAATATAATGTGACGGTGGGATGTCCTATTCTGGTCTGGCCTGTTTGGAGTTCTAAAAGCTTCTTGTATCTGAATAGGCCTATCATTTTGCATGTTTAAGAAGTTCTCTGCTAGGATCCTGTTAAACAAATTTCCTAGGCCATTAACTTCTGTTTCTAGGTGCTCCTCTACACCCATTATCCTTAGATTAGGCCTTCTGATGGTGTCTTCCAAGTGTTGGATAGATCTATCATATTTCTTGAACTTGTCTTGGATGGTTGTATATTCTTTCTCTATAATATCTAGGCTGTCTTCGATCCCTGAGATTTGATCTTCTGCATGGTCTAACCGTCTGTCAAGACTTTCTACATTGTTTTTTATCTCTTTTCCTTCTAATTGGTCAGCTTTGATGGCTTCAAGTTCTTTGTTGAAGCTTTATTTTAGATCTTGTATGAACTTCTTTACTTCCTTAATTTATTGTTCTGTCTTTATTCTCAGATCACTTAGTTGATTGGTTATTGTTTCCTTGGACTCCCATTAGTTGATTGGTTATTGTTTCCTTGGACTCCCATTTCTTCTGTTGGGTTCCACTCAGCATTCCCTTTGTGGTCTCCCTGACTTACTCCAGCTCTTTGTTATTGGATTCCATGAATGCCTTTAGTGATCTTTGTGTATTCTCTTCCTGCTCTCTCAATATAAATGAGTTAGAAACACATGCATGAAAGAAAGAAACATTAAAATACATATCTAAGGATTCATTTTCCTAACATAACATTATCTGACCTTTTCTGCTTGACTCATACATATACTAGATATTGCAAATAAGGGAAACCATGGGGCTTATGTTTCTTTGGGCCTGGCTTACTTCGCTTAATATAATTTTTTCCAAGTCTTTCCATTTCCTAACAAATGGGGCAATGTCATTCTTTCTGATGGAGGCATAGAATTCCATTGTGTATATATACCACATTTTCTTGATCCATTCATCTACTGAGGGGCATCTGGGTTGGTTCTAGATCTTAGCTCTGGTAAATAATGCTGCTATAAACATAGTTGTGCTGGTAGCTTCAGTGTGGTCTTGTTTGTAAACATTTGGGTAAATGCCCAAAAGTGGGATTGTTGGGTCATAGGGGAGTTCTATGTGGAGTCTTTTGAGGAACCTCCATACTGCTTTCCAAAGTGGTTAAACAAGTTTACATTCCCACCAACAATGAAGCAAGGTTCCCTTCTGTCTACATCCCCTCCAGCATCTGTTGTTGTTAGAGTTCTTGATTTTTGCCATTCTAACTGGAGTGAGGTGGTATCTCAATGTTGTTTTGATTTGCATTTCTTTTGTGGCTAGGGATGTTGAGCATTTCTTCATGTGTCTACTGGCCATCCTTCTTTCTTCTTCAGAGAAGTTTCTCTTTAAGTCTTTAGCCCACTTATTTATTGGGCAGTTGTTTCTTTGAGGATTTGTTGTTGGGGGATTTAATTTTTTGAGTTCCAAGTATATTTTAGATATGAGACCCTTGTCTATTGTATGGCTAGTAAAGATCTTCTCCCAATCCGTGGGTTTTCAATTGATCTTGCTAGCTATGTCCTTTGCCATGCAGAAGCTCTGCAACTTTATGCAATCCCATTTGTCCAACCTTTCTTTGATTTGTTGTGTTTCCGGTTCACTATTCAGAAAATTTCGGCCTGAGCCAAGGAGACCCAGGGTTTTTCTTATTCCATCCTGTAATATTTTCAGAGTGTCTGCTTTGACTTCGAGGTCTTTGATCCATTTGGAGTTGATTCCGGTGCAGGGTGATATATAAGGATCTAGCTTTAGTTTTCTACATGTAGTTAACCAATTTTGCCAGCACCATTTACTGAAGAGGCTGTGTTTCTTCCATTCTATTGTTTTAGCTCCCTTATGGAAGATTAGATGGCTATAGGTCTGTGGGTTCATTTCTGGGTTTTCATTTCTATTAAGTGAAGGACCTCTATGATGAAAACCTTAAAATCTTGAAAAAGGAAATCAACACAGAACTTAAAAAATGGCAAAACCTCCCATGCTCCTGGATTGGAAAGATTAACATCGTGAAAATGGCAATACTTCCCAAGGCTATCTACAAATTCAACGCGATACCTATCAAAATTCCAACCTCATTCTTCAAGGAAATAGAAGAAGCAATCCAAAAATTCATATGGAACAACAAAAGACCCCGAATAGCAAAAACGCTCCTCAAAGGAAAGAACACTGCTGGAGTAATATCAATACCAAATTTCAAACTCTACTATAAAGCCATAGTAATCAAAACAGCCTGGTATTTGCATAAGAACAGACCTCCGGACCAATGTAATCGAATTAATCATGCAAATTTGTAAAGATAGAATGGAAGAATAATTCTGGTTCCAAGCAAGTCAGATTTAAGAGTATGGACTTAATTGGGAAAAAAAAGGCCATGTTGAGAAAGCAGGAATTATACTATCAATGAACGGGTGGCTAAGATCCCATTTCTTTTTCTATTTATTCTTTCTTTTTCTTTTTCTTTCTTTTTTTTTTGTTTGAATGGTTGTGGGGCTTGAAGTCTGGGCCTCCACTCTTCAGCTCAAAGCTAGCGCTCTACCTCTTGAGCCACAGTGCTACTTCCAGTTTTCTGGTGGTTAATTGGAGATAAGTGCCTCAGAAACTTTCCTACTCATGCTGGATTTGAACTGCAATTCTCAGATCTCAGCCTCGTGAGCCACCACCATCACACTTAACATCACATTTCTAACAGTGTACATTCAGTATATGTAATGTTTATGTTTCTCTATCTTTATATGAACTCGAGTTAAAAATCTGGGCTACAGCTTTTGCGCTCACAAAAATGTTTCTAGTTTAAAAGTTGATACTCCTGGAAAAATAGAACCTAAGAATGTAAAGGAGTCTGGGAAGTTCAGTTTGCATCCAGCCTGGGAGAACAGTCTTTGAGACACTATTTATAATTACCAGCCAAATGCTGCATTGGAAGAATTGTTAATGTGATGGAATACTAGTTTTGAGCAAGATTGCTGTATAGAGCTTGAGGTTTTCACATATATATACAAACATGCACATACACACAGAGACACTTATATGTGCAAACACACATATGAAACAACTCCCAGAATGTGTAGAAATGTTAGAAAATAATAAAATATGTCCTAAGGCTAGAATCAAGTGATAATTTTTTAATATTAGAAAGTCCTCAAGTGAAATTTCCCCCCAAACTCTTGAGAATATTACATAGTTAGGGACCAGAGATAGTAAGAAATTCAAGTAATCGTTATTGAAGGGGTTGGATCCATGGAGGAATGAATCAGAGACCACTGCAGGTGCATCTGAAAATGTTCGTATCCTGTGTCAAATATTGGAAGATCTTCGAAAATAGAACATAAACATTCTGAGCTAACAGTCTTTTGAAAAATATTATCGGAGAAGTACAGAAATGCTAGTCTGTATCAAGATTAAATAAACCAGCAAAGTATGGTAGGACAATGAGATACAAGACTGGCATTCTAGCACTCAGACTAAGACAGGAGATTAGAGAGTGGAATTATATAGTGATAACTTCCCTGGACTAGGAAATATAATTTTGTCTCAATAATACAAAACATGAAAGGAATAAAAAACAAGAAAGGAATATACAGTTGCAAGTTTGGGCTAATTTTGTCATTATGTTTTAAGAAGTCAAGTTTCCTATTGAAATGCAACTCATATATAATCCTCAGTTGTGTTTTAAATGCTGTCATCATTACAGAACATTCCTAGATGCAAAATAGCTCATGATTCCCAACCAAAAATTTGAAAAAGTAAGCATCATTCTGTTGGATTCCAAAGAAATTATGAAGGATTACAAAAGCTTAAGCCTGGAGAAATAGCGAAGTTCATCTAATGTAGGACTTTGTAGACCTGGCTAAATTAGAATTTAGATTTAAAATAAATATTTTTGTTTGTAATTTTTCTTTGTAATTTCATATTCTATTTCATATTCTAGAGGATAGGAGATTTAATTCACAAATGATTCTGGCATTCTATTTGCCTAAAATATTATTTCAAGTGAGGTATAATTAGAACTTAGTTAATAGATAATTGCAACAGTTCCTGTGTAACATGATAATGTGAATTATCTAGACAAAGTTGCCAACAAATTTATGATATTAATTTATAAATTTAGAAAAGGCAGAACTTTTTGAGACTTTGGTATGAATAGAGTAATTGTGTGACATCCTTTGTCTTCTACCTATATATAGCACAGGAAGAAATTTTCTTAATTACATACCTTTGTATACAATGAGAAAAATGCTAGGTTTGGAGTTTGTTTTTATTTTGTTTTTGTTGTTTGCTTTGTCCTAGGGCTTAAATTGTGGACTGGGGGACTGTCTCTGAGACTGTTTTGCTCAAGGCTACTGCTCTTCCACTTGAACAACAGTGCCACTTGTGTCTGGCTTTGCGTGAGCAGCTTATTGGAGATAAGAATCGAAGTAACCTTCCTGCCTGGGTGGGCTTTGAACCATAAGCTTCAAATATTCATATTCAGATCTCCTGAATATCTGTGATAGATAAAATGTAGCTATAAATAATATTTGCAAGTGTTTTGATCTCAAGAATACCACTGGGGGGAAAATGATGCAGCAAAGTTTAGTGTAGAGTTCTTTCCCCAATAAGAAGGGCATCACATTAGCAGAAGGGTAGTATTTTTTCACAATAATGATAAACTAGTCCTGATGGGAATTTAGGGAATTTTAAGGTCCACCTTACAAGTTGGAAACTGTTGGGCTAGGATGACTTTACAGCATAAAAACTTAGGATTGATGGTCATAGAAATAATAGTTTACTCTGATGAACATATGTTTACATTTGAGGAATTTATTATAGATACTTCATAGTTTTATCTTCTACCAGAATGTGGCTATTTTTTCTATTGACTTTTAAATTTGTACTCCCCCCCACTGGAAACTGCATTTATTGCAGAATAAAATGCAAACAGGTAATGTTTTGAATGTCTCTGGTATAGCATGTTCAGAATTTGAAAACGAGTAGTTAGTAGTCATAGGAATTTTGAAGAACATATATATTCTGTCCTCTTAACAATTAGTCAGTTTTCAAAGTTAGGAGTTTCCATAGAATTGAACTGTTTTCTGTTTTAGTATGACAATACTAAAATAAAGTTTTTTTGCAAAATAATGGCAAGTATTTTCTGAAAATTTTGTATAGTTTGATAACATTCAAGTTGATGACCCTCTGATAAAGAAAGGGGTAATTAATAAAAATTAAAAGACAAATAGGGTTCATTTTTTTAAAAAAAGTAATACACATAGAATAATATTTACTATACCAACATAGTGAAATTATATTTTATGTAGCTTATTTTTAATTTGATTTTATTGTCAAGGTGATATTTAGAAGGGGTTGCAGTAATTGTAAGGTAGTAAATACATAGCATGTCAAACTTTTTACCTCATCCCTCATTTTTCTCATACTTTTCCTTAACCCCAATACCCCTTACAAGTTGTAATGTAAATTTCCAACAAGTCTTGTGAGTATTGCTATTGCACTGGTTTGTCTTTTGCCCTTTGTCTTTCCATTTTGTTGTTCCTCTTCCCTTGCCAAATTAAGGTATGTGTATATACAATATACAGGATCCCGAAATCAAATACAGCAGGGAGTAAACCATAGGGGAAAACACAAAAGAATAAAGAAATCTCATTGTTCATTAAAAACAACAACCACAAAGAAAAACCTCTGTTTCCATTTCTAGGACTTTATTTTGCTCAGCATTATCTTATATGGTCATATAAACATAACTATTGAGACATACGGCTCATCTGGTAGGACTATCCTAGACACTTTCTACTTATTGCAAATGAGGGAAACCATGGAATCTCTTTGTGTCTTGCTTATTTTACTTAGTAGGATATTTCGAAGTCTTTCCATTTCCTTATGAATTAGAAGCATAGAATTCCACCGTGTGTGTGTGTGTGTGTGTGTGTGTGTGTGTGTGTGTGTGTGTGTGTGTGTGTGTAACATTTTGTCAATTCATCCATCAACTGAGTGGCATATTGGTTTAAGACATGATTGCAAGTAAGTATCATTTAGGGTCATTAAAAATGACACATGCCACTTCCCCAGACATTCTAAAATCATGATTTCTAAGTAAGGCAGGATTTTATGGTGGCACAAGTGTTGAGATATCTGGATGAGTCTATGTCTGTCTTGCACTGAATTAGGCAGGAAGATATCCAATATCATATAGGATAAAAATGGTAGTGACAAAATATTCCCTTGAGAAAGATATAGGAGGTTGCCAGAAGTATGAAGTAGTTGAGATAATTTTGAAGAATTTAGAAATGCAAGCTCAGTTATGTCTCTTTAAATAATTATTATGTAAGTTGAAGGCAAAAGAAGGGGAAGAGAAGAAAATAACTGACATCAGATCATTGTCCCAAATCAGAGTATAAAACATAATCAATAACTTCCAAGTTAAAAAGAGACCAATATAACATGTCCCACTTAATTTAGGTACATGCAAAATATTTACTTGGCTTTTTCCTACTTTAATGCTCCAAAATAAATGAAGACAGAGAAAAGTTATGTGATTGCCATTATTTAAACCTGAACAATAACTGTGATGAGCCCTCTTTTTCTCATTTTGCACTGGGAAAATAGTAGCTAAGTTGATGATGTTGTGGCTGATTAGAGGTAGACAAAGGGGCTTCTACTTGTACAATTATACCAGAATAGTTTAAAGCAGTTTTTCTCCCAAGATATCCAACTACATTTTCTTAAGTTGTGCTTTGAACACACCCTCACACTTGAGCAGATTATTTGAAATTATACTTCAGCATTTCCTTAGCACATTCTACTTTGTGCCTTTGTCTTTTTTGCACATTCCTTTTGACTTCATAGTTGCTCTATTTCCATTTCATCTGTAAAAACTGCTAAGAACATTGTTCAACTACCACTTCTTGTTTGCACATGCCCGGTCTATGTATGAAGGTACTTTGTACATGTTAAGCAATAGGCTAGTACTCACTCTCTGAGGAGAAAAGTTCCACATTATGCCCACATTAGAGGGCGTAGGATTTAAAGCATTTTGAGACAAACAGTGATATTAGAATTGAAAGGCTCGTTAGGGACATTTTCTTGGAGCTTCTTAGTTTACCCAGTAGATATATAAATATGCTCAAAACATGGAGCTAATTAGTAAGTATCCGAATTAACACTAGATCCTAGATGTTGTGTTAATACAAGTCACTATTTTATTATTGTTACATCAGAATCCTTCCCTACTTACAAATATGGATGAGGAAATGAAAGAAAGGCATTAAAGTAAAATGTCTTATCTTTTTAGGCATTTAATCCTAGTGCTGAGGGTAATGTCTGAACTCTTCCATTCAATAAACGTTTAAAGTTTATAAGAGTACTTCCTACATATAAGAATTTGTGGAATGTTGATTAACAGGGTTATTTCAGCATGGAGATATCCCTAACAAGAACTAGATTAATAGAGTATAGGACAGTTATGATGTGTCAATCAATAATTTTCTATTCTAAAGAAGAATCAATTCGAGGAGTGTTCAGTAACATCAGTAATATCAGTGTTACTTGTCCTAGATTTATAATGAATAGGGTGATAAAATATCCAAACATAACTAAAGATATTTCAATAAAATCCCAAACTGATGTGGATACATGGGTCACTCATTGGAACTGTAGACAAATTAGTCTTATCTGTGCTGTAGTTCAATCTATAATCACCTGGCTAAACAAACTCTTCAAAAATATTCATAGAATTCCTCTGAGTAAAGATCATGAGTTATATCTGTACAATTCTTCTAATGTCAGTATAAAAGCATTTGTTCCCAGCATTTAAAATCAACAGGATCTGTTGAATTCATGGATCCAGAATTTTATGGCTTCACATTCATATTTCAAAATTTTATTAATATGACTTTCACCAAAACACTGTTTTTATTGAACTCATCTATGTCCTTTTAGTTTTCAAATCCAAATAGCATATTTCCTTCAATAACTTCCTGACAATTCTTTCCCTCCTTTACTTCTGTAAATCTGTTTTTATTACTTTCTTGTTTCCTTATTTATCTCTTTCTTCTATTCTTGTCCACTATGATGCTCACATTGCTCACATTTGTATCATAACTTTCCTTTTGTTCTTCCCTTTAATAATGCCCCAGATTTTATTATTCTTTTTCATATTAATGGTCGTGGATATTTTAATGATGTCTAAAAAGACTTATCTATGCATCTGTTTAACATAAATTTTAGAACTCTCAGAGAGTTTTTTCCTCTAAATCCATCATTTCCACCTGTAGTCCTTATTACCAAGAATATTACCAACGTGGTTGCCAGAGAAGTGGAAACACTTCAGATTTCTTCTTATCCTTCTACTTCCGTCCATTAGATAAGATGAATGATCAAGATTTGCCCAGTTTCTGTCACTAATATAATTTCTATGTACTCCTTTTTATGCCACTGAAACAGGCCTGTTTCAAATACTCATCATTGGTCACTTAGTCCTAAAACAACCGCTTACATAGTATGCTTTTTCCCCATAGACTTTTCATATTGTTGCTCTCCATCACCAAATTACTGCTCCATGTAAGCCCACAGAGTGAAGATCTCAGACACAAATTCTAGTATCATTATTTACTCACTGCATTGACTGTTGGCATTACATTTCTCATCTGTAAATGGATATAATCTACCAGAAATATTGAAGAATATATTTGTTGACATCTAGAGTAAGAAAAAAGAACAGTGAAGAGTCCTTACATTTTCCACCTTACCTTACAAATAAGAAAAGAGTCAAATTCAGTTTGTTGGTTTAAAATCACAAATTTTTTCATGCAGAAATAAAAATAAGTCCTCATCAGGCTACACTGTGGTCATCATCCTCATCAAAATTATTATCACCATCATAAGTGCTAATTATTGAAACTCTGATATGTGTCTATGACTTTGCTATTATTTGTCTTTTGATTAATAATTTTAATGTTACCACTGTGCATACATCCATATTAAAATTTTGAACAAATAAAGAAACGAAAAAAACTAAACCATAGCAGGTAGCTTGACTATGTGCTTATTTTTGTTATTATTTTATTTTATTTGTGGACATATTGTACAGAGAGGTTACAATTACATGGGCAGGATAATGCATATATTTCTTACCAAGCATTAGAGCCTCCTCCTTTGTTTACCCTTCACATCCCTTCCCAGCCTCTCCCCTCCCCCCAATCCTCCATCCCCCACCCCGCACCGACGTTGTGAAGCTCGTTTTCGACATGACAACTTGTAATTCTCATTGTTGCAACAGGTCCACCTGTATCCTTAAACCACTTGTTTTTCCCCATCTCCTCCACAACTTATACTGATATCAAATATAGTGAAAGCAGGGATTATACTGTGGGGGAGGGACATACAAAGCAACAAAGAAATAATCTTATAAATATGTTAGAAACACATGCATGAAAGAAAAAAACGTTAAAATACATATCTAAGGGTTCATTTTCCTAACATCATATTATCTGACCTTTTCTGCTTGACTCAAACATATACAAGATATTGCAAATAAGGGAAACCATGGGGCCTATGTTTCTTTGGGCCTGGCTTACTTAACTTAATAAAATTTTTTCCAAGTTTTTCCATTTCCTAAGAAATGGAGTAATGTCATTGTTTCTGATAGAGGCATAGAATTCCATTGTGTATATATACCACATTTTCTTGATCCATTCATCTACTGAGGGGCATCTGGGTTGGTTCCAGATCTTAGCTATGGCAAATAGTGCTGCAATAAACATAGTTGTGCTGGTAACTTTAGTGTGGTCTTCTTTGTAAACATTTGGGTAAATTCCCAAAAGTGGGATTGGTGGGTCATAGGGGAGCTCTATGTGAAGTATTTTGAGGAACCTCCATACCGCTTTCCAAAGTGGTTGAACAAGTTTACATTCCCACCAACAATGAAGTAAGGTTCCATTCTGTCCACATCCCCTCCAGCATCTGTTGTTGTTAGAGTTCTTGTTTTTTTGCCATTCTAACTGGAGTGAGGTGGTATCTCAATATTGTTTTGATTTGCATTTCTTTTATGGCTAGGGATGTTGACCATTTCTTCATGTGTTTATTGGCCATCCTTCTTTCTTCATCAGAGAAGTTTCTCTTTAAGTCTTTAGCCCACGTATTTATTGGGCAGTTGTTTCTTTGAGGATTTGTTGTTGGGGGATTTAATTTTTTGAGTTCCAAGTATATTTTAGATATAAGAACCTTGTCCGTTGTATGGCTAGTGAAGATCTTCTCCCAATCTGTGGGCTTTCTATTGATCTTCATAGCTATGTCCTTTGCCATGCAGAAGCTCTGCAACTTCATGCAATCCCATTTGTCCAATCTTTCTTTGATTTGTTGTGTTTCCGGGTCTCTATTCAGAAGGAAGAGAGCACACCCAAATTAATAAACTTAGAGATGACAATGGAAACATCACCACGGAAACAACCAAGATTCAGAACATTATAAGGGAATACTTCTCAAAACTTTATGCTAATAAGTTTGAGAACTTGACAGAAATGGACCTTTTCCCAGCAAATATTGACATGCCAAAACTAAACCAAGACGAATTAAACCATCTTAACAGGCCCATATCAAGCATTGAAATCGAAACAGCAATAAGAGACCTCCCAGCTAAGAAAAGTCCAGGACCAGATGGTTTTACAGCGGAATTGTTCAAGGCCTTCAAAGCAGAGCTCAAACCAATACGCCTCCAACTCTTCAATGTAAATGAAAGAGAAAATTCACTACCGAACACATTCTATGAAGCCATCATAACCCTCATCCCAAAACCAGGCAGGGACTCATCAAAGAAAGAGAACTATAGACCCATTTCTTTGATGAACATTGATGTAAAACTTCTCAACCAAATTTTGGCCAATCGACTTCAACAATTCATCCAAAATATCATGCACCATGATCAAACAGGATTCATTTCAGGGATGCAAAGCTTGTTCAATATAGGCAAATCAATTAATATTATTCATCACATCAACAGGAGCAAGAATAAGAACCACATGGTTATCTCAATAGATGCAGAAAAAGCATTCGACAAGATCCAACAACCCTTTATGATGAAGGAATCATCATGGAAAAATTAGGAAGCTATGGAACATTCCTCAATACAATAAAGGCTGTATTTGACAAATCTACAGCCAGCATTATACTTAATGCTGAAAAACTAAAGCCATTTCCTCTTAACTCAGGAACAAGACAAGGATGTCCACTCTCTCCACTTCTCTTCAATCTAGTATTAGAATGCCTAGCTACAGCAATAAGACAAGATGCAGACATAGAGGGGATACAAATAGGGAAAGAAGAAATAGAACTCTCCGTCTTTGCAGACGATATGATCTCGTATTTAAAGAATCCCATAGACTCCACTCCCAAATTACTCAAGCTGATTCAAAACTTTGGCAAAGTAGCAGGGTATAAAATTAACCCCCCAAAATTAGTGGCTTTTCCGTATGCCAACCATGAGAAAAGTGTGGCTGAAATTAGGAAAGCAATTCCATTTGTAATAGCCCCACAAAAAAATACCTAGGAATTAACTTAACCAAAGAAGTGAAGGACCTCTATGATGAAAACCTTAAAATCTTGAAAAAGGAAATCAACCCAGAACTTAAAAAATGGCAAAACCTCCCATGCTCCTGGATTGGAAAGATTAACATCGTGAAAATGGCAGTACTTCCCAAGGCTATCTACAAATTCAACGCGATACCTATCAAAATTCCAACCTCATTCTTCAAGGAAATAGAAGAGGCAATCCAAAAATTCATATGGAACAACAAAAGACCCCGAATAGCACAAACGCTCCTCAAAGGAAAGAACACTGCTTGAGGAATATCAATACCAAATTTCAAACTCTACTATAAAGCCATAGTAATCAAAACAGCTTGGTATTGGCATAAGAACAGACATCAGGACCAATGGAATAAAATTGAAAGTCCAGAAATGAACCTACAGACCTATAGCCATCTAATCTTCCATAAGGGAGCTAAGACAATAGAATGGAAGAAAGACAGCCTCTTCAGTAAATGGTGCTGACAAAATTGGTTAACTACTTGTAGGAAACTAAAGCTAGATCCTTATATATCACCCTGCAGCAGAATCAATTCCAAATGGATCAAAGACCTCGAAGACAAATTGACTCTCTGAAAATATTACAGTATGGAATAGGAGAAACCCTAGGTTTCCTTGGCTCAGGCCTAAATTTTCTGATTATGTTCTTATAACACATTATGGAATAGATTTTTGAAACATTGAAAATTCCTAACCAGTATGAATTAACTTCCTCTCTCTCTGTCACTACACACAAATATTTAAGAGTTTGAACAGTACTTTTTTCAAGTGATATACTGCAAATATTACTACAATATCATGTGTATATCTAAAATTTCTTTAAAGTAATAATCTCTACTTTCAAATCAAGTATTAGTTATTTTATTCTTGGAAACTTTTAGATAGACTGTATATCTTTGAAATGAAAAATGTCAAAATATTAGCATAAAAATTTTAGAGGGAGTCTGTCTTCAGAAATACATATATACATATATATATATATATATATACGTTATGTGCAGAAAGACATACATTTTTATAGATTATTTGTCATCCGAAATATGTATAAATATCTAAATTTCTGTGTAGAACTATGTACATTATAATGAAAGATACACCTCAAAACATCATTAAAATTTAAAAAAATACATCAAACCTAATGCCAATGACTCATGCTTATAATTTGAGCTATTCTGGGGGCTGAGATCGTAGAAATGTGTTCAAAAGTAGCCCAGACAGAAAAGTACTTGTTAGAGTCTTATCTCCATTAATCACTAAAAACAGGAATTAGCTCTGTGCTTCAAGTTGTGGAGTGCTGGCCTTGAGCATAAAAAGCCTTGGAGACAATGCCAAAGTCTTGCAAACAAGAACAACAACAAAATGTATCACATTAATTTCACAAAAGCATCTTTTAACTGCTGTGAACATTTCTTAGAAACATGAATACATGCCCCTGGAAAATGTTAAGTAAAAGTATAGAATATTTACTTCTATGTTAAAGACATGACTCTTTAGGTTGTTTAAGGTATTTAGGTGATGAGTAGGAATTAAGAATAATGAGAGTTAGGTAATAGATTTGGACTGGACTTTTATTCTATTTTACAGTAGTAATAAAATGATATTTGTAATGATTATATAAACTTATTCTTGCTTGGTATATGAATTATATTAAGTGATAAACATTTTAAAATGATTTCCAATGCAAAGGATTATCAATTCTTTTTTAATTTCAAAACAATTAAGAAATATATTCCAAGGCTAGTTTGCTCTAAGACTACATTTGTTTTCTAAAATTAATTTAGGAATGAGTTAAGATTTAGATAACTCTGCACAGCAGAGGAGAGTGAGAGGGGATAGAATGATGGACCACATAGGAGCTGTATGTCATTGGTACTGTATTTCAAAAAACAGAAAGACTTCAGAGAAGAGAAAGAGGAATATAAGGTGTCGTGAATCAAGTTTCGATTTAATCCACCTAATAGTTTTGACTGAGAGTCAGAGAACATGGGAAAAATAGAAAATAAAATAGAAAATAAAGCATTGTAAAAACCTGTTACAATGTAATGAAACTGTAATAGGAATATGATAATTAATTTCCAAAGAAATAAAAGAAAGAATAGGTGAACTCTAAAGGGAAAAAGAATGAAGAGAGAAAAGAAGCAAAGTAAAACCTTCATCAATAACAAACACAAGAGTTTGGAAGTGGAAAGGCAGTAGAAATATTGTAAATAACAATAAAATAACAATAAAAATTGCTAACGTGGATAGAAGATGGATCACATTTTATCATATATGATTTTGAATTCATAGGAAATGAAAATTTTAAAGACATAATTTAAAACAGTATTTGAATTATAACTAGACAGTATATCTCAGTGGTAAAACATTGGCCTAACATGTGTGAAGCAATGGTGTGATCACCCACACATTACAAAGTACACACAAAACACCCACACAAAAACCCACATTAACACAGACACACACACAATTTGGAATATTGATATTATAATATTAAACAGAGGAAATTATCAAAATAGTAAAAATATGTTAATATGAAATCATATTATTGCTCATACTATTTAAAAGTTTAGTAGAAATAAAATAGTCACAATATACTTGGATTCTTATAGATCAACTAAATTGAAAATTAAGAAATAGAAGACATGAGAATCATTGCAAACAAGTTTTAAATAATAAACATTTTGAAACATGTATACTTTTGGCAGAAGATTTATGTTAATGGTATTTTAACTCAAGATTTAGAATATGATAACCAGGTGCTCTATATCTCGCAAGAGATGGCTATATTTCTAATCATTTCACTCTGGATACTTTTTTTTTTAATTTAATTTAATTTTATTTGTGAACATACTGTACAGAGGAGTTACAGTTACATGGGCAGGATAATGTGTACATTTCTTACCAAGCATTGTAGCCTCCTCCTTTGTTTACCCTTCACATCCCTTCCCAGCCTCCCCCCTCCCGCCCTAAATCCCAATCCTTCTCCTCCCCCCCGCCCCAGCCCCCCCCCCACCAACGTTGTAAAGTTCGTTTTGGACATGACAACTTGTTGCACCAGGTCCACCTGTATCCTTAAACAACTGGTTTTTCCCCATCTCCTCCACAAGTTATACTGACATCAAATATAGTGAAAGCAAGGGTTATATTGTGGGGGAGGGACATACAAAGCAACAAAGAGATAATCTTATAAATGTGTTTTTTTCGTTCATGCATGTGTTTCTAACACTCTGGATACTTTTATAATAAGGTCTCATCATTTCAAAGCCCCTCCCAAATCACAAACCCTACTTATACTACCGACCACAGCTAGAGAATGGAAGCCACAAATCACCATGCCCTGCTCAAACATTTTTTTCTTTTTTTTTATTTTAATTTTATTTTTTTGTGAACATACTGTACAGAGGGGTTACAATTACATGGGCAGGATAATGCGTACATTTCTTACCAAGCATTGCAGCCTCCTCCTTTGTTTACCCTTCACATCCCTTCCCAGCCTCCCCCTTCCCCCCCCAATCACAATCCTTCTCCTTACCCCACCCTTCCCCCACCCTACCGACTTTGTAAAGCTCGTTTTGAACATGACAACTTGTACTTCTCATTGTTGCAACAGGTCCACTTGTATCCTTAAACAACCGGTTTTCCCCCATCTCCTCCATAAGTTATACTGACATCAAATATAGTGAAAGCAGGGATTATACTGTGGGGAGGGACATACAAAGCCACAAAGAGATAATCTTATAAATGAGTTAGAAACACATGCATGAAAGAAAAAAAAACCTTAAAATACATATCTAAGGGTTCATTTTCCTGACATCATATTATCTGACCTTTTCTGCTTGACTCATACATATACTAGATATTGCAAATAAGGGAAACCATGGGACCTATGTTTCTTTGGGCCTGGCTTACTTCACTTAATATAATTTTTTCCAATCCTTTCCATTTCCTAACAAATGGGGCAATGTCATTCTTTCTGATGGAGGCATAGAATTCCATTGTGTATATATACCACATATTCTTGATCCATTCATCTACTGAGGGGCATCTTGGTTGGTTCCAGATCTTATCTATGGTAATTAATGCTGCAATAAACATAGTTGTGCTGGTATTTTTAGTGTGGTCTTGTTTGTAAACATTTGGATAAATGCCCAAAAGTGGGATTGCTGGGTCATAGGGGAGTTCTATGTGAAGTCTTTTGAGGAACCTCCATACTGCTTTCCAAAGTGGTTGAACAAGTTTACATTCCCACCAACAATGAAGTAAGGTTCCATTCTGTCCACATCCCCTCCAGCATCTGTTGTTGTTAGAATTCTTGATTTTTGCCGTTCTAACTGGAGTGAGGTGATATCTCAATGTTGTTTTGATTTGCATTTCTTTTATGGCTAGGGATGTTGAACCTTTCTTCATGTGTCTATTGGTCGTCCTTCTTTCTTCTTCAGAGAAGTTTCTCTTTAAGCCTTTCGCCCACTTATTTATTGGGCAGTTGTTTCTTTGAGGATTTGTTGTTGGGGGGTTTAATTTTTTGAGTTCCAAGTATATTTTAGATATGAGACCCTTGTCCCTTGTATGGCTAGTAAAGATCTTCTCCCAATCCGTGGGCTTTCTATTGATCTTGCTAGCTATGTCATTTGCCCTGCAGAAGCTCTGCAACTTTATGCAATCCAATTCGTCCAACCTTTCTTTGATTTGTTGTGTTTCCGGGTCTCTATTCAGAAAATTTTGGCCTGAGCCACGGAGACCAAGGGCTTCTCCTATTCCATCCTGTAATGTTTTCAGAGTGTCTGCTTTGACTTCAAGGTCTGTGATCCATTTGGAGTTGATACTGGTGGAGGGTGATATATAAGGATCTAGCTTTAGTTTTCTACATATGGTTTATCAATTTTGCCAGCACCATTTACTGAAGAGGCTGTCTTTGTTCCATTCTATTATTTTAGCTCCCTTATGGAAGATTAGATGGCTATAGGTCTGTAGGTTCATTTCTGGGTTTTCAATTCTATTCCTTTGGTCCTGAGGTCTGTTCTTATGCCAGTAACAAGCTGTTTTGATTACTATGGCTTTATAGTAGAGTTTGAAATTTGGCATTGATATTCCTGCAGCAGTGTTCTTTCCATTGCGGAGCGTTTGTGCTATTCATGGTGTTTTATTTTTCCATATGAATTTTTGGATTGCCTCTTCTATTTCCTTGAAGAATGAGGTTGGAATTTTGATAGGTATCGCGGTGAATTTGTAGATAGCCTTGGGAAGTATTGCCATTTTCACGATGTTAATTTTTCCAATCCAGGAGCATGGGAGGTTTTGCCATTTTTTAAGTTCTGGGTTGATTTCCTTTTTCAAGATTTTAAAGATTTCATCATAGAGGTCCTTCACTTCTTTGGTTAAGTTAATTCCTAGGTATTTTATTTTTTGTGGGGCTATTAAGAATGGAGTTGCTTTCCTAATTTCAGCCCCACTTTTCTCATTGTTGGCATAGAGAAAAGCCATTGATTTTTGGGTATTAATTTTATAACCTGCTACTTTGCTAAAGTTTTGAATCAGCTTGAGTCATTTGGGAATGGAGTCTATGGGATTCTTTAAATACAAGATCATGTCATCTGCAAAGAGAGAGAGTTTTACTTCTTCTTTCCCTATTTGTATCCCCTCTATGTCTGCATCTTGTCTTATTGCTGTAGCTAGGCATTCTAATACTAGATTGAAGAGAAGTGGAGAGAGTGGACATCCTTGTCTTGTTCCTGAGTTAAGAGGAAATGGCTTTAATTTTTCACAACTGATTATAATGCTGGCTGTAGGTTTGTCATATACAGCCTTTATTGTATTGAGGAATGTTCCATGGATTCCTAACTTTTCCAAAACCTTCATCATAAAGGGGTGTTGGATCTTGTCGAATGCTTTTTCTGCATCTATTGAGATAACCATGTGTTTATTATTCTTGCTCCAATTGATGTGATGAGTAATATTAATTGATTTGCGTATGTTGAACCAGCTTTGCATCCCTGAAATTAATCCTGTTTGATCGTGGTACATGATTTTTTGGATGAATTGTTGAAGTCAATTGGCCAAAATTTTATTGAGAAGTTTAGCATCAATGTTCATCAAAGAAATGGGTCTATAGTTCTCTTTCTTTGATGAATCCCTGCCTGGTATTGGGATGAGGGTTATGATGGCTTCATAGAATGTGTTCGGTAGTGAACTTTCTCGTTCAATTTCATTGAGGAGTTGGAGGAGTATTTGTGTGAGCTCTGCTTTGAAGGCCTTGTAAAATTCCGTTGTAAAACCATCTGGTCTTAGACTTTTCTTAGCTGGGAGGTCTCTTATTGCTGTTTCTATTTCAATGCTTGATATGGGCCTGATAAGATAGTTTAACTTATCTTCGTTTAGTTTTGGCATGTCAATATTTGCTAGGAAAAGGTCCATTTCTGTCAAGTTCTCAAACTTATTAGCATAAAGTTTTGAGAAGTATTTCCTTATAATGTTCTGAATCTTGATTTTTTCCACCGTGATGTTTCCATTCTCATCTCTGCGTTTATTAATTTGGGTGTGTTCTCTTCTTTTTCTGATAAGATTTGCTAAGGGTCTGTCAATATTGTTAAGTTTTGCGAAGAACCAACTCTTTGTTTTGTTGATTCTTTCTATAGTTTTTTTGGATTCTAATTTATTTAATTCTGATTTAATTTCAATTATTTCTTTCTGTCTACTGGGTTGAGGTTTATCTTGCTGCTCTTTTTCAAGGAGGTTTAGATGTGTCATTAAATTGTTAGTATCAGATCTCTCCAATTTGTTGATGTACGAGCTCAGAGCTATAAATTTGCCTCTGGGTACTTTGCTCTGTCCCAGATGAGCTGGTATTTTGTGTGATCATTTTTGTTGAATAGCATGAACATTTGAATTTCCTTTCTAATCTCTTCCATGACCCATTCATGATTCAGCAGTGTGTTGTTCAGCCTCCATGTGATACCGGACTTTCTTTGGTGGCTTTTGGTGTTGAGTTCTAATGTTATTCCCTTATGCTCAGAGAGAATGCAAGGTATAACTTCAATGTTTCTGAATTTGGACAAGTTTGCTTTGTGGCCTAAAATGTGGTCTATTTTAGAAAATGTTCCATGTGCAGCTGAGATAAACGTGTATTCTGATGCGGCTGGGTGAAATGTTCGGTAGAAGTCTGTTAAGTCTATTTGATCTATGCAGCCGTTTAGATCTGCAGTTTCTCTGTTGACTTTTTGCCATGTTGATCTATCTAGTAGGGAGAGTGGTGTGTTAAAATCCCCAACAAATATTGTCTTTGAGGTTATATGGGGTTTGAGGGAAAGTAGTGTGTCTTGGATAAATTTGCGTGCTCCATTGTATGGTGAGTTGATATTTAGAATTGTAATATCCTCCTGAATGAGAGATACCTGAATTAGTATGTAGCGACCTTCTTTATCTCTTCTCACTAATTTTAATTTGAAATCTATTTCATCTGATATTAGGATTGCAACTCCCGCCTTTTTATGGGAGCCGTTTGCTTGGTAAATTTTGTTCCAGCCTTTAACATTGAAAATGTGTTTGTTTTTACTGGAAAGATGTGACTCCTGCAGGCAGCAGATAGAAGGGTCTTGTTTTTTAATACAACTAGACAGTCTATGTCGCTTAATTGGAGAGTTCAGTCCGTTAACGTTAAGAAATAGGACTGAGAGGTATTTGGGAGTTCCTGCCATGTTATCCACCTTCTTGGGGGCTGCGAAAACTGGGTTCTTCCTATGGTTCTTGGATTCTCAGTTTGGGTGCAGTTTCTTGGCCTTTATTGTGGTCTTGTTGCTTTTCTATGTGTAGGACATCTTTAAGAATCTTTTGTAGGGCTGGTTTGGTGGAGATGTATTGTTTCAATTTTTCTTGGCTATGGAAGGTTTTTATTTGGCCTTCAGTTATGAAGGAGAGTTTAGCTGGGTACAGTATTCTTGGTTGATAGTTGTTTGTTTTTAGGGCATGGCATACATCATTCCAGGCTCTTCTTGCTTTGATTGTCTCTGCTGAGAAATCTGAGGTGATTCTAATTGGTTTCCCTTTATAGGTGAGTAACCTTTTCTCCTTGACAGCTTTAAGGATCTTTTCCTTGTTCTGAGTTGATCCTGTGTGGATTATAATGTGACAGTGGGATGTCCTATTCTTGTCTGGTCTATTTTGGGTTCTAAAAGCTTCTTGTATCTGAATAGGCCTATCTTTTTGTATGTTTGGGAAGTTCTCTGCTAGGATCCTATTAAACAAATTTCCTAGACCATTAACTTCTGTTTCTAGGTGCTCCTCTACACCCATTATCCTTAGATTAGGCCTTCTGATGGTGTCTTCAAGGTGTTGGATAGATCTATCATATTTCTTGGACTTGTCTTGGATGGTTGTATGTTCTTTCTCTATAATATCTAGGCTGTCTTCAATCCCTGAGATTCGATCTTCTGCATGGTCTAACCTGTTGTCAAGACTCTCTACTTTGTTTTTTATCTCTTTTCCTTCTAATTGGTCAGCTTTGATGGCTTCAAATTCTTTGTTGAAGCTCTCTTTTAGGTATTGTATGAATTTCTTTACTTCCTTAATCTGGTGTTCAGTGTTTGTTCTCAAATCACTTAGTTGATTGGTTATGGTTTCTTTGGACTCCCATTCCTTCTGTGGGGTTCCATTCAGCATTGCCTTTGTGGTCTCCCTGACTTCCTTCAGCTCTTTGTTAATGGATTAGATGAATGCCTTTAGTGATCTTTGTGTATTCTCTACCTATTCTCTAAATTCATGTATTACTCTTTTCTTAGCTTCCTCCAGTTCGTGGGATTCCTGCAGTTCTCTTTGAGTGTTCTCAGCCTGCTCACGCCATTCCTCCCTTTCTCTTTGAGTATTCTCAAGTTGTTCACGCAAATCCTGTATCAGTTTTTGAGTAGCTTCCTCGCGCGTATGATATTCCTGTATAAACTTTTGGGATGCCTCCTCTCTCTCCCTATCACGCTCATACAGAGTCCTTTTTAAGTTGTCAAACTTTTCATTTATCATGTTTGCCAGCAGTGTTTGTAGAGCTATTTGGGACCTCTCCTCTGGATTATTCATTATCTGTTCTGTCCCATGATTATCATGAGTGGGAGTGGAGATACCCAGACTTGCCATTTTTCTTGTGTTTTTCCGGCTTACTCTGCCCATTTGAGATGAAAGTAGCACCAGTTTTGTGCTAGAACACTATCTTAAGGCAACCATCTACCAAAGTTTGCATTTGTACAGTCAATAGTCTACAGATACATTCTAGTTCAACAGATACATCTATTCAACATCAAACCACTATATGTTAATGGGCTTCGAACCGCAGAGAAGAATTTGGAAAACCAGAAATTATTAGGGTTGGGAGAGATGTGGGTAAAAGAGAAATAGATTGGTGTGGGGAGGCACAGGGAGAGTTAACTATGTCCTAATATCAATGCAGGAAATAGATTCTGTAGGATGCAAGTAGAGAGAGAGAAAAAAAGGAGAAAGGGAAAGAGAAATGAAAAGAGACCAGAAAAAAATAGAAACGTAAAAATTAATATTATTATGGAGATTTACAAACAATCTATTTAGAGAGTAATGTGAATATATTGAGAGAAGGGGAGGGACATAGAGGAGATGTGAAAAACTTAAAAAAATGCTTAAAATATTATATAAGTATAAAGAGGTAGTACTGCTATTAAGGAATTTAAGTCTCAGAGGTTTTGAATTGAGTAATAAATTTGTGGATTAAGTGTGTACACAATGGGGGATAGGGTCTACTAGTTAACTAAGGGTTTATCTAAGGATGTGCAAGACAAGAGTTAAGTCACATAAAGAAGAACAAAAGAGAGGAAAAGATGAAAAGGATAAAAAAGGGAGAAAAAAAGATCAGAAGTTCAGTAGAGCTAAACAAAAAAACAAAAAGATAATTCAAAAAGAAAGAAAAAGAGAAAGAAGACAAAAAAAAATAAAGGAAAACGCACATTCACGTATCCCTAAAATAAAAATTATAAGAGGAAAAAAACGTTACTGGAAAACAATTTTTTTTTCAAAAAAGGCAAAAATCAAAGATTAATAAAAGTTTTAGAAAAGAAAAAAAATATTTTTATATATATAAGGTACCAAAAAAAGGAAGAAGAAGAAGAAGAAGAAGAAGAAGAAGAAGAAGAAGAAGAAGAAGAAGAAGAAGAAGAAGAAGAAGAAGAAGAAGAAGAAGAAGAAGAAGAAGAAGAAGAAGAAGAAGAAGAAGAAGAAGAAGAAGAAGAAGAAGAAAAGTTCTTTGATTTTTTTTTAATCTTTTTGGGAGGGGTGGGAAGAATCCTGTATCTCCCTTGTGTCTGTAACCTGCCTCTTGTTGGAGTCTCTGGTCTGCTTGAAGTCCTGTGGCTTGATTGGTTTCTTAAGTCAGTTTGTTCGAACAGGCAGAAAAATGCTCTGCTTTACCCAAGATTTTGAGATCCTCCTCCCAGGTTAGTTTAATGGGAGGGCTGATCTGCTTTGAGAATCACAAAAGAGGGGGATGCAGTGATGAGGCTAGGTTCTGGGTAGAGTTGAGGCCTTTCAACAAACAGTAGCTTTTCCCTGGGGCTATTTTGTGAAAAACTCACAGAGCCCAGCCTGGAGCCATTCTCAGGGTTTCTGTTTTTCAATTGATTATGGAGGCTGCTAGAGGGAGGGGCAGCCTCTGGCTCTGGTTACCCAGTGAGGAAAGCCACTCCTATGGCTGGCACCTGAGCTGGGTGACTTTTCCCTGGATGGATCTGAGTCTGGCCGGTCACTTCACTGTCAAGTTCTTGTGACCTGCTAAATGACTCGTTTTATTCCAAGGCCTGAGTTGGAGCTAGCAGCTCCGCCGAGCTTTGTCGGTATCCAAGATCGAGATCACCGGTGCTGGGGGGATGGGTGGCCTTCCCTCCTCTGCTCCCTGAGAAGGATTGAGGACATCAGGCTTCTACTCACGCCAAGTCTTGGATCCTGGGTAGTCTCTGGTCTGCAAACTGCAGGATGAAGATGTCCGCTCCTTGTCGGTTCTTGCTGGTGTTGAGTAGAATCCACTCGCCTGCTGCATCTGACTCCTTCATCCCAGACTCTCTGTGGCTGAGGTATGGGTGCCCTGCGGTAGCCACCGCAACCCTGCCGCCACAACGGCGGCTGCTGGCAAGCACTCAGATGTGTCTCCTTGCCTTGGCTTCCCCTCTCTTGTCTAACTCTCTGTCCTGTGATGGCACACTTGGTGTGATTCTCTGGCTTAGGACTGTTCACAGGAACTCTAAAACTGCTTTCTCTGCGAAAGCTTGTTCAGATTCCAGCTTCTCCTCTGCCATCTTCCCGGAACTCTTCAAACATTTTTTTAATTAAAGTACAAATATTTCCAAAATGTGACCAGGTAATGAAGCCTTCTTAATAAAGTATGTGCTTCTTGAAAACACAGTAACAACAAATATGTTTAGAACTACAAGAAACTAAATTTATTTAAATTCACCAACCATATAAAAATTAAGAAAATAATTGTTAAATATTCATGTTAAATATTTTAAAAGCAAAATATGCGTCTAAATAATTTACATGTGTAAAACTCATGCAAAATTAAATTAACTAATACGATGACTGTGAAAAAAGAATTACTCTAAAGAAACAAAAGAAAATAATTAAGTTCAAAATTTGAAATTTAGAAAATAAAATGAAATGCATTCTTTAGTTGACTTAAGTAACTGTAAACCCTCTGTATATCAATTTTATAATAAAAAATGCATGAACAAAGAAAGCAAAAATACCCATTGATCAATAGCAACAGCTAAAGCATCAGTATTTCTTTTTTTTTTCTGTACAAGAAAATCGATGGAGGGGATAACAATGTTCTTTCCATTGAAAAATATACTCATTACCTTACTTATGTAACTGTAACCCCTTCGTACATTACCTTTACAATAAAATTAAATTAAAATTAAAAATAAACTAAATAATATACCAATTAAGAATTCTTAGAAGCCATTGTTTAAAAACTTTGTAGAAAGCTGCCCTAAGTACCCAAGGAATATACTTTGATGATACTATTTAAATACTTAAACTTCAGCAGAGAAGCAAAAAGATTATAAATGTTACAAAGTAAAATAATAAATCAGAATATATTACTATTAATTAAAATCATAAGTTGAATTTATAGTGGTAGTCAAATATGTGAGAAATGAGACGAATTGCCATTTGCAGTTAATAAGTGAGAAAGAATTTTCTAGGTCTTTTAAATTTATCTTAAGATAATGAAGAAACTATTTTGTCACATCATATGATAATCAGATAAAGATCATAGTAAACCAAAGAACAGATTGAACTAAGTTTTGGGATGTTAATGTATTTACCTATTTTGGTTGTGGGTAATTGTGGGGATTTCAACTTGGAGTATTGTTCTTGCTAGGCTGGTGTCATATCAGTGGTTAATTTTAGAATAGGGGTTCCCTTTCCACAAGAACATGCACCCGATCTGTCCTTTTAGCCTTCCATCATCCATGGCATCAGAGTTGCACACTAATTTGTCTAGCTGCCTTCCTTGGCTGGCCTGAATTCTGCAGTCCTTCCAATCTTAGCCTCTAGAAAATGCAGGATGCTTGAAATGATCCAGTCACCCAGCTATACATTGAGAAGGAAGTCCACTAAACTTTTGGCTTGGGTTCTGTTCTCAAGCCTCCTCAGTAGTTAAGATTAGAGATGGGATCCCCTGGTGCCAAATAGTAACAATATTTTTAAAGCACCTAGACATATATATGAGTTAGGCTTGTGATTTCCTCAGGAAAAGAATAAAAGAGAAGTGAAGCATAAAGGACAATCAGAATTTTAACTAGCTACTCAGAGGCTGAATCAGCTTAGCTAGCTACTCAGGAGGCTGAGATCTGAAGACCACTGTTCAAAGCCAGTCCAATCATGAAAATACATGTGATTATCCCCAAAAAATCGGAATGGAGCAATGGCTCGAGTGGTAAACCACTATCCTTGGGCACAGAAGATTAGGGATAGTGACCAGGCACTATCAAGCTTCAGGAATGATGAATACATGCATGAGCACCTGCATATGTGCGTGTGCATACACACGTGCGCATGAACACACAAACACACCAATGAGTATTTCAATGCAACCTTCTTTAATTTTTTATCTTGTTGTATCCTTTTGCCATGTATTAGTTCACAAATTAACAAAATCAGCTAAGCAGCTATTTACATCAACTCATCATGTTTCTCTAAAGTCTATTCTCTTTTTGCAATTATTCAGGAGGGCAATTCATCTCCCTCAACTCTGTAGTATTAGATGATTGTTTAGGTTCTTCCTAGCTATATGATTTTGTGAAATTCTGCAGCGAACAGCTTATTTCTTTCACGAGAAGGGAAGCCTCTGTCAAACAATTCATAATAGGTTTTTCTCCTCCTGGCAAGCATCTGTAGTTTTATTATCTTCGTATATTTCATGATCTGTCTCTGTATGCCAAAGACTGCTGTGAAAATAAAAAGACCCTTTTCAGCATTTAGCATTCATATAACATTCATAGGTATGAAGGTGTTTAAATATTACTGAAATTGCTTTGGAATAAATAATGTTGACCTTGACTATCTTGAGAAAGAAGAATTGGTTTCTCAGCACTTAGGTAAGAACGTGAGTGAAAGAAACAAAAGGAAAATTTGGAACAACTCAACACATACATTCAAATGAAATAAACAACCCAAGAAAACACAAATTAATTCAGTACTCAAAAACCTGCAAGAAATGTAAAGATTTAAAAAAATCAGCTATGATAAGCTTTTGAAAATCCTGACTACATGGGAGTCTACTGTTGTGAAGACAGTGGTTAAAACTTAGACTAGACAGAATGATCTGTACACAATGCCATGCACCTGTTATTCTAAATTCCAGGAAGAATAACATAAAGTGGACTGAGCCCAAGATCATACACAAGAAGGAAGCCTGATTCTATTTGAAAAATAATCAGAATAATTTAGGGCTGGGGGCATGACAAAGTGGCAAGAACACCCATTTAGGAGACACAAGACACTCAATGCAAAATATATTATGGTTATTGAAGAAAAAAGCTATGACTTTAAATAGTTGGAATGATTGTAAGATTTGAGTATTTCAGTGGAGAAAAAACCCATGAGAGAGATAGAGTGAACCCATGTTGTGATCCTTTCTACTTAAGCTATAATGTTGTGTGGTACTCCAGACATAAGAGAGTTATCTTGCAAATGAGCATGGATGTGCATTTGGGTGATGGAAATACTCTACTTACACAGGTGTAAATTAGATTTTTGGCTAGATTATAGTTCTTGAACTAAGACTCTGTGTGATGTCCCTGACCTTATTCTCTCAAGGCTACCACTCTACTACTTTGACCCGCAGTTCCAATTCTGATTTTCTCTTCATTGTTTGGAGATAATAGGCTCATGGACTTTCTTGCCCAAGATGGCTTCAAATCATGATCGTCAGATCTCATCCTCCTGAGTAACCAGGATTCTAGGCATAAGCTGTCTATTTTTTAAATAATTTAGTAAATCATACAGTTACAGAAATTATAAATTATCATTACAACCTGTATATTAGATGTGTGTATGTATATATCAATGCATACAGATAGAAATATTTTAACGTATCTTTGTATCTACAGTAGATTTATGAAAAATCAACCTTTGTTGTAAAATAAAATGGAAACAAAAGTTATTATGGAGGAAAACAAAGGGAATTGTCACATGTTTCTTGTTGTTGAATGGAATATGAATTGTGAGAATCAGTTTAGGAAAACCAACTTAATTTAACAAAATGGATAATGGGTATTAATTCCAATCTCTCTATTTGCCCTTATTGTGCATCCTCACACATGAGTGTCAAAATCAAACCACAATTTTTGCTTTTGTATTTAATGCACCTGTTATAATTTAGGGGATTGATGAAGTAATCAAAAAATGATTAAAATAATAGTAAGTGAGCCTATGAGTTAGAGCTGAAAATGTTTTTAAATATTATAATAGCTAATTAAATTGAATTTCTCTTACTTTTCCTCTATTGTCATGTCCCTCATTCCCAAATTAGAAAAGTACATAGAAGGTTCTCACTAAATTATTGTACAATAATGAAAAAAATGCATTGCACAGTGTGGTTTTAGCTTATTGAGACCTGTAGGGTGTAGTGTGTTTTTGAGGACTTGCAAAAAGTTGTGATGGTGAAGAAAGGACGGATATGCTTATTCTGGAAAATTGCCTAGAGGATTGCTCCCAGAAAGATAGTGACGAATTCTTCCAAAAGATACAGTAAAATCACTTTCACAATCATGTTCACTGCTGCACTATTTACTGTAGCCAAGTTATGAAAACAGCCTAGATGCCTTATGGTGGAGGAATGGTTGGAGAAAGTGGGGCACATATACACAATTGGATTGCACCCATCCATTATGAAGACTGTTACATAATTTGCAAAGAAATAGATAGATCTAAAAATATGTTAAGTAAACTAAGTCAGAGCCAGACACACAAAGGACCCATGTTCTGTCGCGTATTTGGAACATAGGACTTTATGCAAATTTACACAATAGTATTGCAGAAGAGTATTTAAAAGGCGAAATTTCTTATAAAATTGAACTTTTATTCCAACAAAATGAATACCAAGAAGCTATCATTTGGCAGATATGAGAAAGTCAAAGGGAAGGAATAAAGAGAGTTATGGATGAAGAGAGGGAAGGTATAATATTCAATGCAGAAACTAGAAGAAATGAAAGTGGGGTGAGGTTTGGAAGGGTGTGGGAAAGTTATGTAAAGATCCATTGTACTTATAAACTGAGTTGTTGAATAGAAATTCCTTCGTACAACTATTTAATAAAAATATAACTAAAAACAATAGAAACACGGCTGGGAAGGTGGCTCAGTGGTAGAGAACTTGCCTTGCATGCCTGAGGCCCTAGGTTCGATTCCTCAGCACCACATAAGCAAAAAGTAAAAAGCCAGAAGTGGCGCTGTGGTTCAAGTGGTAGAGAGCTAGCCTTGAGCTGAAGAGCTGAGGGACAGCTCCCAGGCCCAGCGTTCTGGACCCACGACCGGACCCCTCCCCCCCCCAAAAAAAAAAAACAATGGAGACATTTGAATCTTAAACTGTGTTTTCTTAAACCACGAGTCAAAATAATAGTTTCCTTCTCAGAAATTTTCTTTGAAGTTTTTTCCTCAAAATGACATAAAAGTGACCAACAAAATGAATGTCAATACATCACATTGCATATCCTAAAGAAACACAATATAAAAATCACAGTGAAAATGTTAGAATTCATCACATAATCAAATAACAGGGAGAAATGATCAAATCCTGATTGTTTTTCCAAGTACGTTACGTATGGTATCTAATTTGATCCTCACAATAATCCCATAAAGTAGAACTACTTCCATTTCTAATTCTCAGATGATGATATCGAAGTCTTCAGAGCTGGAATTATTAGTACAACATTGCACAAATGGTAAATCTTAGCCTGTGCCCCATTCCCACCGTATCAAATAACTTCATTCTAATTTATGGCTAAAATACCAGCACTTAGTCCACTAATTCTAGGAAAATTTCCCAGAATTATTGTCCACATTCTAATAATATTTCACTTTATCTTTGTTAGAAAATAGGAAACTAAGCGGGATGCCGGTGGCTCCATCTGTAACCCTAACTACTCAGGAGGCTGAGATCTGAGAACTGCAGTTCAAAGCCAGCCCAGGCAGGATATTCTGAGAGATTCTTGTCTATAATGAACAGCTAGTAAACCAGAAGTGGCACTGTTGCTGAAGCGGTACAGTGATCAACTTGAGCGGAAGAACACAGGGACAGTACCCAAGCCCAGAGTCAAGCGCCACAACCAACCAACCAAAAAAAAAAAAAGAAAAAAAAGGAAATAGGTAACTGTAATATAAAAACTCCAAGTTCATAATCAATTTATACCTCCCTGGTGAAAGGAACTGCTAAACTATAACATTCTTGATTTCTAGCTCAAAATTTTAGAAATCATATTCTATCCCATGACAACACTGCATTGCCTGGAGACCCTCATCTCTGTTTAACACAGTCATACTGAAAGAATAACCTTCCCAATTCCTGATGGAAACAGACTGCCGGTCTATAGACCAATCATTTCCACATTGTAGCTCACATAAGTTGTTTACCATTAGAAGTATTTTGATTGCTTTTTATACCCAACATTTTGAGAGAAATGTATTACATTAAAATGCTATTAAAGCAAAACTGATATAAAAATCACCTTTGACCCCAGATAAATATTTTACCTTTCATATACCCAAAAATACAGTCTTACCTATCATTAATGTTAAGAACGAGAGTTTAAAAATCATAGACACCAAGACCTAAGCATCAATTAAAGACTCTCCAACTTGTGAATACAATTGGTTTAAAAAGATATCAATACTACTGCACGTTTTTCAAAATTTCTTGTGATACTGAAGATTCAATCATAAAATATTAACACTTGAAAACAACTCATTTTCTTGGGAGTAGGACACAAAACACAAGATTAATACTAATCATTTTCAAATACCTTTATTTTTCTACAAATTCACTCTTATAATTATAAAGAGTGTGAAACTAACTGAAGTACAGAGCCACAAAGGTAATAATTTAACTGCATCATCTACATTCAAAAAACTATTACTAGAAAACAAAATTATACTAATAATTAGCTCACCAAACCACTTTATTCTATTTTATTTACTTTCATAAAAACTGGGTTTTCATAAAATGATAGATTAAAAAAGCCTATATACCCACTTACATCTTCAGAACTTAAAAATATTTAGTTCAGAAAAGTCTTTAGCTCTATAGTCAATGAACTGAAATAATACTAAAATATTCAAAGGCTTTTCAGAAATTGCAAGACTAGCTCTGGGTTGTTATGTATATTGGAAAAGATATTCGAAAAGCCTTATTTGTTAAATTTGGGATAGTTACTCCCACAAAAGAACCATTAGTGAAGATCTAATTGCATGTACAAAACAAGTTCAAATGCATCCACAATCTGGAGGTGACACAGGCTTTTTGTATGTTTGTTTTTGAAAGGTATATATAACAAGCATATCCACAATACTGTTTTCAGTCAATATGATGGGATATTCAAACCTAAAAAATACAGGGTTGATTATCTTAGTGAGAATAGATATGATGTTACAAAGAAAGTTATTTTCAACAGAAATCTGGAAAGAGTTTATCCACCTTGTGTTTCACAGGAATAAACAGAGAGTAATACCTGTTTGGTCAAGTAGGTCAAACTCACTCCATGAGTATATCTTAAAAGTTTAATCAATTTAAGAGGTCAAATACATGTTTTGTACTGACAGTCATCTTACAGCAATAACTTACTACCTAATTATATCTGCATCTTCTTACCTGACATATAACAAGAGCTGAAATTGGTCTCTTTTATCTAATTTAATGTTGTATATGCTTTGATTATGATGATGTTATTATTTGACAAATAAAATGTACAGAAGAGTGACTCCATAGAAATGACATGACAGAACACTGATAAATAAAAACATTGCAACACTGTTAGCTCTTTTCAGCCTCACCCTTTCCACATTGGCAAGCAACATTGCAACAGCACACTCACACATATACACATACACACATGTGTGCACATGTACACACATATATATGCATGCTAAATTCAGGGTTTAGTACAAAAAAGTACAAATAAAATATTAGTGATTTGGAAAAACGTTAATTTGCCTTATTACAAAATAATACACAATCCAGTCACCATGGGTTTTACATTTTACTTGCCTCGCCACATGTGACCACTTAATTTATGTTAATTAATTAATTAATTCATTTGTTTTGTGCTAATACTAGCCTTGAATTCAGGGCCTGGTTCTGTCCCAGAATTTGTTGTTTTTTTGTTTTAAAAATTTATAAAAATTGTTCTCCTAAGTCATAATGGTTTGGTTAAGTTTCTTAATTTTCAAAAATGCCAATCCATCTTTGTGTCTGTACAAAATATTTTCACAATACAAAGCAACGGCAATATCTTACTTTAAAAGTTCATGGATTCAATGGTATTCTTCAAGTGAATTGCCTGACTTTGATGTCAAATTGTATTCAAGAGTTGTTTGTATACATCTCTAATGATTTCTGCAGAGTTTGTGATTTTTTAAATCAGAAATCATTTTAACTTATCTGTTGAAAAGAGTAGTACAGAAACTAAAAATATTTCTGGTGCTTGTCTGAAAAAATTATATTTTAAAATAATCTGTATTTTGTTTGTATAATGTCCATAATCTATTTCATTCTCTCCTAGATATAATACTTTGAATTCTACATTGTTCTATATTATATAGGTTCATTAATAAATGTGTTATTTCAGATAGCATTCCATATAGAAAAAGTTTAAAATTCCTTTTTTACCTACGTCCTTATAGTATTTTATTTCTTTGGGATAAAATGACAATGTTATCTACTTTCAAAAGTTTTGTAAAGATTATGCTATATAAAGGCCTTTCTAAGGTGAGGATTTAATACACTGATGTCAAATTAACTTTCAGTTCAATGAATTATATGTGTTGTTACATTTGTATTTTTTATTGTGAAAATACTGTACCGAGGGGTTACAATTACATGGGCAAGATAATGAGTAAATTTCTTATCAAGCATTGTAGCCTCCTCCTTTGTTTCCCCTTCCCATCCCTTCCCATCCTCCCCCTGCCCCCCCACTCAATCCTCCCCACTACCCCCACCCCGCACCAAAGTTGTAAAGTTCATTTTTGACATAACAACTTGTATTTTTGTAATCAATTTTTTAATAACTGTTTTTCATTTCTTGCTTCTGAAGAATGAAAAATATTGAATTCTTCACAAATTTTCATATCATCCTTTTGCAAATGCCATGATAATCTCTATATTGTTGTAATTTGGGTAAACGTTCTGCTGAAGCATGTAGTATCCTGTAAATTTAAGTAGTTAATGATGTAATCTTTATACAGGCATATATCCTTGGTTGACTGTTTGTAACCAGGAAACCTTATTGTTCCTAAAAATGCTATTGATCTTAATTCTCTAAAATTCTGTGTATATTGCAAAAAACATATTGTTTGGTCGATTGCTCACATTTGCAATTTTTTGTCAATGACTATTTCAAGTTTTTTTCATTTTAAATTTGATCATACTTTGAAGCCTTTATAGCTAGGTCCAAAGGTGATAGCTTTTCAAGTACTTATTTATCAACTGAGTTAGCTTTGTGGAGCTAATGGATTCAAAGCAAGCCTTGCTTAAGAGTTACTTCTAAACTTCTGGGCTTAAAATTTCCTAAATGAGGTCGTACTGGCACAAATGTCTACCTGACCATTTACTCTTCTTTCATATAGCAACAGACCAACCAGAATATCTTACCCTGACAGCATAGATTGTCTTACTGGAACAAAACTAATCTTAGTTAAAAAGGATCATGGAGAGATGAACAATTAAGACAGAATCATTTAGACTAGAAGGTATTTTATCAAAATATAATTGTTTCTTATACCTAATATTTCAAAAGTAGCTAAAGCCAAGAAGATGAAAAAGTTTTCACATGCATGATTACCTAATGTCCTGGCCAGTCTACCATCCAACCAGGCAGGAATTTACACTACTGCCTTTCTTTCACCAAATATTTTCATAGTTACAAGAAAAGTCTATATGTTTCTCCTTGATATTAGGCCTTAAATTGGTGATGTTTATCACAGTGTTTCCTCTTGCCTCTAGGATGTAAATCTACAAATGGTAAAGCTTTAGGTCCAACTCTGCCAAACACTGAGGTAGAAATAATGGAGCAATACTTTAAAACACAGTTGCTTTTGATGCCCCAACCACAACAGTACATTGCAAAACATGTGCCTTTTTCTTACATTATATATAGTTATATATTTTATCTTTATACGTGCTAATATTTTATTTCACACAGTGAAACTTACTAGAATTAATTGATAATTTGACATATAAATAGATTGGAATATAAATAATAAGGTTTAGAATGTACATTAGAATATAAAAAGCATCAATTCAATGTCTTCGGTATAAACTTTTGATACCTTCTAAGTGTTCTTGGTCTTCTGAATTCACATTGTAAAAAAAATTATTGTTTTCCTCTAATCTTTAAGGGACTTTACCCTGCTGCTCTGTTTATTGTTTTAATTCACTGATGCCAAAATATTTTTCTCCAATTTCGGAAGCCTTCCCAATGATTATACCCAATTTTTCTGATATGATATCTAAAAGGTATTACTCTTCTGCAGGACCCCTGGGTACTAGGATCCCAGGTCCCAGTTATCTGCTTCATCAGATAACAAGGGCAAGATATCTCACCTAGACTCATGAAACATGTCAACAGAAAGTAATTGAAAATACATCTCAATTCCTTATGACACCAGAATTAGCAGTATGCAATTGTGAAATGTAATGCAACTTAAAATGCAAGATGAGATCACAAAATCTAACAGAAAGTACAGCAATTCAAACTTTCAAAAAAATGACCAGACCATATGTGTGACCAAGATCACAAA
Organism: Dipodomys spectabilis; assembly: GCF_019054845.1. Classification (NCBI taxonomy): domain Eukaryota; kingdom Metazoa; phylum Chordata; class Mammalia; order Rodentia; family Heteromyidae; genus Dipodomys; species Dipodomys spectabilis. Next base: position 792,542 of record NW_024870849.1, read on the forward strand.
TGTCACAAAATTATTTTTAATACCCCTCTTCTAATGATTACTGAAAGATTTAGTCCAGCATAAGTAGGCCAAAAAAACAGTTCCTGAACGATAGATCCATAATTGGTCTACTAAGGCTAGGAAAACTTGACTTCAGGTCAAATATAATTCACAAAAACATTAATTGAGAAGATCGTTAATGCTTCAAAATACTGGTACTTCAGTAAAACTTGGTTCTGTTGTATAAAAATGTTATCATTCACAAACAAATGACAACCTACATTTAATCTCCTGAAAACAGATTCCTTTTCAAATAATATTTTAAAAATCACATTCACCAAAATAACATTTGACACGTAGACGATAGTGACATTACAAATTTTTCAAGTTTAGGGTGCAAGTTACAATAGAGTTGATTAATTTCTCCAGCACTAATGCCAAGCAGTTTCAACCATTCATTAAAGTGCAGAAATAGTACCACCCACCATTTGTGTTGTTCAGTAGGTGCCTTCCAGAAATGTGTCAAATAGAACAACCTTCCATAATCCAAACCCAAACACTAGCTAATATAGTAAGTTTTATCACTTAATAAGGTACATTTTAAAAAGTCACAAATAGATGCTTTATCATATGTTGTTTTATGTTTTCCCTATCTGTCTAACATAGTAAGAAATATGACTTAAAGTCATGAATATGGGTACTCATCAGAGATGTGACAAACATAAAATCTGTCTTCTATTTCTATCATATTCCTCTATAGTAGTAAATCATGGTTTTCTTCTTTTTCCAAAACTTATAGGTAGTAGAAAATATTATCCCATGTAAAATAAAATAATCACAAACCTTTTAACAAAGCCATTTATAAAATTTTGTAGTTAGGAATATATTCTAAGCCATATTTAAACTTTCTTGTTGAATAAAGATTAATCTTCCAAATGGATGAGAATAAAATCATGTCTAGGTCCTTCACGTCTCCAGTCTTGCAAATTGTTATTTCAGATGAATAAATTATGGAAATATAAGCTGACATCAATTCAAGTATATTCAGGATTGAAACTCCATGGAATGTATTTAAACCTTTCAAAATATTAACAGACAGTTTACCAGAATGACTATCAGGAAGTTGAAACCAGAGAGGAATAATAGTAAAGACTTAGAATGAATGACAAATGGAACAAGGGACAAGTACAGCTAGAATACTCAATGTACACATGTGATAAAGGACGTGGTAAATCTGAAATAAATCTTGGAGAAGGGTTTGGTTGAGAATAACAGAAGGAGTCACTCTGATCCAGGAGAATTGGACAATTAGATGGACATATTTATTGTAATACACTTGCAAAACCTTTTGAAAATTAGTTAAAAAACACAACAAAAAACAAAAACACTCAAAAATCACAAACAAACAGCAATCTCTAGAAAGGATGAATGTGACCACTCAAAATTTTAAATAGTTAATGAAAGGTAGTCTTGGGAAAGCAAACAAAGCTGTTCAAAGAGGGCAGTTTTGGGTAGCAGAGAATTTTGAACAGATTTAAATAGATTGTCTAAGGATATGAATCACCTATATCTGCTGCAAATATTTTCTTCTGTGAGTTCTCTTTGTCTGCAATGGATAATCCAGTCCTCAGCCACATTTTATAGCTAGTGAAGATAGAATGGGAGAAACAATATCAAGAACCCATTACTCCACTGGAGACAGAAACGTCCTCTATGTTTTCTTTCATCTCTCTTAAATACTCTTTCGTCAAACTTTTAAGGCAAGTGATTTCTTTTGTTTTTTCTTTTTCTTTTTTAATTTAATTTAATTTTATTTTATTTGTTGACATACTGTACAGAGGGGTTACAATTACATGGGTAGGATAATGCATACATTTCTTACCAAGCATTGCAGCCTCCTCCTTTGTTTACCCTTCACATCCCTTCCCAGCCTTCCCCCTCCCCCCCAATCCCAATCCTTCTCCTTCCTCCCCTTTCCCCCCGCCCCGCACCGACATTGTAAAGCTCGTTTTGGACATGACAACTTGTACTTCTCATTGTTGCAACAGGTCCACCTGTTTACTTAAACAACTGGTTTTTCCCCATGTCCTCCACAAGTTATACTGACATCAAATATAGAGAAAGCAGGGGTTATACTGTGGGGGAGGGATACACAAAGCAACAAAGAGATAATCTTATAAATACCTTAGAAACATATGCATGAAAGAAAAAAACATTAAAATACATATCTAAGGGTTCATTTTCCTGACATCACATTATCTGACCTTTTCCGCTTGAATCATACATATACTAGATATTGCAAATAAGGGAAACCATGGGACCTATGTTTCTCTGGGCCTGGCTTACTTCACTTAATATAATTTTTTCCAAGTTTTTCCATTTCCTAACAAATGGGGCAATGTCATTCTTTCTGATGGAGGCATAGAATTCCATTGTGTATATATACCACATTTTCTTGATCCATTCATCTACTGAGGGGCATCTGGGTTGGTTCCATATCTTAGCTATGGTAAATAATGCTGCAATAAACATAGTTGTGCTGGTAGCTTTAGTGTGGTCTTGTTTGTAAACATTTGGGTAAATGCCCAAAAGTGGGATTGGTGGGTCATAGGGGAGTTCTATGTGAAGTCTTTTGAGGAACCTCCATACTGCTTTCCAAAGTGGTTGAACAAGTTTACATTCCCACCAACAATGAAGTAAGGTTCCTTTCTGTCCACATCCCCTCCAGCATCTTTTGTTGTTAGAGTTCTTGATTTTTGCCGTTCTAACTGGAATGAGGTGTTATCTCAATGTTGTTTTGATTTGCATTTCTTTTATGGCTAGGGATGTTGAACCTTTCTTCATGTGTCTATTGGCCATCCTTCTTTCTTCTTCAGAGAAGTTTCTCTTTAAGCCTTTCGCCTACTTATTTATTGGGCAGTTGTTTCTTTGAGGATTTGTTGTTGGGGGATATAATTTTTTGAGTTCCAAGTATATTTTAGATATGAGACCCTTGTCCGTTGTATGGCTATTAAAGATCTTCTCCCAATCCGTAGGCTTTCTATTGATCTTGCTAGCTATATCATTTGCCCTGCAGAAGATCTGCAACTTTATGCAATCCCATTTGTCCAACCTTTCTTTGATTTGTTGTGTTTCCGGGTCTCTATTCAGAAAATTTCGGCCTGAGCCAAGGAGACATAGGGTTTCTCCTATTCCATCCTGTAATATTTTCAGTGTCTGCTTTGAGTTCAAGGTCTTTGATCCATTTGGAGTTGATTCCGGTGCAGGGTGATATGTAAGGATCTAGCTTTAGTTTTCTACTTGTAGTTAACCAATTTTGCCAGCACAATTTACTGAAGAGGCGGTCTTTCTTCCATTCTATTATTTTAGCTCCCTTATCGAAGTTTAGATGGCTATAGGTCTGTAGGTTTATTTCTGGGTTTTCAATTCTATTCCATTGGTCCTGAGGTCTGTTCTTATGCTAATACCAAGCTGTTTTGATTACTATGGCTTTATAGTAGAGTTTGAAATTTGGTATTGATATTCCTCCAGCAGTGTTCTTTCCTTTGAGGAGCGTTTTTGCTATTCGGGCTCTTTTATTGTTCCATATGAATTTTTGGATTGCCTCTTCTATTTCCTTGAAGAATGAGGTTGGAATTTTGATAAGTATTGCGTTGAATTTGTAGATAGCCTTGGGAAGTATTGCCATTTTCACGATGTTAATCTTTCCAATCCAGGAGCATGGGAGGTTTTGCCATTTTTTAAGTTCTGTGTTGATTTCCTTTTTCAAGATTTTAAAGTTTTCATCATAGAGGTCCTTCACTTCTTTAGTTAAGTTAATTCCTAGGTATTTTATTTTTTGTGGGGCTATTACAAATGGAGTTGCTTTCCTAATTTCAGCCCCACTTTTCTCATTGTTGGCATAGAGAAAAGCCATTGATTTTTGGGGGTTAATTTTATACCCTGCTACTTTGCCAAAGTTTTGAATCAGCTTGAGTAATTTGGGAGTGGAGTCTATGGGATTCTTTAAATACAAGATCATGTCATCTGCAAAGAAGGAGAGTTTTATTTCTTTTTCCCTATTTGGATCCCCTTTATGTCTGCATCTTGTCTTATTGCTGTAGCTAGGCATTCTAATATTAGATTGAAGAGAAGTGGAGAGAGTGGGCATCCTTGTCTTGTTCCTGAGTTAAGAGGAAATGGCTTTAGTTTTTCACCATTGAGTATAATGCTGGCTGTAGGTTTGTCATATAAAGCCTTTATTGTATTGAGGAATGTAAGTCAAGTGATTTTGAATTATATCTTTCATTCTTTGTTCTGGCAAATTAATTAACCAAACTAATTTACTAAATATTATTTGCCATTTTTTCTACCATGCTGTTTACTTGTCTAAAAGAGCCCATTAAAGTTCACCTTTGCATTTGGTTGCCACAAAAACCCAACGTCTATGTTAATGAGGACAAATTCTAATGTAAAACTTTTTCTCCAAACAACCGGTCCAAGAAGCTGTGATCACAAATATTTAGCTATACTTTTTTTCTTTTACATTGAAAGTCTTCTTGTGTCTAAAGTGCCACAAAAATAAGTACTCCATCTACTTTTTGGTTCAATCACTTCTAACCTCAAAGATATATTTTGCTAAGAAGATGCTTAGAGGAAACCAAATATACTCCACTTTTATGTTCTCTCTTAGGTCTCTCCTTACATACCATATCAGGATCAGTGAAGTTATTCTTTGCAAAATTATTTCAATAGATTATTTTTCTCTTGGTCTTGCATTTGCTCAGCAAGATGTATGGAAAATAATAGAGTTAAATGATCCATACCTTGGGTGACAGTGTCTGTTACAAAGGACAATGCTTCTATGTCCTAAATCTATGTCCTCCTCTTAGCTCTTGCCTAATTTCCAATTAAGCACAGCTTCTTGGCCTCAAGTCCAGTGAAGCTGAAAGACTAAAAGATCTCCTCCTCACCCTGCCCCGCTATATCTTCATTCTTTCTCTTTTAAAACTCTTTGAAGTTGCCTCATTTGAACACAGAATTTATTTTCCTGTCTTCATTCAGTCTATTCTGCATTGTAGTGAGCCATATAGGCTCTGTAAAATCACTTTAGGTAGCAAAAATATTAAGACAATCTATATCAAAATTTCTGGCCTCCCTCCACTGCTGAAGTCAATATGCTTAGATAGGGCTTGTAAGAACATTGTTTGCTTACCCTTTCAATTTTCTCAATTCTTTTCTGATCCCAAACTTTTTGGCTTATGTAATGAGAAGTCTTCACTACCTCATGTTAATAAGGATATTATTTTTGTGAGCTGCTTATAAATGTGTAATCATTGGAGTATCCAATCAGATTTTTTTTCTGTGTTTCAGTGCTTCACGTGCAAAGACATTGGGGAAAGTGTTACAAACAGAAAAGTGTGAACCCAATACCTTCTTTCATTTTGGAGGGCACTTTCTGCCTAAATATTTTGACTCAAATTATCTTTTTCAAAGAATAATTTTGGTAATTAAAGTTCAATTCACAAATTTTGATGTCTAAGTTTTTTTTAAGAACTTTGAATTTCACACAGTGAGAGTATATTTCCTGGGTAAGGACAATTCTCAAGGGAACCTACAGGATTTACAGTAAGGTTTCTGAAGTTTGTTTAGTGTGAAAATGAGCTATTTTTACCCACTTTTCTCCCTCTCAACTAAGTCTCCATAGTTTCTTTGGATGAAAGCCTATTTTCCCAGGCAATTTTCTTAATAGGCTAAGTTGTTAAAAAGTTTGAACACTTAAAATATGCCTGTCATAATTTTTAAACTCTTTTGAAATTCCTTTATCAAAATCACGTTTTCCCCAATCCTAATTCAACCTTTAACATCAAAAACTGTAACATGTTGTTCACATGATATAGTGTCCATGCAACTATTATTTTCCAGTGGTTTTATGTGTATATATGAACATATAAGCTGATGCTGAGCAAAATGAACTCCAAGATATGAATACAGAGATTTTTTTTGCAGTTGTTTTTAATGTACTATATGATTTCTATTTTCTTTGGGGTTTTCCCCCTATGGTTTGTCCCCGGCTCTATTTGATTTTGGTAGCCTGTGTATTGTGTATACATTTACCTTAATTAGGGAAGGGAACAGGAACAACAAAATGGCGACACAAAGGACAAAGAGCAAGACAATGCAATAGCATTACTCACAAGACAATATGTTGGAAATGTACATTACAACTTGTGAGGAGTATTGAGGTGAAAGAAAACTGTGAGAAAAATGAAAGGGGGTAACAAGTTTGAAAAGTTATGTATTCACTACCTCACAATTACTGTAACCCCATTGTACATCAATTTGACAATAAAATTAAATTATAAAATAAGCTGCATAAAATATAATTTCACTGTATTGTATAGTAAATATTATTCTGTATTTCATGTAGCAACTTTTTAAAAATCAATACTATTTGGCATCTAATTTGAATCGATTACTCCTTTTTTATCAGAGAGTCATCAACTTGAATGTTATCCAACTAGACAATATTTTCACAATAAACTTGCCAATATTTTGAAAAAAGAATACATTTAGTACTTTCTCATACTAAAACCGAAAACAGTTTAATTCTATGGAAACCCATAACTTTTAAAAGTAAATAAGTTGTTATGAGGACAGAATATATGTGTTCCTCAAAACTCCTATGACTAATAAGTACTCATTTTCAAATTCTGAACATTCCATATCTGAGAGATTCAAAACAGTACCTGTTTGCATGTTATGTAATTTTGCAATAGATGCAGTTTCCAATGGAGTGTTACAAATTGAGAAGTCAACAGAAAAATACCCACATTCTGGTAGAGGAAAAAATTATGAAGCATCTGTAATTAATTCTTCAAGAGTAAGCACATTTTATCAGAGTAAGCTATTATTTCTATGACCATCAATCCCAGGATTTATGCCATAAAGTCATCCTAGTCCAATAGTTTCCAACTTAAAAAGTGCACCTTAAAATTCCCTTAATTCACATCATGTATAGCTTATCTCTATTGTGAAAAATACTACACCTCTGATAATGTGATGCTCTCCTTGTTCTGGAAAGAATACTACAATAAACTGGGTTGCATCATTTTTCCCCTAGTGAGATTCTTGAGATGAGATCACTTGCAAATGTTATTCATTTTTATACTTTTTTAAACTATCACAGATATTCAGGATGCTAAGGTCAGAAGATTATGGTTGAAATCTCCAATAAACTCAGAAAAAGTCAGACACAAGTGGCACTGAGATTGAAGTGGTAGTGCACGATCCTTGAGGATAAACAGGCTCAGAGACAGTTTCCAGGCCCAGATCTCAAGCCCTAGGACAAACCAATAAAACAAAAACAAATCCCAAATGTAGCATTTTTCTCATTGTATACAGAGGCACGTAATTAAGGAACTTGCTTCCTGTGTTACATATAGGTAGAAGAAAGAAGATGTCACACAATTATTCTCTTCAGACAATGTCATACAAAACCCTCAAAAATTGCATTTTTTTCTATATTTATAAATTAATATTGATTTGTTGGCAACTCTGTCTAGATTATTTACATTATCATCTTATACATGAACTGTTGGAATTATCTATTAACTAAGATCTAATTATAACTGGTTTGAAAGCATATTCTAGGCAAATAGAATGCCAGAAACATTTGTGAATTTGTCAATTAAACCCTCTACTTAAAAAGAATTTTGCAGTATCCTATAAAATATTAAATTACAAAAAAAACCTAAAATATTTATGTTAACTCTAAATTCTAATTTAGAAATATCTACAAAGTCCTGCATTTGATGAACTTTGCTATTTCTCTAGACTTAAGATTTTGTAATCCTTCCTCATTTCTTTAGAATCCAACAGAATGATGCTTACTTACTTTTTCAAATTTTGGGTGGTAATCATGAGCCATTTTGAATCTGGGAATATTCTGTAATGAAGAGAGCATTTAAAACACAACTGAAGATTATACACGAGTTACATTTCAATAGGAAAGTTGACTTTTCAAAACATAATGACAAAATTAGCCCAAACTTGCAACTGTGTATTCGTTTCTTGTTGTTTGGTACGTTTTATTAGACAAAATTATACTACCTGTTCCAGGGAAGGTGTCGCTATTTAATTCTACTCTCTAATCTCCTGCCTTAGTCTGAGTGCTAGAATTCCAGGCTTGTATCACATTGCCTTGCCATGGTTTGTTGGTTTATTTAATCTAGACATAGACTAGCAAATCTGAACTTCTCCAATGATATTATCCAGTAGACTGACTGCTCAGAGTGTTTATGTACTATTTTCAAAGATCTTCTAAGTTTGACACAGGATATGATCATTTTCAGATGCACCTGCTGATATCTCTGATTCATTCGATCCTTTTAATAATAATTACTTGACTCTCTTACTATCTCTCGTCCCTACCTATGTAATAGTCTCAAACTTTTTTGAAGAAAGTTCACTTGAGGACTTTCTAATATTAAAATTTATCTCTTAATTCTTACTCAGGACGTATTTCTATTGCTTTTTTAAAACTTTTCTGAATATTGTAAGAGTTGTTTCATTTATGTATTTGTGTGTGCACATATAAGTGCCTCTGTGTGTATGTGTGTGTTTGTATGTATGTATGCAAAAGCCTCAAGCTCTTATTCATCGATCTTGCTCATGACTGGTATTCTATCACCTGAGACATTCTTCCAATCCAGGTTTTGGCTGGTAGTGTGGCAAAGAGTGTTCGGCCCAGGCTGCATGCAAACTGAACTTCCCAGACTCCTTTATATTTTTAGGTTTTATTTCTCCAGAAGTATCAACTTTTAAACTACAAACATTTTTGTGAGTGAAAAGCCTAAGCTGTAGTCCAGATTTTTAACTCAAAATTTCATAGAAAGATAGATGAACATACACATTGCATATGCTGAGTGTACACTGTTAGAAATGTGATCTTAAGCAAGGTGGTGGAGAGATCTGAGGATTGGGGTTCAAAGCCAGCCCAGGTAGGAAAGTCCAAGAGACTCTTTTCTCCAATTAACTACAAGAAAACTGGAAGTGGCACTGTGGCTCAAGTGGTAGAACAGTAGCCTTGAGCTGAATAGCAGAGAGACAGCGCCCAGGCCCAGAGTTCAAGTGCCAAGACCACCAACAACAACAAAATGCAAGTAAAGAAAAATAAATGCGATCTTAGCCACTAGTTCATTGCTATTATAATCCCTGCTCTCTCAAGATGGACTTTTTTTCCAGTTAAATCCATGCCCTTATAGTTGACTTGAATTGGAACCAGAATTATTCTTCCATTCTACTTTTTAAAAATTTGTGTGATTAGCAAGCGTGATTTAGAAAGGGAAAGGCCTCATACTTCATGTTCCACTTAGGAACACTCCCATAAATCTACATACTGGACTTGGCTTTATTGTTTCGATGTTGTCTTATTTGTAGTCTTCTATAGTGTATTGAACCCTTATACTTAAACACAGTACTTCTCTTTCTCCTATTATTGCAAATGTTTCTCTTACTGTTAACTCATGTGCACTAGGGAAATAATGTACAGCACATATACTCAAAAAAAGAATGATCTGAGGACCTTCTTCCCATTTAAAATTTGGCTTAATTTGCAGAGCAATTATGAAGTTTGAACTAAATGTACTCATGGATAATGTATTTATAAGCAATATAAATTTTATATTTTCTCTTTACTAAGTTGTCTCTGAAACACCTGTTACCTCATGCCCAAAAGTGTCCTTGTGTTAGTTCAATGAAGCCCGAAAACATTCCTTAGACCTCAAGAAGCACCAATGATTGTTACTGGACTTTGTGGAAACTGAGCCCAGGAGAGGAATTGAACATAGAGGAATGACAGAGTTCAAATTAACTTCTGCATTCCTTTTTACTGTACAAGTAAAGAATCCCAAGGCTTGAAGGAAACTCTGTCCCTTGCTTTTTCCAGTGTGTTTTTTATTCATATAAACTTGTCTGTAAACTTCTAGTTGAGAGTATTACAAAAGATAATAATGTGCCATGTGAAGGCCAGCATAGAATAAAAGGAATTAACATTGTTGTTTTTTTAGTTAGTTTGTATTTGTTTTTGCCAATTGTGTGGCCTTAACTCTAGGCCTAGGCACTCTCCCTCAGGTCTTCAGCTCAAGGATAGTGCTCTACCACTTGAACCACAGCGCCATTTCTGACTTTTTCTGTTTATGTGGTACTGAGAAATCAGGGCTTCATGCATGCAAGGCAAGTACTCTACCACTGAACCACATTCCCAGCCCCTAATAACATTGTTTTTAAATTGTTCTGCTGCAAAGAATCAAAGACATGGAGGTTTAAAAGTGTCTTATGGATGGATATTTCACCCCTGAGATGATTCTCTTTTTGCAGGAGTCAGTTATCAATTCCTTTAGTCTGGTCCTAAGTTCTCCATAGCAATAAGAATTCCAAAAAAGCAGGATCCTGTGAGTATGATCCACACAAGCAGCCTCTTCTCAGACCAGTTTCCCTTTAAGGAGAGTCCCAAAGAAATATGGGGGTTGTTTTTGTTTGCTTGTTTGTTTAGTTTGTCCGAGTTATGGGGCTTGAACCCAGAGGCTGGACTCTGTCCCTGAACAGTTGTCTTTCTTGCCCACCTATCCTCCAAGATAGTACTCTACTGCTTGAGCCAAAACTCCACTTCAGGCTTTTTTAGTGTTTATTTATAGATAAGAGTTTGACAGACTTTTCTGTCTGGGTTGGCTTTGAACTAAGACAGTAAGAAAGCCAAGTGAGATCAACAGTATGGACTTCTCTTTTGAAAAAAGAAATATTAGATGAAGTTTATTATAAAGCTAATATTTGACAATTTTTAAAAGAAGAGAATATGCCCAGCAAAGAAGCCATAACTTAAATAACTCAGCAAAAGTAGGTGTACTGAATCATTTTGGAATTATTTTTTATGCTTGGAAAGATTACTATTGACCTTGTCATTCCATTTGGGGAAACTGAAAGTCATATTTGCACTTTTTTTGTTGGTCATGGAGCTTTCACTCTGATCCTGGGCGCTGTCCCTCACCTCTTCATCTCAAGTTGAGCACTCTATCACTTTAGCTACAGCACCACTTCTGGGTTTCCTGTGATTAATTGAAGATAAGGGTATCATGGACTTTCCTTACAAGGCTTGCTTTGAACCAAAATCCTCTGGTCTCATCCTGCTGAGTAGCTAGGATTACAGGCATGAGCTACCAGCACCTGGCTCATATTTGCATTTATGTGTACTTAATGACACTATGTAGACAAAGAATGGAAATTTGATGACATTGCAGCTTTTCAGAAAAATTGGGGTAGGAATAAATATGTCCTCATTTTTCCATGTGGTTATATTAATGACTCATGAGCTATGGGACTCTTACATTAGCATCCTATGCCATCTGTGTAGGTGTTATTTAGTGTTAGGCAATATTCATAGAGTAATATAGAAAGACTGAGATATTTAGAAAGCAAAGGAGATCAGGTATGAAAGAACAGCATAGAAGGAGATACATTTATCACACAGATATTAAGAAGTAGCCTAAGAGATTTAGAATGTTAAAGGCAATGAGGTATAAGCCTAGTTGATAACTAGTTCTTCAATAACCAAAAATATTTCCCTAGAACAGTTTCTGGTATACGTTAGTTACTATCATTTATTCATTCCATCTGGAGTTATTCCTTCTCTTCTATCACAACTGTTAATTAGCCTATGCTTTTTTGGTGCCATGACTGACCAAAAAGATTTCCAAATCTCACTTAGACTAGCCTTCTCTGTGATTAGCAGTGACCACTCAAAAGCCTGGAATCTTTGAATTTCCAGAATTCATCTTCACTTCAAATCTAAGTACATTCCTGGCATTAACTGCAGTGATCTAATGAACAAAACATTTTTGTTCAACACAGTACCCTAATATAGGCAAAATGCATGAATTAGGGACTGTTGTCAGGTATCCATATGGAAGGAGCAATTATATATTCCAAGTATGTGTTCTGTATATTCCAAGTATGTGTTCTGTATTTTGTATTTACTAACTGTTTTGTTTTGTTTTTGATAGTCCAGGGAGCTTAAACTCAGGGCTAGGGAATTATTCCTGAGCTTTTTTTTTTTTTTTTGCTCAAAGCCACCACTCTAACACTTGGGGACAGCACCACTTTCAATGTTTTTCTGTGATGAATTGAACCCAGGGGCTCATGCATGCTAGGCAATCACCACACCATGAAGTCACATTCCCAGCCCTAAATGACTTTCTTAAGATGACATTACATTTTCATTCTATAACTATGTATCATAATTTTGGCCAGGTGGTAGAAAATGACATACAAAACAATACTAAGTCCAGTAAGGCTGGATGGACAATGAATAACCGTCATGGTCTAGCCAGGGCACAGAGGGGCTTACCTCATGGAGCTGGTTCAAAAGGCTGAGCAAGACAGCTCCTAACCCACAGCCTACCTCCAGAATGAGAGGGCCACCTTGGGTTCCAGCCACATGGGGACGCTGGGCCACTTCCTCCAGCACGCATTAAACCATTTCCTGTGTGTGAGAGAGAGAAAGTCAGAAGTACGCTTAAGCCGGGTGCCCATGGCTCAGACCTCTAATCCTAACTACACAGGAGGCTGAGATATGAGAATCATGGTTCACAGCCAGCCCAGACAGGAACGTCTGTGAGACTCTCATCTCCAAAGAAGCACCAAAAAACTGGAAGTGGCACTGTGGCTTAAGTAGTAGAGTGTGAGCCTTGATCTGAGGAGCTTGGGGACAGCGCCCAGGACCATAGTTCAAGACCCAGACTGATAAGAATTGGACTTCTTGACAATAATAGCACTCATTGTACTAGGGAGCATGGCAGAGAAGTCAGGCCAAGCTTCTTGTGAACTGGAGATCATGAGTATGTCACCTGGCTTCTCCTTGCTTCTGAATCACCAGCTGCAAAACTGAACACAGGGAAGGATCCCCTTCCTTATGGGGATAAGGTAAGGATGAAAGAGAGCTATGTTTTGTTTCACAATCCCTCACCTGTTCCACGATTAATAACAGGCCCCACCTGAGCCTTTTCCAGGTATCTTCCTTTCATTTGCTCACAGAATTGCCAAGAACCATATTTGATGGCCGCTCCCTCTGTGCCCTATGCCAGAGATCCCTCTGTATAAATCCCTTGTTGCCTCACAATTGTCCCAAGAGGAGACTGCGGTCCAATGTTTGAGGCCTAACACAGGGCTTAGCCTGTGGTCAAGAATTGGCTGCTGTGCAGTAAGAATTTGAGATAATCCATCTAAACCGATGCCTGAACATGGTGCTACATGTCTACTATCTCAACTACAGAGGACCAGGCCTGGTGGATCATGCCAGTCACAGATAGGAGGATCATGATCCAGCCCAGCCTGACCATATATTTAGTCTCTATCTTGGAAATGCCCAAGACAGAAAGGCTTTGCTCACATGGTGGAAGACCTGACTGGCAAGCATAAGGCCTTGAGTTCAAACCCTAATATACCAAAAAGAATCCGAGGCCCGGTGCCAGATGCTCATGCTTATAATCCTAGCTACTCAGGAGTCTGAGATCTGAAGACCACAGATCAAGATTTAATATAGGTTTGGCATCACCCATCAGACATCATGGTGAGAAGACCCGGAGTCTGACCTATGCTGGTGCACTCCATACTCGCATGGTGCACATCCTTACTAAGTTCTGGCTACACAATCTGTCCCCCTGGGAAACCACCCCCTGTGGGACACACCCCCAGGTCCTCCCAAGCTCCCACTGCCACCAACCAGGCCCAAGGGAGTAGACAGCTCCAGGGCACACAAATCCCTTGGTCTTGTAGTTTAATGGTGATAAATCCCCTTCAAGCACCTTACCCTTCCAGGCCCCTAGACCTCAGCCATGAAGCCCCCAAAGATAGCAGGAAAAGTTACCAAAGGGTCCGACTATCTTTGTTGCAACCCACTTCTACACACACACAAATCCAGACTGGTGACAGAAGACTCATCCATGCAGCACCTGAAATTTGCCAATTGATCACTCACCTGAGCACTGTCAGGATGTACAAGTAGAAAGATGATCTCTCTCTCTTTCCCTCTCTCTCTCTCTCCCCCTCTCTCTGTCTCTGTCTCTCTCTCTAATGCACACACACACACACACACACACACAAACACACATACACACACACACACACACACACACACACACACACACACACACACATGACTCAGAGAAGTGCCTCTGTTCGTTCCTCATCTGGCACAATGTACAAGCTGGAGCATGGAGGTTCCCTTCGGAGAACCAGGGGCTCCCACCCAAGGAGAGCACCACTCAAATGAAACAGCACCACCCCGCCTCTCCCTTTCTCCAGGGCCAGATCCTGCCCCTTGGGAACAACCAGCCTTGACTCCACATTCACCAAAACCCTAGGCCAGGTTGCTGGGTGAAGGAGTCCTGAGACAGGTGTCTCCTCAGAGCCTGGGAAAGGAAACTAGCAGAGGGTCATGACCTCAGAGGAGTGTCTGACCAGGGGTGAGGGGAAATGGATGGAGTCCTAGGGCTACATATATCGACATACTACTTACTTCTAACCTACATGCTCCTGGGCTAATTGGTGGATTCTTGGGGAGGACGAGGAAATCAAATGGAACAAGAGCACCAGCACATGCTGGCAGAGCTGGTGATGATCCTGTGAGAACTCTTGACAGCTGAGGGGTAGGGGAACAGGCCGGGTGTATGTGTGAGGGGGGTTGGGGTATTCCTCCCAGATATTCACCTTCTGCTTTGACCCCCAGCGCCCTTCACCTCCCTCCTGGGCTTTTCTGGGACCCTCTTCAGGTGAAAGGATGACCAAGCACAGAAGACAAGGGCTCACACAGCAACGGGGGGCGGGGGGTTTATCTTATGCATCCAACAACCTTCATGCCCAGAAAAAAAAGACCAGAGAAGGCAGGTGTGGAGGTGCTGCTCCCCACCTTTGACTAAAGCCACCAAGTTCCCACTAGGGAGAAAAAGGGTGCATGGCTCTGTGGCTTCCACTGCTCTAGGCCAAGGACGATGTGGCACCCTGTCTTCACCCATCATTACATCTGCCCTTTTCCTGGGACATTGGCCGCTAGGGATGGGGGTAGGATCCCCGGGTTGACACCCACCCCCTACCCTTTTGGCGCATTAGTGGCAGAGCCCTGGCTGGACTGTTGGGTGTGATGGAGGTGCAAGTCTGGGACCTGGGGGGGATCTCCAAGTACGAGTGTCGCAGGGTGCAGGCCCACTGGGCGGCCACTCACTTGTGCTGCTGGGAGGAGTTGTTGGCTGATGCTCCTGGTGGAGTGAGCAGCAATGGAGGGGGCATTGCAGACACTTAGGTCTAGAGCAGAGGACCAGGGGCCGGGACCAGGTCATGATTGCAAGCTTACAAGAAGCTTGCCACCACCTGAGGTTTGAAATATGGTGACTTGGAGGAAGCAAAAGAGGGGGCTGGGAAGCAGGAGGGCACATCAATTTCCTACTCCAAATTAGCTTCAAGTCTCTTGCTCACAACTCAGCCACCACTACCTTCTTCAACTGCTGGTAGTGGTGACGACCAACCGAGGGAATCCTGGGGGTACAGGGCAGCATGGAATGTGGGCATGGCCACAATTCTTGTATTCGATTGGTCAGAAAGAAACATGAAAGAATGGGATTGTGGCCAGAATCCTGTGATGCAGGCAGCATGTGCAGAGTCAAGATGACAGCAAATCCCCAGCCACTTTCTCTGGGAACTATGTCCAATTCAGTTGGGCACAAGAGGATGACCTGCTTTAGTCAATGGCTGCACAGATTCTTGTGTATGTCTGTTTGTTGTCAGTCCCAAACCTTGAACTCAGGATCTGGGCACAGCCCATGAGCTGCTTTTGCTCAAGGCTAGCCCTCTACCACAAGAGCTACACGGCTCTACTTCTGGCTTAGTTGGCACTGAATTTGGACAGGGGTCTCAAGGACTTTTGTACTTAGGATGACTTTGATCCTCCCATCACAGCCTTGTAAGTAACAAGGAGGATTGCTGAGAGCTACTGCTGCCTGCCTCATCATTGGTCTTGCTGATGTTCTTGGACAGACTTGTGAGTTCCCTATCCTCGGGTTTAAGTGGTGGGAGCTGGAGCCTACAGCTCGAATCCTGGTCCTGCCACCTCCAAATGGCAGGAGATCCTATGAAATCCATTCCTATCCATATGATTACCAATGGAATGTGATTAATGTCATGAATTAATGAGCAGTTGTTGAGTTATTCTATGAAAAATTTATACACAATTATATTATAGGACACTGATTGATTTTAATTAACACTTTATTAAGCATTTAAACAATCACATTCATAAAATGGAGGCATAATGAAATACCGAAGAATTGGACCTCATATACTATAAAGGTGCCTTTTTTTCTGCCAAGACTGGGATTGGAACTCATGGTCTGGGTAAGCCTGTTGCACTGTGTGGGAAGGGGAAGATTTCCTCCTTGAAGACAGGAAATTCAAGTCTGTTCCTTAGGCCTGAAATTGATCCCCACCACTAGAAAACATCCTACAATTTACATATATGATTTATATTTATATACATATGTTGACTCCATATTGCATTCAGTGGAGTTTTTCATTTTATTTTTTGTTTTAATCATGTATTGACCGTTTATTTTATTGACTATTATGACACATAGAACATTGATTATATTGAATACATAGTATATAGGTCTGCATATGTTTTCCACTTCATACCTGACACCCAGAAGATTCACAGTAAAGGAAAACATGTGTCAACATCAGCTTCTTACTCCACGATTCATTGTTTGGGAGTGCTGGCATCTGAACTCATGGCCTACAAGGCCAAATTCATGAATGGGTGAGTTTCAACACGCCATCCTGGGGCAAATTGAGCTGACAGGCAGTTCCTAGGACCTGAGATCGAGCCCCAGGGGTTGACAAAATAAGAACAGATTGACACACAGATGGAAGTATACTAATAAATATATATCTTTATAGCATGCCAGAGATGTCTGTCCATTATTCACTTATATAGACTACATTTGTACCAATTCTTGGGTATTTATTATTCCTCCATGTAATTATTGTTATTGTTTTCATCCTTAAACTATTAATGAAATCAATCAGTGTCTTGAAATTATTGTGTTCCTGTAAGTAATAGTATTCTTTTAATGCTTCATAAAATCAATCAGCCTCTTAAAATTGTGCTAATTTTATAGAAGCATCATTTACAATCAACTTATTCAACCATGACATTGATAACATTCCATTGTTATTCCTATGGATGGGAACAAGTCTCTTAGTATCTCCTGCCATTGGTTGTGTCAGGACAGGGATTCGAAATCAGGGCCTACCTTGCCACGTGGGCCTATGGCTTCCCCGGTATTCTGCCAGCCTTCAGCAATGCAAGGTGAAGTACCCTTTGCAACAGTGTCAGTCAGGCCCAGGAGGGTCACCATGCAAAGGAAGAAAACATAAAAAGCTATCTCACAACATTTTTCTGTGCATTTTTTCTCTGCAAGGCCTGGGGGTTTAGGATCCCAGGAGCAGCTGTGGATCCATTGGCTCCATCCCAGCCTTGAGTGATCAAAGCTGAGGCAGAGTTGCCACAACATGAGTTCAAGTGCCGTGCTGAGCATAAAATAAAATAAAATAAAAAATAAATGAGCTCCCTGGCTTGCAATTCGCGCTGTTTATTCTGCCCGGTTTTGGATTTGAACTCAGGGTCTGGGTACATCTGCAGCACTGTGGATGAAGGGGAATCTTACCATACTTGAAGATAAGAAAGTCAGGTCTGTTCATTAGGCCCGAATTCAAGCTCCAGCTCTGGAAAGCATACTATTTATATACATTGTAAAGATAGGATGTATACTTACCTATAGATGTTCAGTCCATACATGTTTGGTGTGGTTGTTCCTTGTATTTTTTTATTCATTTATTTACCATTGATTTTATTTACTACAATGACACCCACTCCGTTTATTACATTGATGATATACTATTACATAGCATCTAGATTTGTAGACATGTTCTCCATCATGCCTAACACCCAGGACTCTGAGAGAAAAGGAAAATAATTTTTACACTCAGTTTCTTACTTCATGATCCACTTGTTGGTAGTGCTGGGATCTGTCTCAGGGCCTAGCAGGACCAATTGGTGAGTAGGTCAAGGTGAACAAACCAGCTTATGAGCAACTAAGGAGCTAGGCCATTCCCAGGATCTGACATTGATCCTCAGGGTGCCCCCACTATAGCCATAAATTCATTATTTAAACATAGGTTCTATATTAACATATATGTTTGGACAGCATCTTGCATTCGGTGTACTTCGTATTGTGTATTTTCCTGAGTATGGTGACAGATATAACTGTGATGACATGGATAACAACCTGTTCCTATGGTTATAGGGTTGCCTATGCATTCTCCATCTTTGTTGAGACCCAGGACTTTCACAGGAGAGGAAAACATGTGCAACGATTGCTTTTTGACATAAGGATGAATCTTTTGTCAGTGCTGGGATTTTAACTCAAGGCCTAGCAGACCCAATTGGTGAAAGGGTCATGGTGAGCACAAGAGCCTGTAGCCACTAAGGAGCGAGGCCATTCACTAGACCTGAGATCGAGCCCGGGTGGGGAACAATATAGTCATAAATTCATAATTAAACCAAGGATCTATATTTCCATACATGGGTGGGCAGCATCCAATTTTAGACTCAACTGTTGCATGAACTACTCTATCAATTGGTATTCGTATGCGTAGGAACAAGTCCCTTGCGATCTCCTGCCATTGGTAGGTGTTAGGACGGGTTTGAACCAGAAGCCTATGTTAACAGGAAGCCTATGGTTTCCCTGATAGCTCACCAGCTTTCAGCAATGGCAGGTCAGCTCCAGTTTGCAACCAGGTAATTAAGACCCAGGATAGTCACCTTGCAAAGAAAAAAATCGTAAAACCCTCCAGCCCTCTGCAGCTCACCACATTTGTGCTTTCTAACTTTTTTTTTCTTCTTGCAAGCCCTCTGGTCCTAGGATCCCCGGATCGAATATGGGTCCAGATGCTGCACCCCAGCCTAGTGTGATCGAAGCTAAGGCAGAGTTGCCACGACGTGAGTTCAAGCCCCATGGTTGGCCAAAAAAATAAGAACAAATAAAAATTAATTAATTAATTAATTAAATAAATTAAAAAAATAAAGCTCACTTGTTTGGAATTTCTGCCAGTTTTCTTTCCTAGCCTGGGATTTGATCTCAGGGTCTTGGTAAATCTGTAGCAATGTGTGGCAAGGTGCAGCATTGTCACTACTTAAATTCAAACCCTGTGCCAAGCCAAAAATAAAAAAATAAGTCACTGACCAGGGCAGGGGGAGTAGTTGTGGAGATGGGAGAGAAGGTATGGTAGGGAGAATACAGAGGAGGAGGCAACATTGCTCAATAGGAAATATACTCATTACCTTGCTCATGTAACTGTAACCCCTCTGCACAACCTATTTACAATAAAAATGTACAAAAAAAGAAACAATGTAGTTCTCAGAGAAGTACTTTAGGGGTAAAGGAAGGATGTTTGAATAGCTGTACAAAATTCTCCACTGTATTTTTGTTTAATATTCAGTATGAAACTGAATAAACATACCTGTTTCCATTAAAAAAAAATTAAGTCTCAGTCTTGGAACTGGGGCCAGTATTTCTGCCATTGCTGGGATTTGATCTCACTGTCCAAGTAACTCTTTTGCACCATGGGTGAAGGCGAACCTCACTGTCCTTGAGGAAAAGAAATTCAGGCTAGAGTTCCCAGGGCCCGAATGAAGGCCCTGCAATGGAAAAACTATTTCTATACATGTGTAATATATGATATATACTTACATATGTATGTTTATTATATATTATGATTACTATTGATTTTGTATTTTATTTTTATTTAAGTCATTAATTTATTGTTTTATTATACACATATTTATTACATTTTGAACATACATTATAAAATTATACACAATAATTTAGGACATGAACTCATTTTTCATTAATATTTTATTAAGTGATGAAACATGATACATAATTAAATTGAGGCATTCGTCACAGTCTTCACGTTTAGAATCTCACTCAAGTATGAGCTGTGTTTTACCTTTGGACACCTTACTATAGTGATCTCTTTAGATGATTTATAGTCAGAAACATTTTCTTGAGGATAGGCAAGTTGAGGGATAAAATTGTAAGGGTGGGGCAAGAAATGTGGCTTAGTGGTAAAGAGCTCACTCAGCTTGCATGAATGCCAGGGTTTGAATCCTCAGTGCCACATACTCAGAAAGAGCCAGAAGCTGTGGAGTGGCTCAAGTGGTAGAGTGCTAGCCTTGAGAAAAAGAAGCCCCAAGACTGTCAAAAACAATAGGCCAGATGCCAGTAGCTCACACTTGGAACCCTAGCTCCTCTGAGGCTGAGATCTGAAGACCACTGTTCAAAGTCCGCCTAGACAAGGAAAACCTGTTAGACTGTTATCTCCAATGAACCAACAAAAGCCCACATGGCGCTGTGGATCAAGTGGTACAGTGTTTGCCTTGCTCAGGAAAAGTGTCTAGATATGATTCAATTCACATAACTGGAAAAAAGTAAGGGTTAATCAAAGTACTTTTCCTATTTGCTAATTAGGAGAACATTCTCTGGAAAATGAACGCTGATGTAGACCAGAATTGAAGTCAGAGCTCAAGGTTCAAGTGTAGCAGATCCATATGCCCAGCCTCTCAGACTCTAGCATTATAACCTGTGTCCTACGGGGTTCTGAAAGGTCCAATATTGAAAGACTTAATATGCTCCCCAAGCACTTTGTGATGAGCAGTTGGCTTGTATTGTCGATGTCATTACACTTCTGAAACAAGCAGAACAGCAGTGGCTCACACCCATCACCTAGCTCAGGAGACTGAGATCTGAGGATCACAGGGTGAAGCCAGCCAGAGCACGAATGTCTAGGACACTCTGACTTCCACTTCTGAAATGTCAGATGTTCAAGAGATTCCTGTGTTTCTCTTGGTGATTAGAAGTTACTTGCACTCTAAATGTTCTTAGAATTCTTGAGCTATAGAAGCAGAAAAGAAACATTTTTGACCCATCCTGGGTTCAAATGAAGTTTTCAGGATCCAAGCCCTAGCCGTGTTAGCAGGAAGAACTCCAGTGTATCACTGTATTTCAAAGACAGAAAACAGTTTCAAAAGACATGCTAGATGAAGAGACCTAGGCCTGCAGGATTAGGAGGCAGAATGTACATAATCAACAGGGAAGTCAGCTGCAAAAGCACTTCATGCATTCCAGGCACAGCTAGCAATGGGGGGTTCCGTGAAACATTTGTTAGAGTTACATCAGGGTCAGGCTTTTCTCAGCCTCTTCAAACAATGACTGATTAACTTTCTCCCTCAGGTGAAGGGAGCCTCAGCCTATCTTTAGGTTAACAATAGAGAGCCAGTTTAGTGGGGGAGAGTGGAGGAACAGAGAAGAAAAACTCTGCTCTCTGTCTTAAGGAGTGGGGTTTTGACTCTCCACCTGTCAGATTTAAAAGACTCTTCTTCTACCTCTGCCAGTCCATTCTCCTTCCTTCATTTTGCACATCATTAATGCAAATTCCCAGTCCAAGGAGAAGCAGGGCCCTTTCTCTTCTGTCTCCAAGCACCTGAGTTAGAACTTGGCTCTGCCCTCTTGGCTCTGGGGCCTTCGGCTGCCTGAGAAGTGGGACAGAGACAGTCTTCCTGCTCTGTGGTTGTGTGAAGACAATGTGGTGGCCTGGCACCCTACAGAAGGCCTCAGACCGGTCTGTATTCCCTTCTTTCCTCCTGACATCCAAGATCTATCTATCCACCTACCTATCTACCTACTTTCCTACCTACCTAAGTAGCTAGTGATCTCTTACCAGTTTTTGGGATGAATTCAAGGCCTGGGCACTGTCTCTAGCTCTCTGCTACTTGAGACAAAGTACCAATTCTGGCTTATTTTCTGTGTGCTACTGAGGAATCGATCCCAGGGCTTCTTGCATGCTAAGCAAGCACTCTCTCACTAAACCACATTCCCAGCCCCCTCATCTTTTTCTTCATGGTAGTTTTTACATAAGTATGCTCCAATTTTATGTCCCCAAGTTAAATTTTCTGAATATTGGTTATTTCTATGAACCCTAACCTTTTCTTCCCCTGCGTGATTTGTGACTTTCCCTGCCTTGGCCTCATAATAAAATGTAAATAAAGGCTGCTGAAAGCTTAAGTGTGCATCATACAAAGACACAGGCCTGGAACCCTGGAAGAGAAAAGCCATGTACTTGAAATGAAGAGAATGATGCAGTATGTGCAATGAGTATATCTAAAAATAAATCAGTATATAACACAGAAGCATTGAATATGGTCTGTTTGCACTCAGGGTGGGAATATACACACATAAGTAGGTAGGGCACTGATACATTACTTGATATTCTCTTTTTTAATTTATTTTTTGGCCATTCCAGGGCTTAAACTCAAAGCCCGATGCGTTCCTCAGCTGTTTTGCTCAAGGGTGAGGCTCTACGACCCCCACAGCTCCACTTCAAGCCATCTGGTCATTAATTGGACATAAGCACCTTCCAAACTTTCTTGCCTGGTCTGGCCTGTTTTTCCTGTTGGGCTTTCTGTCTCAAAGCTGGAGCTACCCTCTGGGCCAGTGCTCCACTTCTGGTTTTCTGTTGGTTTTTGGAGATAAGAGTCTCAAAGACTTTCCTGCTTGGGCTGGCTTTGAACAGCAATCTCCTGAGGAGGCTTCAAGCGGCTTTCCTCAAGGACTCTCCAAGGAGGTGCTCCACACAAATCCTTAGTCTACATCTTGAGACCATGAGCTCAGAGCAGAAGCCCAGAGCTTTACCATTTTGTGCCACAGCTTCATTTCTGATCTGTGTGTATGTGTGTGTGTGTGTGTGTGTGTGTCTGTATGTCTGTGTGTGTGTGTGTGTGTGCATGCACGCTTCTGCTCTGAGCTCATGGTCAGCACATAGGCCCTGCATTCAACCTCAAAACCTAGCCACTCAGGACCCAACTAAGAGAACTGAAACATTTCAAAACCTGATGAGCTTTACCATACTCATATGACAGGAAGCATTGTGATACCAGACATATGCTTGGATTTCCCAAGCTTCCAGAAACCTGGGAGAGGCATCATAGGTCCATCATTGCTGCAGGTCCTGGGGTTGAACTGTGAGCCTAGGCATACTCCCTGAGCTCCTTTTACTCAAGGGTATTGCATTAACCTTGAGTTCCAGCCTTAATTCTGGGGTTTTCTGTGATCTCTCAGAAATAACAATGTCAGGGACTTTCCTATGCTGGCTGGATTCAAACTAAGATTATCTATATCTCAGCCTCCTCAGGAGCTAGGATTACAGTCGGCAACCACTGGCACCTGCCTTTCTCTTCTTCTTCATTTTTTTAATCTGGACAATATGACTTCTTAACAGTGTCATTCCAATGGTTTGAATTTATAAGTAAACTACCCCAATGTTCTTTACAGCTGCTTTCTCTGAGGATTTTCTCTCCTCATCTTCTCCTCTAGTCACAGGTTTGAAGCCAAAAGTGAGAAATGAGTGCCACAGGATTTGGGAGCAAATGTCCACAGGACATGCCAGATTTGTCACTGCATTGAGCTGTAGTGAATGTACTGTGTCAGGATGAGAGGACCAAAAGCTGGAGTGATCCTCATACTCTCTGCATTGCTCCTTTTGTTTATAAAATGACCTAATAATTATGAGTGCATTGTGTCTCCAACCTTAACTATCTAGAACACACTAGAAGCATCTACATGTTTCTTTTTTTGTCTAGCACACACACATGCACGTACAACTTCACTTCTGGTCTGTGTGTATGTGTGTGTGTGTTTGTGTGTGTGTGTGTGCATGCACACAAATGCACATACACATGTGTGCGTACATCAGTCCTAGAGCGTGAACTCAGGACCTGAGCACTGTACATAGTTTCTCTTATACAAGGATAGCCCTCTCCCACTTGAGCCACAGAGCCACTTCAGGCTTTTTTCTAGTGAAGTGGTCCTTAGAAATCAAGCCCAGGGTTTCATATATGCAAAGTACTCTACCTCTAAGGCACATTCCCAGCCCACTAATTCAGGTTTGTTTGTTTGTTTCTTTTTTTTATTGTTGTTGTTGTAGGTTTTAGGAGTTAAAGTCTGGGCCTGGTGCTGTCCCTGAGCTCTTCAGCTCAAGTTTTGTGCTCTACCACTTGAGCCACAGAGCTACTTCAGGTTTTCTGGTGGTTCATTGGAGCTATGTGCCTCAAGGTCTTTCCTGCCCAGGTTAGCTTTGAACCATGATCTTCAGATCTCATCCTCCTAAGTAGCTAGAATGACAGGCATGAGTCACAAGCACCCAGCTTCCACTTCAGGTGTCTTAGTGGTGAATTGGAGATAATGGTCTCACGGGACCTTTTGTGTCTGGGATAGATGGGAACCCAGATCCACAGATCTAAGCTTCTTATAAAGTAAGGTGACAGACTTCAGCTATCAACTGCTAGGCCGTGGCACTCTGCTGCAAGGGGGTTAGTGGCTCCACGTGGTGGAGTGTTAGCCATGAGCCCAAGAGGTAAGTGTCAGCGCCTAGGCCCCGAGTTCAAGGTTCATGACTGAGAAAAATCAAAACACAACACTTGTCCACAGGATACAACTCACTAGTCTTCAGTAATACATAATTTTGTCTCTGCAATGGGGACATATCTGAGCCTCAATATTCTTGTCTGCATAATCATCTGAGTTGTGGAGGTCTTCGAGTACCAGGTGAAAGAATGCACCCCATGAAGGACACACCACATGTTACTCTTTGCAGAACTCAGCTGACAGCACTCTATGAAGGACTCAGCACATAGATCTATTCGATAAGTTGTCATTAAGATTAGGGTTCTTTCATCAGTATCACCATTCTTTGAGGAATATTTCACAAACCAAACAAGTTCACATCTAATGGTTTAATGGGATTTTTTTTGGGGGGGGGGGGAGGCGCTGTCCTTCAGCTCTTCAGCTCAAAGCGAGCGCTCTACCACTTGAGCTACAGGGCCACTGCCGGTTTTCTGGTGGTTTATTGGAGATAGGAGTCTCACGGTCTCTCCTGCCCAGGCTGGCTTTGAACAGCGATCCTCTGATCTCAGCCTCCTGAGTAGCTAGGATTACAGGCGTGAGCTACTAGCGCCCGGCAGGACTGGGTTTTAAAGCCCCCAAGCAGCCAGGATGATAGGGGTAAGCAAGCAGCTTCTGGTTCCTTGCAGCTGGGTTGCAGGGGTTTACATCTGGCTAAGTCAGGTTAGGTGGCAACTGTCAGCACCAGACTCCTAGCTTGCTTTGTGATGAGGTATTTGAAGTCCTGTCCTTCTACAGTTGCAGTTAGAACATTCTGCCTTTTTTGGCAGCAGTACTGGGGCTTGAGTAAGGGCTTTGACACTGTCCCTAAGCATTTGTGCTCAAGGCTGGCACTCAATTGATTGAAAGACAGCAGAACTTCCAGGTTTTCTGTTTATGTAGCACTGAGGAATCAAAACCAGGGCTTCATGCTTACTAGATGAGCACTCAACCACTGAGCCCCAGGAGTGAACAAGATATAGATAGAGATTGCTGTATATAAATATTATATACACAAAAGAGAGATATCTGTGTATTATTAAATTATAGATAATATTACTACCAATTATTAGGTATTAAATTATGTCTCCGTTTAATGATGTGTCCCAGTTGAACCATTAATAAAGCATTAATTAATAATTACTCAATACCTTGTTATTATTTATCAAATATGTATATACATCCATACATATAATTACATATTTTATAGAATGAGACAGATGTCTATATATAATTAAATTATGTATGCATCATCTGCTACTACCAATTATTATGTACTTAATTATGTCTTCATGCAATTTTTATTCTGTTAGTGCTTAATAAAATATTAACCTTAATGCAGTCCTATACTTATTATATCTAATTTTATCTTACAATGATTCATTACTAATTCAATTTGTTTATCATTTATTGTAGTGATAACTTTTCCACCTATAACATTTATTACATTTATGACATCCTCTTACATAGCATATAGATTTGCATACGAATTATACATCCTACCTGACACCGAGCACTTTCAAAGAAAAAGAAAACATGTGTCATGCTCAGCTTTTCACTCCACGATTACGTTTTTGGCAGTGCTGGGATCTAAACTCAGGGCCTATAAGGTTCAATTCATGAATGGGTGACTGTCAGCACAGCAGCCTTTAGCCAATTGATCTGCCAGGCAGTTCCCAGGTCCTGAGATCAAGCCCCATATGTTGACTCCATATCGTGTTTAGTGTATTCATTTTATTTTTTGTAGTATTCATTTATCTACCATTTATTTTATTGACTGTTATTACACAAGGAATATTTATTACATTTATTACATAAGGCATAGATTTGCCTGTGTATGAAACTTCACACCGGACACCCTGGCCTTTCACAGAAAAGGAAAACATGTGTCAAGATGGGCTTCTTAATCCACGATTCAATTTTTGTGAGTGCTGGCATCTGAACTTATAGCCTATAGGGTCCAACTCATAAGTGTGTGAGTGTCAGCACGTCAGCCTGGGGCATATGGAGCTGATAAGCCGATCCCAGCACCTGAAATCGAGTCCCAGGGGTTGACAAAATAAGAACAGATTGACATGCAGATGGTAGTACACAAATAAATATAGATCTTTATAGTGCCAGAGATGTTTATACATTATTCAGTTATATATGCTACATTCCTACCAATTCGTGTGTATTCATTATGACTCCATGTAATTAATGTTATTGTTTTCATCCTTAATGAATTATTAATTAAATCAACTAATGTGTCAAAAATATTAATTAAAATCCATCGGCCTCCTAAAATCACTCTAATTTTATAGTAGTATCATTCAAGAAGAACTAATTCAACCTTGACATTCAAAACCTTCCATTGGTATTCCTATGAATATGAACAAGACTCTTAAAATGTCCTGCCATTGGTAGGGGTCAGAACTGGGCTTTGAACTCAGGGTCTATGTTGCCATGTTAGCCTGTGGCTTCCCTGGTAGCCCGCCAGCTTTCAGCAAGCCACGTTAGGAACATTTTTCAGTTGTGTCATTCAGATCCAGGATGCTCACCTTGCAAAAAAAACAAATGTAAAACCATCAGCCATCTGCAAGTTGAATGGTTTTATTCTGTGTTGATTTATTTACTTTTTTCCTGTCAGCCTTTGGGGCCTAGGAACCCAGGTTCGGCTGTGGATCCAGTCGCTACACCCCAGGCTAGAGTGATCAAAGCTGAGGCAGAGTTGCCACGACCTGGGTTCAAGCCCTGTGGCAAAATAAGATTACATACATACATACATATATACATTCATACATACATACATATGTACACTACAAATATTTAAAAAATTATAAGGCTCCTTGGCTTGGCATTCATGCCATTTTTTTCTGGCAGACATGGGATTTGAACTCAGGATCGGGGTAAATCTACAGCACTATGGGGGAAGGGCAAGCTCACTGTGTTGGAAGACAAGAAACTCAGGCCTGTTCCCAGAACCTGAATTCAACCCTAGCACTCAAAAACATAATATTCGTATTCATTTTAAATACATGACTTATATTTACTTAGAATTGTTTACTGCAGAGGCTGGGAAGGTGGCTCAGTGGTAGAGCACTTGCCTGGAATGCCTGAAGCCATGGGTTCGATTCCTCAGCACCACATAAGCAAAAAGCAAAAAGCCGGAAGTGGCAATGTGGTTCAAGTGGTTGAGTGCTCCTCTTGAGCTGAAGAGCTGAGGGACAGTCCCCAGGCCCAGAGTTCAGGCCCCACTACCAGACCCAAAATGTTTACTGCATATTGCAGTTAGTGTAGCTAATCATTTTGTTTTTAATTATTTGTTATGTATTTTAGTGAGTATGATTACACATATAAAATTTTTTACATCCTATCACATAGGACATAGATTTGCATAACTATTGTACATCATACTTGAGACCCAGGACTTTCACCGGTAAGGAAACCATGTGGGACAATTGGCTTCTTCCACCAGGATTAAGTTTTTGGCAATTCTGTGATTTGAACTCAGAGCCTAGAAGGCCCACTTCATGAATAGATCAATGTTAGCATACCAGTCTGATGCAAGTGAAGTTGTCGGGCAAATTTGAGGACCCGAGTTCACGACCTAGGAGTGGCCAATATATAAACAGATAGATGTGTAAACTGAAATGTGTGTGTGTATTTACATATGTATATGCATCTATCAATAAATGTATACAGAGACAGACATTTATGTAGATTCTAGTGTATAACTCCATATAAAGTTTGATGTCTATATTGTGTGTATATATATATATATTTTACTAACAATTATTTGGGATAAAATTATGCCTCCATTAATTAATCATGGTAGAAGATTTAATGAAGTATTAATTAAATTAATGATCTATATTTATTGTGTACAATCTTATACTAGAATGACTAGCTAATTAGTGATTCAATTAGTACATGTCAACATTCTATTAGTATTCCTATAGATAGGAACGAGTTTCCTAGGATCTTCAGCCATGTGTAGGTGGCAGTCTCAGGATCGAACTCAGGGCCTCTGTGCCTGGCTTGGGCTCAGGCTTCATTGACAACCCCCCAGCTATGCAAGGTCATGTAAAATTTTCAAGCTTATTCACTGTCACCCAGGATGATTACAGTGCAAAGGAAACAAAGGTAATACTGTTGTGTATTATTCATCCTCCATTTTTGTTGGTTTGATGTTTTTTTTGCCAGTGATGGGAGTTGAACTCGGGTCCTGGGATACCTGGGTCATCTGTGGGTGTAAAAGCTGCACCCCATCTTAGGGTAATCAAGGCTGAGGCAGAGTTAGGACAACCTAATTTCAAGACCCATGCCTTCCCCCCCCAAAAAAAAATGTTAACACATTGACTTGGAATTTGGGCCATTTTATCTGCCATACCTGGGATTCGAACTCAGGGGCTGGGTAACTCTATTGTGATCTGGGTGACATAGGAGCTCACCCGCCTTGAAGAAAAGAAATGCAGGAACATTTCCCAAGGCATGAATTACAGGCCTAGGAGTGGCCAAAAATAATATTTATAAACATTTATAATGTACATCATATATATGTATGTATTTGCATAGATATTACATATTGTACCTAGGACACAACTCTTTCACAGAAAGGAAAACAGTTCAACGTTGGCTTCTTACTCCATCTATTGACTTTGGCACTGCTCTGATTTGAACTCAGGGCCTGGAATGTCCCCAATTCTTCAAGTGGTCAGTAAGCACAGCAGCCTCAAAATAATTTACTGCCAGGCAGTTTCCAGGACCTGACTTCTGGCATATATATATATATATATATATATATATATATATATATATATATATATATATACAGAGAGAGAGAGGGCTGGGGGAGAGAGAGAGATTTATAGGTATATTCGATTGTATATTTAAATATATAAAAATATTTATAGAATGCGAGATGTCTACATATAAAATTACATGTAATATATTCCTAATAATTAATAGGTATTGAATTATGCCTCCATTTAATGATTATCATGTTTTAAGGCACAATAAAATGCTTCCTTGAGCAAAAGGAGCTCAGGGACAATGTCTAAGCTCACAGTTCAAGACTCAGGACCTGCCGCAAAAAAAAAAGAGCCAGTAACTCTACGTATCTGTGTATATATGCAAGTATTTCTATCGGTGAACATCCAGAGTTACTATGAAAAAAGGAACCCAGCTAGGAAATCTGCTTTAAATAGAATGATTTCATAGCACAGCTTTCAAGACAGTGCATGTTCCAGAGCTCCCCTCAGGTTCCCAGTGTAACCTCAGGGTTTCTCCACACCCCAGGCTACTGGAGGAAGTCTGCTTCATTGTTGGAACAGGCAAAAAAAAAGCCTTACTCCTGTACAGCTGTGTAACAAACATTTCATCCAGGGCAATTAGTGAGGATGAGTGTGGGTGGGTTCTAAAAGCCAGGAGAAAAAGGCCTCCTTTTACCCCAAGCTATCTCTCTCCCCAGTGCTCTGTTTTGACAGGAAGTCTTCATTTGTGCCACCTCCTGTGGCAGGCCAAGTTCCCTGTACTCATCCTGTCTTTGTTACACTGTGTTCCAATGTTGAGACAAACTGCTACAATTAATTAAAGAGTCCTTCTGGCAGACAACTAGGGCCATGAGTCTAATGAAATGATTCATAATTGGCAGTGTTGCCTCCCTAGGTTTCCGGAAGCTTGCTAAATCTAAGCACTTGTGCAAAATCACAATGCTTCCTGTCATCTAGGGCTGGTGAAGCTCATCAGGATTTGAAACCTTTGACTTCTCCTAGTTGGGCCCTCGGTGGCTAGGTTTTGGGGTTGAACACAGGGCGAAGGTGCTGACCATGAGTTCAGAGCAGAAGCTCAGTGCTTTCCCATTTGATGTCACAGTTTCACTTCTGGTCTCTGTGTGTGTGTGTGTGTGTGTGTGTGTGTGTGTGTGTGTGTGTGTGTGTGTGTGTGTGCATACACCACTCCTGAAGGACTCAGGACTTGATCACTGTACCTGAGTTTCTCCTGTACAAGGACAGCACTCTACAACTTGAGCTACAGAACACATTAGATTTTTTTCTACTGATGTGGTACTGAGGATTCAAGCCCAGGGTTTCATACATACAAAGCACTCTACCCCTATGACACATTCGCAGCACTCCACTTCAGGTTACTTTTTACTTATAAGTTGGAGGAGTTGAAGTCTGGGCCTGGGTGCTGTCTCTGAGCTCTTCAGCTCAAGTCTAGAGCTCTACCACTTGTGCTAAAGAGCCCCTTCAGATTTCTGGTGGTTCATTGGAGATAACCATCTCAAGGAATTTCCTGCTCAGGCTGGCTTTGGACTGTGATCCTCAGCTCTCAGCCTCCTGAGTAGCTAGGATGACAGGCGCGAGTCACCAGTACCCAGCTTCCACTTCAATTTCTAAGTGGTGAATAGGAGATAATAGTCTCATGGGACCTTTTGTGTCTGGTATAGTTTGGAACTCAGATCATCAGATTTCAGCTTCCTGAGTAGGCAAGATGACAGACCTCAGCTAAAGACACCTAAGCTCTGACACTTTTATACAAGGGGTCGTTGGCTCCACGTGGTAGAGTGCTGGCCATGAGCCCAGGATGAAAGTCAGCGCCTAGTCTCTGAGTTCAAGGTACATGATGGAGAAAACTGAACCCAAACAATTGTCTGCAGGAGACAACTCACTAGATTTCAGTACATACATTATTTTGGCCCTGACATGGGGGCATATCTGAGCCTCAACTTTCCCATCTGCACAATCATCTTACTTGTGGAGCTCTTACAAGGACCAGATGAAAGAATGAACCCCATGAAAGACTAGGCACACAACAACTCATGAAGAACTCATCACATAGTTGTATCCCACATGCTGTAATTAGAATTAGGGTGCTTTCATCAGTATCACCATTCTTTCAGAATCACATCACAAACCTCACAAAGTTCACCTCTAATGATTTAGAGGGGAATATTTTGGGGGGGAGTCAGCCACGTGGATTGCACTCAGAGGTTGGGGGTACTATCCTAAGATCTTTAGCTCAAGCCTAGAGCTCTGCCACTTTGAGCCACAGGTCAGAGATTTGCAGACTTCATGCCAGGGCTGAGTTCTAAACCCACCAGTGTCAGATCTCAGCCCCCGAGTATCTTGGATGACAGGGGAGGGGTGAGTGAGCCAGCAGCATCTGTTTCGGTGGAGCTGTGTTGCAGTGGTTTACTTCTGGTTGTCAGGTTAGATGTCACCTGTCAACCCCAGACTCCCAGCTAGTTCTGTGATGAGGTATTTGCAGCCTATCCTGATATCATTGCAGTCAGAACATTCTATCTTTTTTTTTGGTGCCACAACTAGGGTCTTGAGTAAGGGTCTAGACACAGTCCCTATGCTTTTATGCTCAAAGCTAGTCCTCTACTACTTAAGCTAGACAGCACAATTTTCGGTTTTTCTGTGCATGTGGTAGTGAGGAATCAAACCCAGGGCTTTGTATGTCCTAGGAGAGCACACTACCACTGATACCCAGGAGTGACAAGTGTACAAACAGATAAATGTGTAGATTGGTATATAGGTAGGTAGGTAGGTAGATAGATAGATAGATAGATAGATAGATAGATAGATAGATAGATAGATAGATAGATAGATAGATAGATAGATAGGTAGGTAGATAGATAGATAGATATAGAGGTATATGCTTAAAACAAGAAAGAAATGTCTGTATATTATGAAATTGCCTATACGATATTACTACCAATTATTGGCAATTAAATTATTCCTTACTTTTTTAAGTATCATGATTGAATACATAATAAAGTATTAATTGAAAATTAATGTAGTATAATTGTTTTATATAGTTTTATAATATAATCATACACTAGTAATTTATTTGTTACTTTTATAACATTTCATTTGTATGGATGTATATCAGAATGCACCTTAGAATCTCCCACCATTCATTAGTGGCAGTACCAGGATTCGACCTCCAGGCCTAAGTTGCCTCTTTTGGCTATGGCTTCCCTAATAGCCCACCAAACATCAGCAATGCAAGGTCATGTACACTTTCTGGGCCTTGTCATTTAGGCCCAGGATGGCCACAATGCAAAGGGGGAAAAAAAGTAAAACCACCTTCTTGAAGTTCTCAGTTTTTTTATTGTAAGAATACCATACAGAGGAGTTACAAGATAACTAGTACATTTCTTATCAAGCATTGTTGCCTCCTCTTTGTTTCCCCTTTCCATCTCAGCTTTATCCTTCTCTTTTGATTTTTTTTTGTCAGCCCCAAGATTTGAACTCTGGTCCTAGGATCCCAGGGTTGGTTGTGGCAGAGATGCCAAGACCTGAGTTCAAGCCCCATGGTTTGGCCAAAAAATAATAATAATAAGGCCCTGACTTGGAATTTGCACCATTTTTCTGGCAGGCCTTTGATTTGAACTCGGGGTCTGGGTAACTCTGTGACACTGTGGGTGAAGGGGAAGATCACTGTCCTTGAAAACAAGAAATTCAGACCAATTCCCAGAGCCTGAATTGAAGCACCAGCACTGAAAAAACTAATATTTATGTATGAGATCTATTTATATTGCATGGGTGTACAGCACATGGCATTTATTACACTTATTAATTTAGTATTATTACACATATAATGTTTCATTACTTCATATCACCTAGGATATATTTGCATTTGGATTATACATCACACAGACCAAGGACTGTCACAGAGAAGAAAAAAATGTGTCAAAATTAGCTTCTTACTCCACGAATAAATTTTTGGTCATGTTGGGATTTCAACTCACAATACCCAATCCATAAATGGGGGTCACAGTCTTAGCAGACCAGTGTGTGGCAAACTGAGCTGCCAGGAAGTTCTGAGGACCTGTGATCAAGCCACAGTAGTGCCCAATATATAGATAGACAGAAAGATATATATATATAGAAAGATAGATAGTTGGATAGATAGATAGATAGATAGATAGATAGATAGATAGATAGATAGATAGATAGATGTGTATATATATGTATATATATACATATATATATATATATGTGAGTGTATGTGTATATATGCATATATATATACAGAGAGGGAATGTGAAGATATTATATATATATATATATATATATATATATATATATAACCAATTATTAGTGATTACATTATCCCTCCATTTCATGAAGTATTATGGTTGAATACTTACAAAATCTGTAATTAAAAATTAGTCAATATCCTTCCATTAGGTGCTAGAATGGAAGATATAAATCCAGTAATTTGTGTGTGGCATTCTAAAATAGAATCAAGAATTAACTGCAAATTATTACTTTTATAACATTCCATTAGCATTCACATGAATAGGAATGAGTTTTTCAGATTCTCCCTTCATTTGTGGGGGGCAGTCCTAGCATTCAAACTCCAGGCCTGGGTAGTTTACTTCGAATACAAACCATTAGAATGGCACTGTGAATACTTCAGCTTGTCACGTTTAAAAAAAGAACAGGAAGAAAAGATAGCCAGGTGTCAGCGGCTTCTGCCTATAATCCTAGCTCCTCAGGAGGCTGAGATGTAGAGAATGCCAGTTGGAATTCAGCTGGGGCAGGAAAGTTCCTGACACTCTTATTTCTAAGAGACCACAGGAAAAAAATACACACATGGGTGGGGCTGTGGCTCAAGGGCAGAGCACTACCCTTAAGTAAAAGGAGCTCAGGGACAGTGCCTAGGTACATAGTTCAATCCTGGACCTGACCAAAAAAAAAAAAGGAGGCAGAATTCTGTGTCTCTGTGTATAGATGGATGGTGTATGGATGATGGGCATTCAGCAGGTTGCCCATGCCCAGCCCCCAAACCTGGGTAAGCTGGGACAAGCACTGAGACAATAGTAAGTCTGAGCTGGCAGCTTGAACAAAGCATCCTTCTCTGCCATTTAAGTACTGAAACCCCAAAGGCTTTGCCTGGGCTTGTTTGTGCAACAGGTGCATTATGTTGTGGGTGAGGTGTCCCATCAGGACACCTAGAAGCCAGCCACTGCATCCAGGGAGACCACACTTCCTAGGCTGTAGGAGTTGTCCAACGTTCTTGCTACATATTCTAGATCCCTCTGTAGGATGTGGGGCCTGGTGCCTATCACTCATTCATCATTCCTGATTGCCAAGTCTCAGGCTGGTCCCAAATCCTGGGAAAGATAGGAAATAGCCAGTGATTTCTGTGCCGAAAGGGGTTAGCCAATAAGTCCCACCCTCATAGCTCCTGTTAAAGTGAGCCTTGGGCTGGGGATGTGGCTTAGTGGTAGAATACTTACCTAGATTGCACGAAGTCCTGGATTCGATTCCTTAGTACCACAGAAAAAGAAAAAGCCGAAAGTGGTACTGTGACTTAAGTGATAGAGTGCGAGCCTTGAGCAAAAGAAGCTCAGGAACATGCTCAGACTTTGAGATTAAGCTCCAAGACTGGCAAAAAAGGGACCCTGGTGAGATATATTCTTCTGGGACTCAGAGGAGGGCCGAGGTTAGAAGTAAGAGGTCAGGTGCTGATGGCTCACCCCTGTAATCTTAGCTACTCAAGAGGTTGAGATCTGAGGATCAAAATTACAAGCAGGAAAGACTATAATGAGACACTTTTCTCCAATTAAACACCCCAAATGCCAGAAGTAGATCTGTGGTTCAAGTACTGGAGTGCTAGCCTTGAGCACAAAAGCTCAGGGATACTGTCAAGGTGATGAATTCAAACCCTCAGACTGGCACAAACACACACACCAAGATAGAGCATTTGTCAGTTGGCCTGCACAAGTTCCATCTCTAGAAACTCAATATTTAAAAAAAGAGAGAAAAGGGAAGGAAAGAGTTGCTTCAGGAGGTGATATAACCAGTGCCAAAATTCCACAGCAGTTCTAAGATATAGAAAAGGACAGAGAGCCTCAGGCAGAAGGTACAGCATGAGGTATGGTGTAGAGCCGGTGGTGTGGGTGGAATGAAGGTTCTTTGACTTCAGACAAGTCTGGAAGGAGATTCAAGGCTGGGTCAAGTTTTGTACTTGAGTCACAGGTAGGGCAGAGGGTGGGGACCCAGAATGGGGCCCAGGGGGAAGATTAGCTTGGCTTTTCACCATGGACCCCAGCCATTTCCAGTGGCTGGAAGCATATTTTTCACAGCTCCTGACCCTCAGAGGCCTCCTTTGCATGGAGGAGTCAGGGCAAATGCAGGGAAGAACTCTTTCTTAAGAAAAGTTTCTATCAACCAGTGGCTCAACCCCTGTAAATCCTAGCTATTCAGGAGACAGAGATAAGATATCATGGGTCAAATCCAACTCAGGGGAAGAAAGTTAGTGAGACTCTTTTCTTGCCAATGAACTACCAAAAGACAGAAATGGAAATGTGGCTCAAGTGGTAAAGTGCCAGCCTTTAGAAAAAGTTAAGAAACCAGGGCTCAAACTCTGAGTTCAAGCCCCAGTACAAGCACAGAAAAAAATAAAGAAAAGCTTTAAGAAGCTCCTAGCCCACTGTGGTAAAAGGCCAGATCAGCTAAGAGCATGTGGTTCATGCATGTCCTCCTAGATCCTCAGGAAGCTGAGATCAGAAGATTGTGGTTCAAAGCCAGCCCTGGCAAGAAAGTCCAGGAGACTCTGATCTCCAAGGAATCACCAGAAATCAGGAAGAGGTGCTGTGGATCAAGTGGTAAGCTGAAGAGCTGAGCTACAGTGCCCAGGCCCAGAGTTTGAGCCCCTTGACAAACACCTGCTTGGAGCTCACTCTGTGGCTCTAGGCAGAGTGCTTTTCATTGGGCCTCTGAGGGTTGGAGTCTCCCAATGTCTAGGTGTCTTCAGAGCAGTCTCTTTTGCAGCCTTTGTGTATGGAACAGGCCACAGTATCGAGAAGGGTCCCGCCTTGGGGCATGGAGGTCATCAGCCCGCTCATCAGAATGGCATCAGTCATGGGTGAAGTCTGCATCTGAACAGTAAACCGACATTTCAGACCACGGTTCTGGGCCAGGAGGACCAGGAGCTGCAAGATGGCACAGCAGGTAATGCCCACTCATGCGGGTATCAAAAGTTTGTGACTCTGTCAGGCACACCTTGGGCACGTGTTGAGGTGGGCTCATGAAAGACTTGTAGGCTCAGGTATCCACAGCTGGCTGGCTGATGCTTGTAGCAGTCGCTATCCCAGGAGTCCCAGGGCTCAGAGACCTGCTTTCCTCTCCACTGCTTGGGGACAGATGAAGGTCTGCAATCTTGGACTGACTACAAAGGAGCATTCATAGTGTCCTTCCCTTGGTCCTGTGGCCCTGTGCAGAGATGGAGGGGCAGATTCCATGGAACTTACTGCCATGGCCCATACCCACTCAGCCCAAGAAGGACTTAGGGAGAAAGCACTTGATCTAATTTGTTTACTATGACTATGACTATGCCTCAGGACTGCCCCCCAGTTCTAGCTCAGTTCATGTGTGTGTGTGTGTGTGTGTGTGTGTGTGTGTGGTGTGTGCGTGTGTGTGTGTCTTTGTATGTGTGTCTGTGTGTGTGTGAGCATGTGCGTGTGTGCACGCACACCCATGTATCTTGGTGCTAGGGCTTGACCTTAAGGCCTGGGCTCTGTCCGTCAGTTTTTTTGTTCAAGGCTACCAGTCTACTACTTGAGCCACAGCTTTTCTTTCAGCTTTTGGGTGTTTATTTGCAGAAGAGAGCCTCACACACTTTTCTTGCTGGACTGGCTCTGAATGGTAATCCTCACATCTCAGCCTCCTGAGGAGCTATGAATAGGACATCATCAGCTATTAGCATCTGGACACACTTTCCTTCTTGCCTAAAACAGAGTACCTCTCTCCAAGCCGAGTACCCATCTGCAGCTACCCCTCCTAACCCAGGCTTCAGAGGAAACAGTCCCTTCCCTGAGGAGAAAGAAATAGGATCAATTTTGAGCTTTATGTTCTCCACACAGTCAGGGGCTGCTGGGAGCTGATGTGGAGGTCAGAAGATCTAGGCCAGGGCAAGCAGACAATGTGTTAGAACAGAAGAGAGTATGAGAAGACATCTTTGTAGCTGGATGCCAGTGGCTCATGTCTATAATCCTAGCTACTCAAGAGTGACACCTGAGGATCAATCAAGATTCAAAGCTAGCCTGGGTGGACTCTTCTCTCCAATGAATCACCAAAAATCTGGGAAGCAGAGATACCCTAGTTCAAGTGGTACAGCACCAACCTTGTGCAAACAAGCTAAAGGATATCACCTAGGCTCTGAGTTCAAGTCCTGGTAAACACAAACACACACACACACACACTTACATGTGCATGTACACACACATACACACGGTAACATCCTTAGCAGTTGCCAATGGCTCATACCAGCAACCCCAGCTACTCAGAGGCTGAGCTCTTAAGATGGCAGCTTGAAGCCAGCCCAGGCAGGAAAGTTCACGAGACTCTTCTCTCCGCTAAACGACTAAAAAGGATGAAAGGTGAGCTGTGGCTCAAGTGTTAGAGTGTTAGCTCAGGGACAGTGCCTAGGCCCTGAGTTCCAGATCTGAGATGTTTTTCTTAATAGACACCCTTTGCCATCCCCATCCCCACAGGCCATATATCCAGATTTTGGTTATCCTAGGTCTCACTTCCACTCCTGCCACTTCCACAGTACTGCCACAAAAGGCTGGTGTGTGGCCAACACTGGATTAAGAAATGAACATACACAAGGGGGGCATAGCCAGGTCATGGCTAATGCCCCAGAACATTGAGGTATTGGCCATACCAGTCTCTCATCCCCCAGTTCCCTAGCCCTGGAATCTAAAGTCTGTGTCTCTGTGTTCTGGGCATCCAGAATTGTCTAGAAGGACCTAGAGAGGTCCAGCTGGGGCCAGAAGATAGACTTTCCTGTGGTAAGGTACATTGACATTTCCTAGACACCGACAGATACTTCCAAGCCACCTTGGCCTCACCTCCCATGTAGCTCTGGAAGATCCTTGGTTGGGCGGCCTTCAGTCAGCTTTCATGCTTGAGTTGTCCAGAGCCACAGGCAACCACCCTTCCCCCACTCCACTACCAGCCTTCAGGATGGGACATGCAGCCAGAGGTCCAGCTGAGGAAAACGATAGGACATCACATGACTGAGCCCCCGCCCTTCCCCCCACCCTGTGTCAGGGGACAACCTATGCCACCTGCCCTGCTAACCGAGAATCCCCTGGAGGTGGCCAGAAACATGGACGACTGGATTTGGGCCCCAAAGAAAAGCTGAAATTTGCAGGTCTCTGGCAATTTAAGACTCATTGTAGACCCTGATAAGGGGCTAAATGCAAGGTTGCTGTGCAGGAGGGGCACCATGTGAGGTCAGAAAGAGGCAAACAGGCACCAATGAAGGGGACAGACAAAGACGATGGAAAAATACACACACACACACACACACACACACACACACATCACATGGGTAGCCCAAGGCCTCAGCAGTCCCTGAGCACCTGAATACCCCAACCCTTGAGAAGATGGCACTACCATCCTTAGAACAACTATAGACAAAACTCAGAGCTTCTCACATGTCTGGAATGTCTCCTGGCACAGCATGCCATTTCCTACTGTACACACCGCTATGTAGAAAACTCAGCTACCTTATTTTTGGTTGTTGGTCATGGGGTTTGAACTTTGGGCTTGTGCGCAGTCCCTCAGCTCTTCAGTTGAAGGTGCACGCTCTACCACTGGAGCCACAGCGCCACTTGCGGTTTTCTGGTAGTTCACTGGAGAAAAAGTCTCACAGATTTTCCTGCCCGAGCTGGCTTTGAAACTGGATCCTCAGAGCTCAGCCTCCTGAGTAACGAGGATGAAAGTTGTGAGCCACTGGCAATGCCTGGCTTCAGCCACCTTCTCACACCCAGGGGAAACCCACCTTCAGGCCACAAACCACATGCAGCCCTTCCCTTCAGACTTTAACACCAGCATACAAAACCATTCCTCCATGGATGGGGAGAATATAATTGACACTACCCTCCCACCCCTATTCCCATTCGCCCACTCCCTGCTTAAGAAAGGACACGACCTCTGGAGTTCTTGGTAAGGCAAAGCCCACCATGCTGTAACTTCACCCTTGGGCAAAACTGGGGAGTTCTTAGAAATGTCTGTACCCTGAGGCCAGTACCTGGTCTCCCAACCACAGCAACCCCTCTCCTTAACCATCTCTTGTAGGCAAGGAGTGTCTTTCTTTCTTGGATTTTTTTTTTTTTGGTTGAGGGGCTTAAACTCAGGGCTTGGGTAGTGTCCCTGATGATGATTTTTGCTCAAGGCCAATGCTTGAACCATGGTGCCACTTCTGGTTGGAGATTGGAAATGAGACTCCCCTGGGACGTTCCTGCCTGTGTTGGGGAAACAAGATACTCCCGAGTAGCCAGGATGATAGGCATGAGCCATCAGAGCATGGTTTATGGTGTCTCATTCTTTAGAATTTCCAACTAGTCCTCCTCTAGACACTCCAACCTAGTCACTCCTCTAGATCCCTTAGGGACAGCAAAGGGAGGCTCAGAATCTGGGTAGGGCCATAGGCATTAAAGTGCCCCTTCCACATCACTACCCCTCTCTAACCTCCCAACCGCCTCCTCTGGAAGGCATGGCCATCTGGGGCAGATCAGACCCACTAGGATTTCTGGGGCCTGCCCTGTATCCCATTGCGCCACTCAAATGGTATCTGAGGATTTTCTGGGGCCAGCTGCTCCATGTCCTGGTGGAAGATGTTGGGAGGTTTGCTGATAACTGGGTCCAGTAGATGCCAGGGCAGGAGTGTCCAGCTTCCCTCTGTCAAAGAAGGTGACACATAAAATGGATGGATCTACTAAGAGCTACAGGGCATAGCCATCCACTTGTCACCAAGGACCCTTGGAGTGCTGTTTTATGTTGACAGTCCTGGTGCTTGACCTCGGGGCTTAGGTGTTGTACCCAAGCTTCTTTTGCTCCAGGCCAATGCTCTTCCACCTGAGCCATGGTGCCACTTCCAGCTTTTTCTGGGTATGTGGGATCTAGGAATTGAACCCAGGGTTCCTGTGCACTAGGCAAGCCCACTACTGCTAAGACACAATCCCAACCCTGGATAGCTGTTCTTCTGTAACCACTTGGGCGTGTCTCAAGACAGTCCTGCACATCTGTACTGAGTTTCTCAGCAGCAGCTCTGGCTGGAAGTGAACATGCTCCTCTATGTTGTCCTTTATGTACAGCATCTTTTCTCTGTGTGCTTCCTGTCAGATACTCCTTGTTAAGCAAGACCCCTTTTCAAGTGCTGCTTCTAAGAATCCTGCTCCAATCACCCTGGCAGAGTGGGGTCTTCTCTGCTCTGCAGTCACACTCTCCCTTCCTACTGGAGTGGGTTGAAAGCACATGAAGGGGAAGGCCTGGTTTCCACCACCCAATTTTTGAAGGCTCTGATACACTAACCAGGGACCAATGCTGTATCACACTCCATGAGAGGGCACTAGAGGCCCAGGCAGTCTGGGGGCAACAAGATGGGTCCATTACTTTGTGTGGGCTTGAACTGAGGATCTGGGAGCTGCGTCTCTGAGGTTTTGTACTCAAGGCTGGTGCTTTACCACTTAAGCCATAGCTCCACTTCTGACTTTTTGGTGGTTCCATGGAGAGAAGCGTCTCA
Organism: Dipodomys spectabilis; assembly: GCF_019054845.1. Classification (NCBI taxonomy): domain Eukaryota; kingdom Metazoa; phylum Chordata; class Mammalia; order Rodentia; family Heteromyidae; genus Dipodomys; species Dipodomys spectabilis. Next base: position 833,644 of record NW_024870849.1, read on the forward strand.
CCAGCTTTCCAGCTTATGGCTGGCTTCAATCTTTGATCCTCAGATGACTGCCTCCCAAGTAGCCAGGATGTCAGGTGTGAGCCTGAGCCAGAGGTGATGGGCACCAGAGCCTTTCTTTTGAGCTTCTGTTTATCTCATGTCAATTAGCAAGCCCTAGTTAAAATACTTAGTTACAGGAAATCAAGTTCCTCTCCTAGGTCAGTTAATCCAAGGAGATGAAGTGTCTTTGGAAAAGGCTAGTCTGAGTTGGCCTGGGTGAGTATGGGTGTATGTGTGTGTGTGTGTGTGTGTGTGTGTGTGTGTGTGTGTGTGTGTGTGTGTGTGTATAAGTTTCAGGGATACCTACACTATTTCTCCGGTGCCTCATCCTCCCAGTGATGAGTACATCCAGGATCCCCACCCCAAGGAAGGCGGGTAGGGGAGGGTACATAAGGTCACATTGAGTGGAATGATATGAATTCTATCCTGCAACTGAAGCCTGGAAAGATAATGGAGAGGAGAAGTTTAGAAGAACATCAAGAGAAGCCCATGACCTTTGGATACAAGTACCAGAGAGAAGACTGAATCCATCCTTTTTGGTAGTAAGGTAACAGATGCCCACTATTCATTTATTTCATTATTTTTTTGTGAGTCCTAGGGCTTGGATTCAGGGAGTGAATGTCATTCCTGAGCTTCTTTTACTGAAGGCTAAGGCTCTAACACTTGAGCCACAGCACCAAATCTGGCTTTTGTGTGTGTGTGTGGGGGGGGTGGTTGTTGGTTTATGGGAGATAAGAATCTCACAGACTCTCCTGCCTGGACTGGCTTTGAGTCACGTCCATCAGACCTCAGCCTCCCCAATAGCCAGGATGATGGGCAGGAACCACTGGCACCTGACCACCACCATCCATTTATAATCCCCTAGGGCCAGTGCTGGACCACCTGCACTGCACCCCCTTGTTGTGAGTGGGCAGCAGACATGGGTGGGTTTGATACTTCAACAGCCAACATACCTTTGAGCATTGTTCCAGGTCAGTCTGATGGTGGCTTCCTCGTCATACACAGCAAAGACTTGGCTCTGTCACAAGAAGAAATGTCCCCCAGAAGGTGTCAGTTCTGGGGTCTTTCCTCTTCACACTGCCCCCACTCCCCAAAATGACATCCCAGCAAAGCGATGTAGACATAGAGTGAATTCATTTTCTTACATCCAGGGTCTGGCCAGAAAGGTAGCAGTGGGGAATCCAATCCAGACCAGCCTGAACATATATTGAGACTCTATCTCGGAAATACCCAAGACAGAAAGTCTTGGCTCACATGTTAGAAGACCTGGCTGGCAAGTCTAAAGCCTTGAATTCAAACCGTAATATACCAAAAAGAATCAGAGGCCCTGGTGCCAGAGGCTCATGCCAATAATCCTAGTACTCAGGAGGCTGAGATCTGAAGATCACAGGTCAACATTTAAAATAGGGTTGGCCTCGCCCATCAAACATCATGATAAGACCCAAAGTCTGAACCATGAGAGTGCACTCCATATTAACAGGGCTCTCATCCTTACTAAGTGCTGGCCATGCTCTCTGTCCCCCTGGGGAGCCACCTCTGCAGGCCTTACCCCCAGGTCCTCCCAAGCTCCTTCTGCCACCAACCATGCCCAATGGAGTATGCCACACCTGTTCCAGTGGAGTCTGGTTAGCATGGAACATCTGCTATCAGATCTGAGAGTGGGGCTTCAAAGAGGCCTACGTCCTGGAAAGTCTGGCAAGCCCCTGGGAAAGATGTGTTCCTGTTCCTGTTTCTCTTTTCTTCGCTGCATAGGAGTGCCCATTATTCTTTTACTGTTCCTGCTGCTTGTTCTACTTACTCATGCTCAGCATTCTCTTATTCAGGGCTCTTTCTTGGAAGTGATGATGACTCCGACATCCGATGAGTGTCCTGAGAATATGACTAATCCACCAGATTTAAGTGATATGCTGAAAGCCCCTCTTATGGAGGCTATTAAACAAGTCATAAGTGAAAATAAAAGCATTGGGGGTTTTATGACTTCACTTCAGCAGAAGGAATTGTTTGTAAGAGATTTACAAGAAGCTGTAGGCACAGCTAGAGCAGAAAGAGTGCATGGCTATTGGAGACTTCCCTTTAATCCTGAAGTATCTACAGTAGATAAGAAAGATGTAGAGGGATATTTAGACCAAAAACTAAATAAGATTCCTAAAAGATTGGTGGATGGAAGATGGCAGTGGCATATTAGGGGATGCTGGTGGGATCCTGCCTTATGAAGAGGGCCTCAAAGACTTCCCCCAGATCCATAGCCTTTTACAGGTGTGTATGATAAGGATAGCAACCGTTGGGAAAATTACTTAGGAGAAAAAATTTCCTATTACTCTCTTCCATTTACTGAGAGACTTGCTAGATCTAGGACTCCTTGATGCTTACTATCAAAAAGAATAAGGAAGATCTTATGAGACAGTTAAGGCCTCTATGGAGAAGAGTAAATGATTATGTGAAAGGGTTACAGAGAAGACACTATGAGCCTGAATTTGATGTATGGCCAGATTTAGCTATCTATACTGAATATCATGATTTTTGGCCACAAATTGGGGACTTTCTAAAGAATGGCAAAGAAGCACAATTGCTTAGAAAAGATTTGAAATGTATAAAGTACAAAACTAAGCAGAAGTAAAAATAAAATACTAGAGTTTATGCCTTTCTGTCTAACACCTTGCCCATATGCTCTGGTTAATGGTTAATAGGTGATAAGCATCTCAAAACCGATTAACTTTGCTATTCTTATGGGGTTGATGAGGTAAAGCCTGGAACAAGTGCCTATCATCATAGCTCATCATCCAAGAACAAGATCAGGCGACCAGCTGGTGACCACCCAAAGCCGTGCAACAAGATTGTGTAACCATTTGCCCTTTCTCATGGAGCCTTTTTTCTATAAAAGCTTGTCATCCTCTGCAACAAATCGCACTCAGCATTCACTCCTCTTGTGTGTGAGTTGTCTGTTTGCCACCTCCCTACCTGTTCCAGTTACCCCTACTAGGTGTCCTCCGCCGTCCCAACAGAGCCAGTCCGCGGCACGAGTAGACATCTCCAGGGCACACAGATCCCTTGGTCTTATAATTTAAGTGCTGAGTCCCCATTAAGCATCTCACCCTTCCAGGTCCCCAGACCTCAGCCACAAAGCCCATGTACCCCCAAAGAAAGCACGCCGAAGTTACCAAAGGGTCCAGTGCTCTTTGTTACAGCCCACTTCTACACTAACATACACACACACACACACACACACACACACAAACACAAACACACAACCTGCAGGGGTGGTTCATGTTTGCCTTCCTTGCTACTCAGGAGGCTGGGGATTGAAGAACAGGGTTCAAAGCCACCCCATGCCCATTCTGGAAAGAATGTGAGACTCTTATCTACAGTGAACCACCAAAAAGCCAGAGGTGGAGCTATGGCTCAAGTGTCAGAGCAATAGCTTTGAGCACAGAAGCTCAGGAACAGCACCTAGACCCTGAGTTCAAGGCCCAGGTCTTCTATCAGCAAACACACACAGACACAGACATATACACAGACACAGACAAAGAAACAGGCACAGACACACACACAGACACACACACACACACACACACACGCGCACACACACACACACACACACACACATACACACACTGACAGCCCAAGGCTTCAGCAGTCCCTGAGAACAGAACCATGGACTGTCTCCATTAGGATCACATCCTACCCTCAAGAAGGTGGCACTACCGACATTAGACCCTCTATAGATAAACCAGTAAGCCTCTCACATATCTGGAATGTCTCATAGTCCAACATGGCAGTTCCTACTGTCCACACTGCTATGCAGAAAACTTAGCCCCTCTCCCTTTGGTCATGGGGTTTAAACTCTCGGCCAGGGCGCTGTCCCACCGCTCTTCAGCTGAAGGTGAGCAATATCCCACTTGCACCACAGCACCAAATCCTGTTCTCTGGTGGTCCATTGGACATCAAGTCTCACAGACTTTTCTTCCCAAGCTGGCTTGGAACCATGGTCTTCACATCTCAGCTTTCTGAGTAGCTAGGATGACAGTTGTGAGCCATCAGCGGCTTCCGGCTTCAGCCAACTTCACATACCCAGGGGAAACCCATCCTCGTCAGGCCACACACTTCCTGCAACCCTTAATTTCAGACTTTGTCACCCAGCATCCAAATCCATCCTTCAATGGAGAGAATACAGACACAATAATCCCACCCCTGCACCCATTTGCCCACTCCCTGCCTGCCACAGGCCAAGTCCTCTTGAAGCTCTGGCTTCAAACTGGGGCAAACTTGGGGAGTTCTTAAAAATGTCTGTACAGTGATGCCAGCAGCTGGTCTCCCAACCATAGCATCCTCCCCCTCCCACCCCCCACACACACCTGCACCATCCTTTGCAGGCAAAGATAGTTTGCTTTCTTTCTTTTTTCAGTTGTGGGGCTTGAATTCTGGGCCTGGGTGCTGTCCCTGAGCTCTTCAACTCAAGGCAAGCATTCTACTACTTGAGCCACAGCACCACTTGCAGTTTTCAGGTGGTCCGTTGGAGATGAGTCTCAGGGTCTTTCCTCCCCATGATAGCTTTGAACCATGATCCTCAGATCTCAGTTTCTGAGTACCTAGGATGACAGCCATGAGCTACTGGCACCCGGCCAAAGATAAATTTTCATCCTTTTCATCCTATCCCCTCAGGAGACTGAGATCTGAGGACTACAGTTGGATTTTACCCTTGGCAGTAAAGTCCATTAGAACTCTTTTTCTACAATTAAACACCCAAAAAAGTTGGAAGTGAAGCTTTGGCTGAAATGGTAGAGTGCTATCTTTGAACATCAAAGACAAGGGATAAGATCTGGTCCTTAGTTTCAAGCTTTTTCTAGCAAAGACCCACCCAAGAAAGGGAAGCAGGTTGGCACACGGGAGCTCAAAGTTCACACATAATACTCAAGACTCCCAGAACAGACCCCATCCGGCTCTCATTCTCTAGATTCTATGTCCTACATCATGGCAGTCTTAGATGGGACTGACCATGCACCAAGTTAGGACATTCAAGTACAATCTCATACTGAGGATCCCCTGACCTTATCAAAGAATCAGGATTTCTCATTGTCCTGCCTTGACACTGAGCAGCAAGGTGAGTTCTAGTTATCAACCACAGGATGTGAATATGAAAGGATTTCTCGGCCAAGGGACTCCAACTGGAGGGGCTATAGGTCCCTCTCTCTCTGGAAGGAGAAAAGTGCTGGTCCATCCCAGGAATGTTCTTAGGTTGTGAGTATCCTCAAAGAAACAACCCTGCTCAGAGCTCAGTGCCTCTTGTTTTCCCACCAGCCTCAACCCAAGCCTGCCTCACCTTCAGTCAGCCCTCTCTGAATCCCAGACTGCCATGTAGACTAAAGGTTGAGCCAGCAGAGACCCACCTCTGCCCCTGAGAATGGCAGACACGTAGTCCTAGCACCCCCTAGAGGAAGTCTCGAAGTCACTCAGGTCCTGACTCCCGTCCTCATTCCCTGGCTGTGCTGTGCCAGTGGCCCACTTACCTCTGTCTCTGGTGGAGGAATGAACACCGGGGGTGTCATCTTCTGATTGAGCCATGGAAAGTCCCAGTCCCCAAGGATGTACTGCACAGGCATCCTGCAGTGGACAACAGCCAGGCAGTCAATGGTGAATCTAAGGTTCTAGGACTCTTAATAGAAGTGTGGCTGGGTCAAAGACTCCATAACTGGTGGTCTATGTTGTCAGGAGAGATCATGGCTTCAATGTCCTGACACACCTGACCTGGGATCGTCTGACCTCTTCATCTTCCTGCTTATGCCTTGCCCCGCCCTTGACACTCCCTCACCCCAACACCTCCCTAGCCCTTAGACAATTTCTTATTATCTGACCAGGAAATAAACTTGCTAGGGCCGGGATAATTGAAACCTGGTGACGCACCCTGAGCCCTAGGTCCTTCCTGAGGCTGCTTCCCCCTGCATTTGGTGACCACACAGCTCCTGGATGTCATGAAGTTGCTGAAGGTTCAGTGGCTTAGTCCTACATACTGGCTTTAGGCTGTGAAATGTTACCCACAGAGATTGTGAGTGGTTGGCTCTCTTGATCCAGGGACTCCAAACCAAAGCTTGCATGCTCCCTTCTTCCTTCCTTTCCTCTTTTTTTCCCTTCGTCCTTCCCTCCTCTCTCTCTGTTTCCTTTCTTTGTCTCACTCCTGGCCTTGAATTAGGAGCCTGGATGTTGTCCCTGAGCCTTTTTACTCAAGGCGACCAATCTACGGCTTGAGGTACACATCCATTTCTGGCATTTTCTTTTTGGTTGTTACAGTCTTTCCTGGCTGGGCCTTAAGCTTTGATCCTCCCATCTCAGCCTCCTAAGTAGCTAGCATGACAGGCATGAAGCACCAGCATCCAGTTCAAACCAAGGTTTCTTCATGTCCTGTGGAACCAGCACTGGAACCTTTCATCATCTATGACAACCCCCACCCCTTCAAGCATGGCGCACACTGTAACTATTTGTTGGATAACTAAATGAGCATCTGTCTATGACCATATTACAGAAAAGTCCCATCCGATTCATGTAAGCATCCTGGGGCGGGGGGAGAGGGGGCAAGGCAAAGTCTGATGTAGCTCTCCCACAGTTCTCCCTCGTCCCTCTTCCCACCCTCCTCGTGCCACCGCATTTAACTGTTTTGGCTCCCAGGATGTGAGCCACAATGTTCTCGCTGGATTCTGGGGCCACTGGGATGTCTATATTCTCAAAGATCTCTGTCCAGTGGCTGACCAAATCTGTGGCACTGAATTCCCCCTCAGGTGTGAACGAGGTTGCCATGAGCTGAACCCCTGGCTCAAGTGGCCTCCTTTCCTCTCTGTGGGACCAGACAGGATGGCCCATTATATCTGGCCCCCAAGTTGCATGTTACAGAGAAAGGATTCTCGAGGCATCCCGGGTTCCACTTCAGGTGCTGAAAATAGTCTCTGCTCACAGCTGGCAGGCTGGGGATGGCAAGGTCACTCTCTGCTCCCCATGACATCCTCAACTGTGGTGTCACCCTAGAGAGAGCTGTAGAAGAATCAGCAGCTGCTAGAGAAATGCAGTCAAGGCATGACATTCATAGCAGGAGACCATCTGGCTTGGGAACTCTGCCTGTGCCTCTTTTAACGTCACTGTTTGACAGCTGAATTGGTTCATCTAATTTAACCCATGAATGCAGGCATTAGTGGAAATTGCCAGCTTCAAGAAAAAAAAAAAAAAACCTGGAAAAGGTGGCATTTCACTTGTCCCAATCAAACTTAAACGGTTCCAAAATCAGTGGTTCCCTTTTCCTTCCAAGCAGCCTACAGCAGGTTACAGAAACTGGCATTCAGAGAGCCCTAGCTAACTGCCACGGTATGATACCGAGCAGTAAATTTGCCTACCACTGTCCAGCTGGAAATGGCCCAGGTGGGACACAGATTGGAGACTGCCGGACTCCAGGGAGGACTACACACGGATGCACTGCCTCAGGAGGGAATCCACGCCCTCAGTGGGGGCCCAGAGCCCCTTGCCCAGATGCTCACAGACACCGTCAATGCCCTGGATAAGGTTCTCCTCTCATCCTTGGTTGTGGTGAAGCATCTGCCATGTTACACCGTTCGCCACTCCCCAGACACTCCTAGCTTCACAGCCCCTGCCCTACTCCCACCCATCTCGTTCCTTAATTATGTTTGGCAGACACATTCCCAACCCTTGAATTAACTCCAACTATACACATGAGAGCAGAGTGTCTGGCTGGAAGAGTGCGGCTGTGGTCACATTGGCCTCACAAGGGTCTGGCTGAAGACAGGACAGGGGTCCACTCTGTTCTGTGGTTCACACAGGCCTCCTAGGGAGTCCCATGCAGGTCTAGCAGCTACTGTGGGCTGCAAGAAAGGGGAAGAGGGAGGTGGAAAGAGGTGGAAAGGAACATATACTGAAACCTTCCCCAAAGGAGCCATGAAATGGTGAAGGAGAAAACAAAAATTGTGGCTGGGCTCATACTGAGCATTCTGAAAAAAGAACAACAAATACACACATACACACAAATAAATTGCTTTTGCTCTTTTTACATATGGTGACTTAAATATATTTTCATTTTTCTCATCTCCTAATCTCCCAACACACACACACACACACACACACACACACACACACACACATCCAAATGGGTCACACAAGACTCACCATGAAACACCTGCAATTTGCCAACTGATCACTGACCTGAGCACAGTCAGGCTGTACGAGGAGAGAGATGATCGTTATCTCCCTCCCTCCCTCCCTCTCCCTCCCTCCCTCCCTCTCTCTCTCTCTCTCTCTCTGTCTCTGTCGCTGTCTCTCTCTGTCTCATACACACATACACACACACACACACACACACACACACACACACACACACACACACACACACACACACACAAACAGACTCAGAGCAGTGCCTCTCCTGAGTTTGTTGGTTCCTCATCTGGGCAATGTACAAGCTCGAGCATGGCAGTTCCCTTGTCAGAACCAGGGGCTCCCAACCAAGGGGAACACTGCTCTAATAATGCAGAACCACCCTGCCTCTCCCTTTACCCAGGGCCAGACCTTTCCATTGGGAACAACCAGCCTTGTCTCCCCATTCACCAAAACCCTAGGCCTGGACACTGGGTCAAGGAATCCAGAGACAGATGACTCCTCAGAGCCCTGAAAGAAAACACAGCAGGCAATCCTGGTGCCTCCAAAGAAGTGTCTGACTTGGGGTGGGACTGTTGTTGGGCAATTTGATGGGGTCATAAAGGCTACATACATGGATGGACTCCCTATTTCCAGCCTAGATGCTTCTGGGCTAATTGGCAGATTCTTGGGGAGGACTAGGAAACCAGAAGGACCAGGAGCACCAGCAGAAGCAGGCAGAGCTGGGAAATGTGATCACCCTGTGAGTACTGTTGACAGCTGGGGGGGGGGGACAAGACAGGTGTATGTATGTCAGAGGGGGTGTGTTCCTCCCAGATAGTCACCTTCTGACCCCCAGTGCCCTCACCTCCCTAGTGGGTTCTTCTGGGACCTCCTCAGGTGAAAGGGTGACCTAGCACAGAAGACAAGGGCTCACACAGCAAGGGAGGCCTATCTCTTGCATCTAACACCCCCCAACCCCAGCAAAAAGGAAAAGACCCTAGAAGGCAGGTGTGGAGGTGCTCCTCCACACATCTAACTAAAGCCACTAGGTTCCCACCAAGGAGAGGAAGGGTGCTGATGTGGCTTTCCCTGCTCTAGGCCAGGGGTTCTGTGGTGCCCCCTCCTCACCAATCCCTGCATCTGCCCTTTTCCTGGGACACTGGCCCTAGGAATGGGGGTGGGATCCTTGGGGCAACACCCACCCCCCTCTCCTGGGGTGCATTTGTGGCAGAGCCAGGGTGGACTATGGAGTGCAGGGGAGGTGCAGGCAGGATGGAGAGAGGAGACAGGAGGCGGGGTCCGGGTCTGTGGGGGAGGGGGAAGGAGGGGGTCAGGGGTTTCGCCTTGTGCAGGAGTCACCAGGTGTGGTCCCATGGAGTGGCCACTCATGCGTGCTGCTGGGAGAAGCTGTAGGCGATGGCTCTGGGTGCACCCAGGCCCGGAGTGCAAGGACCAGGTCCAGGAACTGGGTCTGGGCCTCATGCCAGGCAGGGACCCACCATTTCTGCTGGGCCACTGCGAAAGGGGCCTCGGATCACACCAGGCAGGGCCATGTTTGAAATGCTACGCTGCTGGGAGGTGGAGGGGGCATCTGCCTGCAGCTGTGCTTGCTGCCACCCCTGCCTCAGCTGCCATCACCACCACCACCTCCATCTCAACTGCCTGCTTCCATTGCCTCCACCACCGAAGCCACCGCCGTGCTTCCCGTGCCAGGACCTCAGATTCAGGGCAGCCATGGCCGCCGTGCCCCCGTGGGGCTGCCCGCAGTGATGTACCTGCCTTGCCGGCTCCAGGTGCTCTGTGCTACTGTTCAGGACTGCGCTTTGATGGCAGCGGCCGCCAGCCTCTAGAACAGCTTCCCCTCATGCTTGTGCTTGCTCTTCTCTCTGCTCTCTCTCTGCCCCCACTCCACTCCTGGGCCAGCGCACAGGCGTGCCTGCTCCCCCCCATCGCTGCCACCACAGTGCACCCCAGGGCCCCTCCCCCTCCTCCACTTGGCCATGCCCACTCCTCCCCTAGGCCATGCCCCCTATTTCTAGCTGCAATCACAACCCTGACTGGGCTCTAAGGCTTCCAGGCCATGGCAATTGCAGCATCACCTCAGCTCAGCACTTTCTCCCAACCCCAGTACCTGCCCCAGGGATCGAATCTCCCCTCAGCTCCACCCCTAGAGGAGATTCTCCTCCATCCCCCTTCAATCCACACACTAAGAAGGTGCATGGTGACCCTTGTGTATGTGTATGTATGTGTGTGTGTTTTTGTGTGTGTATGTGTGTGTGTGTGTGTGTGTGTGTGTGTGTGTGTGTGTGTGTGTGTGTGTTTATGTGATGTTGGGGATAACTACTCTCAAGGACTCAGAACATAGCACTCTTTGAGATGACACACAGCACACTTTGAAAAACAGCACAAAGCACCCTGTGTAAAGGACTGAGCACACAGCTCCCTTTGAAGGACTCAGCATATAGTACCCTGTGTAGAGTACTCAGCACACAGCATCCTTTGAAGGAGGGAGTCCATAGCTTGCAGTGTAAAGGACTCAGCACATTGCATGCTTTGAAAAACTCAGCACATAACACACTTTCCCAGGGGCTCATTACATAGCACCTTCTGTGTTAAGACTCCACACAGCCCTTTGAAAGGCTGAGTAAAAAGCACCCTTTGTAAACCACTCATTGCATAGCACCCTTCGAAGAACTCAGCACATAAAAGAATTTTGAAGGTTTCTGCACATACCACACTATGGCAGGACTCAGCACATACCACACTGTGGAAGCACTCAGCACACAGCACCGTTTGAAGGACAATACAGAGCACCTTGTGTAAAGGACTCAGCACACAGCACTCAAAAAACTCACCTCATCCCTCTCTTCTCAAGGGCTCAGCACATAGCAGGACCCTCTTGGATGAATTAGCACACCACACCTTTTGAAGGACTCAGCATACAGTACATTGTGTAATGGACTCAGCACACAGCACCCTTTGAAAAACTCAGCACGGCCCACTCTTCTCAGGGACTCAGCACATAGCAACCTATGGGATGACTCAGCAAACAGCACCTTTTTGAGGACTCAGCACAAAACCCCCATGTGGGAAGGACCCAGCATATAGCGCCCTTTAAAGGACTCAGCACATAGCTGTATGTCACAGGTTTAGCTTTCATTAGAATTAGGGTGCTTTCTTCAGTATCCCCATTCTTCGGAAACACTTCACAAATCCTACTAGTTCACATTTAGCCAACCTGTGTTTTATGGGGGAGGGTCAGCTGGGGGTCTTGAACTCAAAGTTTGGGGGCCATATCCCTGAGCATTTTGGTTCAAGGCTAGAGCTCTATCACTTGGAGGCACAGCTCCAATTTTGTTTTTTTGGGGTTGTTCTTTGACAGGTCTTATGGTGATAAGGAAGGCCAAGTTGGGGTGTCTGTATGCAAAGGCTCTTAGTTCAGCCTGGAGCTGACCTCTCTCTTCCTTGTGATCCTGGGAAGCTGGGCCTCATGGAGCTCTCTTGGCCTAGGGTGGAAAAGACCTGCTCTGGTATCAGCAATCAGGGTGAACAAAAGTCAGCTTGGCCCCTGGTCACTTCTCAAAATTGAACTCTAGAGGACAATGGCATGGGGCTGCATATCCCGCATCTGGCCACCAGGAGGCAGGAGTGGGCCACCATAGGGATTGTACCTGGGAGTTATGTTTACTCTTGCTTCCCTGGGGTCTCCATCATGCTTCCAAGTCACCCTGGACAGGAAAATCCTTGAGACACTTACCTACAATTAACAATCAAAAAGCAAGTGGGGCTGTAGCTCAAGTGGCAGAGCAGTAGCCTTGAGCAAGAAAACTGTAGATCCTGAGTTCACACACACACACACACACACACACACACACACACACACCACATGCATGAAAAATCAGAGATTTCTATACTGCAATCTTTGGATATTCTCTACTTTTTCCCCACTAAGCCTGGTGGCTGCTGGCCTAGGTATCATGCATACACCACTACCTGGCATCTTTAATTTTGGGGAACAGAATGGGTAGAAGGTCATCTTTCTCTGATCCCAGCTCCTTGATTGGGTCATGGTCTATCCAGGCCCTTTGGGGCTCCTTTACAAAATCGCCAAGATGCCTTCAAAAGTCATCACATACTGGGCACTGGTGGCTCATGCCTGGCATCATAGCTACTCAGGAAGCTGAGATTTGGAGGATCACGGTGCCAAGCCAGCCTGGGCAGAAAGTGTGTGAGACTCTTATCCTCGATGAACCGTCAGAAAACAAAAGTGGTCCTTTGGCTCAAGTGGTAGAGTGCCAGCCTCGAGAATAAGAGCTCAGGGACAGTGTTCATGTCCAACAACAACAAGGAGAGGCTTTGCATGTTGGCTTTGGGATTGGCATTGGCCAAATATAATTGGAATTTTCAAGTGCTCCAAGACAAAGCAGTGCCTCCGTTAGTCCTGTGCTGGTCCATCTTGTCTCACCCCCTGGCATTGTCCATGCTTTGGGTCAGCATGGCTCTGGATGGAAGGAAGGGCTCCAAGGAGGAAGATCCCAGAGCAATCACCCCACCTCCTTCTGCCATGCTCACCCTGCTGCTTCTGCTCTTTGCCATAAACTTTCTTCCTTGAATCCATCCATGAGGTCATCACCACCAACATAGTGGTGAGTGGTGGGTCTGGCCTAACTCGGGGAAGTCAGAGGTGGAAGTAGGTCTGGGATTAGGAACTTCCACCGTGGGTGTGGGCTGAGCCCAGAGTTGACCTTTATTTCATCCTGAGCCTTACTGTGGTGGGAAGACAGTGTAGACTCCACATTGAGTCAGGTAAGATTGGAATCTAGAGGACCCCTTGTGTGGGGGAGGATGTAGGGCCACTGCTCTTGATACTCCTCTCTCAAGACTCCCCTGTCCCTCCCTCATCTCTCAATGGTAGAAGATAAACTTCAACTAAGGGTGTGGGATTAGGGGGCGGGGAAGGATTTTGTTGTGAACCAGAAGTGCTTCATATTCATCCTAGCCCCTACTTCCTATTTATCTGAGGAATGGCCATATGGGTTTGGGAGGGGTGAATCATCCTAGCTGAGAAGGTGCGTCAGTGGTAGAGCGGTCGCCTAGCATGACTGAAACCCTGGGCTTGATTCCACACAGAAAAAGCTGGAAGGGGAAGTGGGGCTCAACTGGTCGAGCACCACCCTTGATCAAAAAGAGCTCAGGGAGAGTGGCCAGGCCCTTAGTTCAAGCCCCAGGACTGGAAGAACAAATCTTTGTTGGAGGCTTTTTTTCCCCTTTCAAAACAATTTATTGTGATAAGCATAACATGGGTCTCTTCCCTGGCCACCAATGGGCCATTATATCTCTTGAGCTTGGGCCACCTCCCAGCAGCCTCTGCCCTACCCAACACCCAGTTTAACCTTCCCTTCACCCAGCAGATTGAGGCCTGAGAGAAGGCCACCTGACCACCTACTTCTGGTGGCTTCCAAGGCTTTTCAGAGCCAATATGTCACATGGAGAGTCATTATCTGCATCAGTCTACAGAAGAAAGGGAGGGAGCACTCCTCGCCTGAGCTGTGGGCAGATCTGTATCTGGGGCATCTGCAGCAGGACGTGCTCCTTGAGGGAGTCCTCTATGGTGACAAGAACCCTGACCTATCCTCTGGCAGTTTCCACGCTGTCTTCAAGTTGCAATTCTTCAAAACCTTTCTGCTCCTCCCTCATTTCACCCACCACAGGCCCTGATGCATCTGAAGCAGCATTGGTGGGGGAGGGGGGGCTCGCCTTTGCTGGCATCTGGAGCCTGCTGTCCATGCCTTCCTCTGTGAGGATCAACAGCAGCTCCTGCAGCACTCTCCCTTCTTCATCTTCTCCTGGGACAGCCAGCACACACACTTAGATTTCTCCCAAAACAGCTCATTCAGAGCCAACATCTGCTCTTTACACACCACGAGGGATTCCTCAATAGTTTGGATGTGTGCTGACCGCTGGATGCATCGATGGTGGAGCTCACCTGCTGGATTCTGGAAGTCCACCTCATCAGGCAGGTTGTGGATGAAGCAGATTTACTTCTTGGACGCCCACATGTCCTGCTTCCCATCCCCATGAATGCTGTGGTGGCAGCACATGTGGCAGGGGGCTGTAGCTCCAGGTTAGTCTGTCACTGAGCTGCCAGGTAGGCCAGGTGCCTGCAGCTGGCCCACTGCTCCTGAGGTATGATTTTCCCCCCCTCTAGATCTCAGCCTCAGTGTGTTAACAGAGCCTCATCCATCTACCAGGCAACATGGAATGTGGGCGTAGCCACATTTCTTGTATCCTATTGGTCAGAAAGAATCATGAAATAATAGGAGTGTGGCCAGAATCCTGTGATGCAGGCAGAATGGACAGAGTTAAGATGACAGTGGCTCCCCCAACTCCTTTCCCAGGGAACTCTGTCCAGTTCAGTTAGGGACAGGAGGATGACCTGCTTGAGCCGGATGGCTGCACAGATTGTTGTGTATGTCCGTTTGTTGCCAGTCTCGGACATTGAACTTAGGATCTGGCACAGTCCTTGAGCTGTTTTTGCTCAGAGCTAGCCCTCTACCACTGGAGCCACACGGCTCCACTTCTGGCTTTGTTGCGATTGAAGTTGGACAGGGGTCTCAAGGACTTTCTGGCTTAGAGTGACTTGACCATGATCCTCCTATCACAGTCTTGTAAGTATCAAGGAGGAGCCACTGGTGCCTGCCTCATCATTGGTTTTGCTGATGTTCTTGGACACACCCATGAGTTCCCTATCCTCAGGTTTAAGTGGTGGGAGCTGGAACTCGCGGTTGGAATCCTGGTCCTGCCACTTCCAAATGGCAGGAGATCCTAAGAAACAAATTCCTATCCATATGAATACCAATGGAATGTGATGAATATCATGATTGAATGGGCAGTTCTTGCATGATTCTAGGATAAAATTATACAAAATTGTATTCTAGGACACTGATTGATTTTAATTAATACTTTATAAAGCATTTAAACAATCACATTCATTAAATGGAGGCAGAATGAAATACTGAAGAATTGGGCATCACATAGTATAGAGATGCCATTTTTTCTGCCCGGACTTTCTTTACTTAATTGCTATATACCATTTTCTGAATGTACATTGGTATATGCAACTAGGATATATTATACTTGATCTGGAAATCAATTATTCAAACTGTTTTTTATCAAAAATGCTTATAGCAAATTAAAGAGGTAAATCCAAATTATGTATATTTGAAGACAATGCTTGGTTAGTCCTCTTCTCACATTACCTATTCCCTTCTTGAGAATAATACACATTGTAAGGAAATGCTTAGAATGTTTTGGAGAACTAGGTTAACTTTAAACCAGTTATTCTATGCTGCATTTTGTTTACTTTGTATCTAGAAAAGCTAAATTCTTACCTTATCATTTTCCTTAGGCTTTATATTCAGGTTTAATCTCTGATGGGTGACAGATAAAGATATAAACATTTTTTAACAGTTGTTAAATTTAGGCTGAAGAATCTAGGTACAATTATGCTCATGCAGATAGGCCTCATCAGTCATGAGACCATGATACCAAAATCTTAACCAATGCTTACTGGTGTCATTCTTATGAGATTTTGTGTATTATAAACAATGGTTATTACCATTTGTTTTGTAATCAACATCATTTCATGGGTTAGGAATTGATGTGAGACATTATACTCAGAACTATATTGAAGGAGGAATCCAAAATTAGTTACCAAGATATACACTTAACGCACTGTTTTAAAAATGTAAGCTAAAGGAAATAATTTATGGAAAAGTCCACATTTACAATAAATACAGAATCAGTATGACTGATTTTTCTTTTATCCCAGTTGCAATACGGCTTGCATGATGACTTTTATGGTTATATGTTTAGTTAGGCCTTGATATTTAGTTGAAGTTCTGTTTTTTCATATATTCATTTGTCAGATCAAAGAGGAAATTAATTCCATGCCAGAGTCAACATCCATAATAATGTTACAGTTGTATCCTGCTACTTTGCCAAAGTTTCAAATGAGCTTGAGTATCTTGGGTCTTTTTTGGATTGAACAATATATGTATGCAATTTTGTCAGTAGTATAAAAATTTTTTTACCACTATTTACTAAACTATTATTTTCCAGAAACTACTACACTCTTTTCATGAGATTTTTTTGGGGGGTCCGGTCGTGGGGCCTGAACTATGGGCCTGGGTGCTGTCTCTCAGCTCTTCAGCTCAAGGCTAGTGCTCTACCACTTGGGCCACAGCGCCACTTCCGGCTTCTTTATTTTTGTGTATGTGGTGCTGAGGAATCAAAACCAGGGCCTCATGCATGCAAGACAAACGCTCTACCACTGAGCCACCTTCCCAGCCCTTTTCATGAGATTTTTAATGTCATTTATATCATGGGTTGATGTTTTCCTTTAGATAACCCACATTCTGTATTCTATAAAATGTAATTTGGAGTAGTTTAAATTTATGTACACTCAGGTACACTGCTCAGATTCTACTATTGGCATATTTTGTTCTTGTTAAATCAGTAGGATTTAGGTCTCAATATGGATACTATTAGACTTATTCATTGCATTTCTGCATTTTTTAAGATGTCATGATTTTTGTTATTTTATTCTCTTAAATATGTGCAGATCTTACTCCACTTACAGTCACATTTCTTTTAAACAAATTGATCCATTCAAGGGATTTGCTATATCAGGTTCATCTAGATGAATTTAATTACAAATGAACACAACCGTATTTTTGAGACACAGTTATCTTTATGGTTCCAATCAAGGGTAACATGTATTTGAGGTTTTTGTGCTTAAAAATAACTCTGCACAACATGTTTTTATTCCTGGTGGAGTTCTACTTTGTTGGTTGTTTTTCAAGCTGTGGTGACTTCAACATATGTGTGCATTTTATTTCAATTGTTTTGTGTCTATATTTTGTTTCATATAACAGAAAGTACAAAAATAATCAGTGATTTAGAACTTTTTGAAATAGATTTCTAAGAGAGACACGAAATTTTGTGACATCTGGGACCGGATAAGTCTTGTTAGTGGAGGGTGTAGTAGAATAAAACAGACATTGTTTGACATGGTTTGAATTCTTCCTCTTATTGCCTCACTATTTCAAATAGTATTACTTCAAAGTCTTTAGTGGAAAGAAAATAATTTTGTCTGTATGAACTCAGAATTTTTGCTTTAATTGGGACACACTACACATTTATAATTGATTTTAACTCTAAAACCTTCTTTCCTTCTTTTAAAATCACAGATGTGAATTTATAATGCTAAAATATCATCTACTAATTTATATGAAATAGTCCAAACTATTTTCCCTTCACACTATATGTAATATAGACTGTAATAATAGTGAGTAATATAATATGTAATAATTGAATTTGGGGAATGTCAATTACAGTGGATTTTTTGAGATACTGAGTAATAGTAAAAATTATATTTTATTCTATTAAAAACTTCACAGTTACATCTAAAAATAACTCATAATTATAAACTAATGCTAAAAAGTAAGATTGTTTATTGGAAAAGCTAGACGTTGCAATAAGCTTGCTTTTTATACATTGATTTGGATCTGGGCTTTGGTGGCTCATGCATGTAATTCTAACTAGTCAGGAGTCTGAGATCGAGGATAGTGGTTCAAAGCCAGCCTGGACAGAAAAGTCTGTGAGACTTTTATCTCCAATAACCCACTTGAAAACTAGAAACGGCACTGTGGCTCAAATGGTACAGTGGTATCAATGAGCAGAAGAGCTCATTGAAATCTGCAACCAGGCCCAGAGTTCAAGCCCCACGACCACCAAAAAAAAAAATGACATGGATTTTTATTTTATTATTTCATTATTTTTTATTGTAAAAATACAGAAGGGTTACAATTACATGAGCAAGGTAATGATTACATTTGTTATCAAACATTGTTTCTCCCTCCTTTGTTTCCCCTTACCATTCCTTCCCATCTACCCCTCAAAGCAACCCAGGCACCAAAGTTGTAAAGTTCATTTTCCAACATAACTTGTTGTACATCTGATTATTGCATGGGACCACCTGTATCCCTATTTATACAACTTGTTTTTCCCTTCCCCTTCACAAATTATAACAATATCAAATACAGTGAAAACAAGGGTTATGTCATGGGGGAGGGACATACAAAGCAACAAAGAAATCATCTTATAAATATGCTAAAAATAATAGCAAGAGAAATTAAAAACATTTGAGTCCTTATCTTTGGGTTCATTTCACCTAACATCAACTTATCTGATCATTGCTGCTTGTCCAACACATATACTAATAATTGCAAATAAGGGAAACCATGAGACTTATATTTCTTTGGGTCTGGCTTACTTCACTTAATATAATTTTTTCCAAGTCTTTCAATTTCCTAAAAAAATAGGGCAATGTCTTTCTTTCTGATGGAGGCATTGAATTCCATTGTGTATATATACCACATTTTCTTGATCCATTCATTTACTGAGGGGTATCTGGGTTGGTTCCATATTTTAGCTATGGTAAATAATGCTTTAATAAACATAGTTGTGCTGGTAGCTTTAGTATGGTCATGTTTGTGATCATATGGGTAAGTGCCCAAAAGAGAAATTGCTGGGAAATAGCGGAGCGCTATGTGGAGTCTTTTGAGGAACCTCCATACTACTTTCACAGTGGTTGAACAAGTTTACACGCCCACCAACAACACAATAGGGTTCCCTTCTCTGCAAATCCCCTCCAGGTTCTGTTGTTATTAGAGTTCTTATTTATAGCCATTTTAACAAGGGTAAGGTGGTATCTCAATGTTGTTTTCATTTGCATTTCTTTTATGGCTAGGGAGGTGGGGCATTTCTTCATGTGTCTATTGGCTATCTTTCTTTTTTCTTCAGAGAAGTTTCTCTTTAAGTCTTTAGCCCACTTATTTATTGGGCAGTTGTTTCTTTGAGAATTTGTTTTTGGGGGATTTAATTTTTTGAGTTCCAGGTATATTTTAGTTACGAGACCCTTGTCTGTTTTATGGCTAGTGAAGATCCATAATTTAACTTGTTTTTCTACAAATTTATAGAATAGTGTAGCTTTGGAAAATCAATAAATGTTGCATTTTCATATAGGATTACATAACCTTGCAAGTGTTGTCTTAAACTGATCTACACTGAAATGATTGCCATTGATAGCTTTCTCAAGATTCCAGATGTTTATACTTTCAGCTGACCTTCCACAAAACTCATACCCGGAACATAAGTTTTAGTTTGTTCATGTAATTATAGAAACATAAACATATGAAGCAAATGTTAATTACTTTTACCTGCTGTCATTAATGTAGTATAACTAATACAATTAAGTATATACCTTGAGGAAAATAAGATTCTTCCTTTGAAATACATGCTTCAAGGCACTCTTTCTCTCTCTCTCTCTCTCTCACACACACACACACACACACACACACACACACACACACACTTACCACTCTGACTCAGGTTAGGTTCCTGACATTGGGTATCAGACAATCATCTAATAATCAAACTTTCCTGCCCAGACATAAAATACATTCATAATTCCACACATATAAAAATACCAGATCATTCAAAATAATGAGACTATTTAACGGAATCACTCAGTTCCTGTACCATCTACTCCCTGATTTAATTCATTTATGACAATGCATTTTTCATATCATCATTAAAATAATTTTGAGTCTCTCTGATTAGCAGACAAAAATATGTTATCATATAATAGAAAATGTAGGTAAAATTACTTTTCCCCTGTGTAATCTTTTATATAACTTATCAAAAACTTCTTTTTCTTTGCATACTCTGTTTCTGGCATTTTGCCCTAATGTCTAATATTAAATTACAAAGGACATGCCATATTCCTTAGTTCATTTTTCCTAAAGGTTATGCTATGGAGTTGAATCTGATTTGTTTGATTATTCTAAATTAAATTTTCTCAACAACTTGAATTATTGTTTATGTTACTCCTAAGCCATTTGAAATATCAAAAAGAACTGCAAATTCACTTTGGCAGTGATTTGTGAATGGCAGCAATGCTTGTGGATGGAATGAAGGACTTGAATTATATAGACTGACTTAAAAATGGCACTGTTCTTTATAAGGCTGATCATTTAGTAAGCTTTTGAAGTGTGGTCTTCATATTTCATCTAAGAAGATAACAGTATGCTTTTCATCACATTCTTGCCTGCAAAGCACTTCATGTCTATCTCCTACTGTAGTGAAACCCACAAACAACTGCACAGCTGTGTTAGCTGCTCTAGATTTTGAAATTTTCTTCCAGTAGCCCTAGTGATTTGAGCCCAGATTCATGGGATAGGCACATAATATACAATTACAAAGCACCACAATATACAAAGACAAAGTACAAAATGAGGTTCAATATTCTTCTTTGTTGTTTCCTTTTTGTCTTATTGATTGTCTTTTAAGGAGTTAGGGGCTGTTTATTTCTCATTACTGCTGATGTAACTTAAATAAATTACCAGATTTTTCAAATAAAATAAAGAGATATAAAAAAAGACATATTCAGTCATAAAATAAACATTTTGGTGATGTTTTTTATTCTAGTCCTGTTCTCAGTTATTTTCATATAATGTTAAGATGAGTCAAGCATATGTATAAATTGACATGTATTAAGCACACCGAACTCTGGAATCTTTGGGTTTGATTTCTATATCAACCACCTAGAAAAGAAAATTATCACTTGCTTCATGTCTTAAGTAATCTACTTAAAACAAGTTGTATTAATTTTTTTTCTCTTAAAATATGTTTTCCTAGTCCTGGGTTTTATTATATATATAATTAATTGTGAAAATACCCTATAGAGGGGTTACAATCACATGGGCAAGGTAATAAGTACATTTCTTATCAAACATTGTTGCCTCTTCCTTTGTTTCCCCTTCCCATTCCTTCACATCTCCCAGTTGGTATAATTTGTGGAAGGGAAGGGAAAAAATAAATTGTTTAAATAGAGATACAGGCAGACCCTCACAACTATAAAATGTACAAGAAGTTCTGTCTAAAAACCATTTTACTAGTTTTATTAATTTTATCAATAGATCTCATAATCTATGGAATTGATTCATTGCAAAACAATTTGATTTCTTATTTCCACTGGATTAATATTACATTTATTTTAATTTTTTTACACATGAAATAATGACATTCTTGTGTATAAAACATCCCTGATTTTCATTTTGGTTGCCAAAATGGAACTATTACACACTTTGAAAATTTAACTTTAAACCTGAACCTTCAAATTTCACTAGGACTTGAATTGTGTTACTTACAAATTTAATGTTAAAAAAAGCATTATTAAATAGAAAGCAACATTACAAGTTATCATACCAGAGTCCCTGAATTGACTTTTATGATAAAAAAAATTATATTTATATAACATGATATACATACTCAAACAAACTATGAGACATGGAAACAGAAGTCTCCTTTTTTGTTTTGTGTGTGTTGTTCTTTATACTTTGTGATGAATCTGTCTTTACCTTACGCCTGATATGTTCATTGTACGTCTTCAGGAAGGTGAGGGGTGTGCACAGAGCTTTAGGGAAAAGGGTAAAATATTGCAGCAGTGGAGTTCATTGAACATTGATGAAAGTGAACTATTTAACACATGGATGGGGACAGGAGTGAGGGACTAGGAACAAGTGAGGGAACCAAGACATTTCATAAAAGGAAATGTACTCATAACCTGACTCATGCAATTGTATCACCTTAATAATAACAACAGAGAAATTTTTTAAAGTCAAATAGAATATTGCTTTTTAGAATTCTAGAAGTTTTTTTTGTTTACTGGTTTGAGCTGTTTGAGTCTATCTCTGAAAATAGCTACATTGACATTCATTGAGTGAATTTGTGAGTTACTAGTAGATAAAAGTCAATTATGATTGCTTGTATGTTTTTTTGAATTTCTGATTTATTTATTGCTTTAATCTAATTTGTATTATTTCTATCTACAGGTTTTTGGTTTGGCTTGTTCCTCTTTTTCAAGGACCTAATCCTGCACCATTAGTGCTGATTCAAGATTGTTCTAATTTATTACCGCACATACTCAAAGTTATAAATTTTCCTCCAGGTATTGCCTGTGCTGTTGTGTCCCAGAGGAAGTAGTATTTTGTGTGTTCATGTCCACTGAATTCCATAAACGTTGGAACTTCCCTCCATATTTCTTCAGTGACTCACTGATGATTTAGAAATGTTTTATTCAGTCTCTGTGAGTTTCAGAATTTTCTATGATGCCTTTTGATGTCAATATCTAATTTGGTCCCATCATAGTCTGACAGGATACAAGGAGTAATTTCATTTTTATTTTTGAATTTTCATAGATTATCCTTGTGATCTAAGATATATATTTTGGAGAGTATTTGATGGGCTGCTGAGAGAGATATATAGTATGATGCTGCTAGGTGAAAAATTCTGTAGATAACTATTAGGAATAGCTTGTCATTGCAGTTACTTAGGTCTGAAGATTTTTTTTGCTAAGTTTTTACCTGGCTGGTCTATCCAGAGGTAAGAATGATGTGTTCAAGCAACCAATAATGTGTTTGGATGTATGCATATTTTTACGTTAAGTGGCATTTTTCTGATGAACTTGGGAGCTCTAGGATTCAGGGCATTGATATTTAGAATTGTTATATCCCCGTTTTCTTTGTCAATATTTAATGTCGTTTTTGTCTCTTTTTACTTTCATCCAACTTTTGATTTAAGCCTATTTTATCTAATATTTGTATACCTACTCTAGCCTGTTTATGAAGTCCATTTTTAATTTGTGAACCCTAAGATGTATATTCAAATGTTTTTTCTTTCATGCGATTTTTTCCAACATATTTATAAGATTATTTCTTAGTTGCTTTGTATGTCCCTCCCCAACGGTATAACCCCTGCTTTCACTCTATTTGATGTTGATATAATTTGTGGAGGGGAAGGGAAAAAACAAATCGTTTAAATAGGGATACAGGTGGACCTATTGCAACAATGAGACATACAAGTCGTTATGTCGAAAACGAGGGGGGAGGGATGGAGTTGGATTCAGTGAGGGGAGAGGATGGGAAGGGATGGGAAGGGGAAACAAAGGAGGAGGCTACAATGCTTGATAAGAAATGTATTCATATCTTGCCCATGTAATTGTAACCCCTCTGTACAGTATTTTCACAATAAAAAAAGCTGATGTACAGAAGGGTTACAATTATATAATCAGATATTGGACACTCTTTTGAACCGTCTCACCTCTTCCCTCATGTTCTCCCAGATTTTCCATTTGAACCTCCCTCCCCTATAAGTTGTATAGTTCATTTTCAATGTAGTGTTTATTGAGTAGCACTGCTGCCTTTGTTCACCCTTTGCCCCACCATTTCTGTTTCCCCTTGCCCTTTCCAAACTTACATATAAGACCAAAGGTACAAAAATCAAAACAGCAACAGAAACCAGGAGGAAAATGCAAAATAATAAAACTCTCATGATCATTTCTTTTAGATAGTTTTGCTGAATATTATTTTATATGATAATACTCATACAGCTATTGAGCTTTTGTGATCTTCTCCAAAGGGCGTCCTCCGTTGATCTCACTGTATAAATTTTTAGAATCCCATATAACTTATCTTGTCCAAGTCTAATGTTTTCTCTTTTACCATCTAAGTGTGTTTACTTGTAGAATTATAGGCACATTCTAATGCAACAAATAAGGGAAATCAGGCAACCTACATACACACACACACACATATACATACATACATATGTAAATATATACATACACATACAAGACTTATATATATATATATATATAATTTTATTGATCCCTATTTTTAAGTATGTATGTATGTATATATACACACACATATATATACATATATATATATATATATATAAATAATCAAATTCCATTAATCCATCAGAAAGAATAATATTGCACCATTCTTAAGGAAAATGAAATACTTAGAAATAATAATATTAAGTGAAATTAACTGCACTCAGAGAAACGTAGGTTGCATGATTTTCTTCATTTGTGGTAGATAGAAGGTTCTTATAAATGTAAAATTCTTCTTTAATTAATTAATTTTATTGTGAAAATACCATACAGAGGAGTTACAATTATATGGGAAAGATAACAAGTTCATTTCTTATCAAGGATTGTTGCCTCCTCATTGTTTCCCCTTCCCATCCCTTCCCATACAATCCCCACCTCTCCCGACCTGATCCTCCCCCTCTCCACCAAAGTAAAGCTCGTTTTTCAACATAACGATTTGTACATCTCATTGTTGCAATGGGTCCAACTGTATCCCTAGTTAAACGATTTTTTTTTTGCCCTTCCCCTCCACAAATTATAGCAACATCAAATGCAGTGAAAGCGGGGGTTATACCATGGGGGTTAAATATACTGGATGGTATACAAACAGGTACAAATGAATTATCTCAAGTATCAGAGTCCATGGAGAGTGAAATACTGTTATTATTCTCTTAAAAGATTAAGTCAAAGCCCCACAAAATAAATACCAATAAATGTGTACTGCAAGAGAGGACACTGGGGACAATGTGAGAGGGGTAGGAAATTGAAGGGGAAAAGGATAGAATACAGGCATTAAACTATTGCATACTTCCCAGAATTGAAATATACAAAGCAAGGGGTAGAATGAAATGGGAGGCAAGTTGTTGAAATGGTAACACAATTCCAGGTGCATTGTACACATAAATTGCTTTGTTAAATTGCAAGTAATTCCGTATATAACATAATATTGAGATACGTAAAGACTGGGGTTGATTGGGAGGAGTGAATGAGAATATTGAAAGGGTGACATTGACCAAGATGCACTGCAACCATAAACTGTTTCAGTGAATGGCAACTCCTTTGTACAACTTCTTAAAGATATTAAAATATTCAAAAAATTAATTATGATACTTGAATAGAGAGTTGCACATCAATTCAATTCCCATTTAAAAATATTTTTAACCTGAAGGTTTGGAGAATAATATTCAAATAATAAAACATTATGAATCTTTTTTTCTGAAAATTTGAAATTTAAATCAAAACTACTTTGCTTTTTGTCAACCATTGGGCTTTTATAAGAGAATACTTCAAAGTAAGTGGCTTACAAACATCAGGAGTATATTACTTATAATCTAGAAACTTGAACATTGATTATAAAAAATGGTTATTCAAATCAATTCCTTGTCTTACGGGGGTCTACTTTCTAGTTCATTATACTTTATTTACTGGATGTTCACATGGCAGAGTAGTTATATTGGGCTTCTTTTATCAGGATCATTATTTCAGGGTCATCTCTGAAAGGGTAATTCTAATGTCACCAGACAGGTGAATACAATTTCAAAATATGTATTTGGGAGGATTTACATCGTCCAATATATTTTGCAACTTTTAACTCAGTGTAGTTTATCATTTGGATATTATTTCATAGAAAATAATAACTTAAGGACAAACCTATAACAAGTAAATCATATGAATGGTTCTTCTTACAATGGGAATATTTATAGTGATGACAAAGCGAAGTATGATTGTTTTGTGGCTCTTGAACTAGATCAAAGGTAACCATGTAAACATGGTGTAACCTTTCTAAGGCCCTTCTGATGTATTTGAACAATCTCCATTGAGTTAATTGCTTTCAGAAATACAGATCTCCTTTGATTTTAATAATGTCTGCTATTAGGACTCCCACAGACACCAAAATTAGAGGATGCTAATTTCTCTGATAAAATAAATAATTGTTATAATTAATATAACATGAAGATTGTAATATTATTAACATTTTAAATACTACTGCTCACATTATATAATACATTTACATCCTTTGGTTCCATCAATTTTTAGAATATTTATAACTAAATGTAAATTGTTTGTAAATAGTTATTTGATGATGTATAGAAAATGAGAAAAAGCTTTGTGTACATATTTACTACAGATACAAACATTCACGTGGTTATTTCTGATCCTTCATTTGTTGGTTTCATTCATGCATAGAGAACAGGCAGAGAAATGACAATTACAAACTTGCAATTACTAAAGGGTTAACTTACATGAAATTTATGTTGGGCTAAATAGCAGATTTTATAAATTAAATTGTTTTTGTCCCTTCCTTCCTTCATTCATTTTTTTCTTTCCTTCCTTCCTTCCTTCCTTCCTTCCTTCCTTCCTTCCTTCTTTCCTTCCTTTCTCCCTCCTTCCCTCCATCCCTACCTCTCTCTTTCTCTCTTCTTTCTTTCTCTTTCTTTTTCTTTCTTTCTTTCCTTCTTTTTCTTTCTTTCTTTCTGTCTGTCTTTCTCTTTCTTTCTTTCTTTCTTTCTTTCTTTCTTTCTTTCTTTCTTTCTTTCTTTCTTTCTTTCTTTCTCTCTCTCTCTTTCTTTCTTTCTCTCTTTCTTTCTTTCTCTCTCTTTCTTTCTTTCTCTCTTTCTTTCTTTCTCTCTCTCTTTCTCTCTTTCTCTCTTTCTCTCTTTCTTTCTCTCTTTCTCTCTCTCTCTCTTTCTTTCTTTCTTTCTTTCTTTCTTTCTTTCTTTCTTTCTTTCTTTCTTTCTTTCTTTCTTTCTTCCATTCTTCCTTTCTTTCTTTTACTCAGAATATTTCTTAAGACTATAGAAAAATACCAAATGTTCTACTCCAAGGTGTTATGAGGAATTATGACTATTAAGTAGATTAATATTAATTTTAATAACCTATGCTATATCTTAAAACAAATTTTACTAAAAACCACTTCACAAAAGTTGCAGTATATGTAACAAATATGACTTTTCATGATATTGTTTATTTCTTCAAACTAAAATAAGAATTTACACATAATATTTTCCATGTCTCTCTGTGTATGTGTGTGTGTGTGTTTTGTTCTTGTAATTTGAACTCAAGGCCTATCCCTTAGTTTTATTCACTCAAGTATAGTGTCCTAACATTTGATCCACAACTCCACTCCTGGCTTTCTCTCTCTCTCTCTCTCTCTCTCTCTCTCTCTCTCTCTCTCTCTCTCTCTCTCTCTCTGTATGATTGAGATGTGTCTCACAAAATTTCTTGCCAAGGCTGGCTTTTAACTCCAGCTTCCAGCGTACCCAGGATTAGAAGCTTGAGAGACTCATATTCAGCATGGATATAATATATTTAAATATAAAATAAATTTCTTGTTATTTGAATTCCAGAGGTCAATTTAACAAACTAACATTTAGATATTTATTTAGTTATTAAATCTGAACCTGCACTGTGGAAAAATACTTTCCATTTTTATGAAAAAATATACACTCGAAGGTTTAAATGACAGAATCTTTGGACAAATTGAAATACTCTATTACTCAAAAGCGACAAAACGATCATTAATCAAATGTCTCATGTCAGCAAAAATCAATAGGCTCTGTCAGTCTGAATGAAGCAATTTGTCATTAACATTAATTTTTATCTATTGTGGCTACACGATTTTCTATTCTTTTTACCCTAAACGTTTTTGACATAAAATGTAGATTCATATAATTTTTGAGTATGCAGAAATCTTAGTTACTGGTCATGTATTTCTGAGGTTCGAGTAGAAGTGGTTTCAGAGGTTAATTTCATGTATTTTATGTCAACACTGACTTTTGGAAATTGAATCCATCTAAATATGAGATGAATAAAGCAAGATATTCCATGACTTATCCAATTATTCCTATAGATCTGAATATAACTTATTGTTGAATGGCAGGAAAATCATATTATACCTACTCTCTATAGAAGTGATAGTATTCATTTTCCTTCTACTTGAAAGAATGAACCTCGCTATAGATGACAAAAAACTTGAATAAAAATGCCATAAAATTAGGAAAAATTCAAGCCATTATGAGTTAGATGAAATAGTCATTTTTGAAGATAAAAAATGAAATATCTTGACGCTTCCTTATCTGTTAAATAAAATGTATTTGCACTCAAAATATTTCATTCATCTCTCCAGCAATTGTATAACCTAACCAACTCCAAGCCAAATATCTCCTCTGATTAATTCAAGTAAATATTTAGGAACAGAAGTTATACAATTGTACAGAAATATCTACCCACCACTCTAGAAATTAAATCTGAAATCATAAAGGATTGGGATTAATAATTAGTTTTCACTATGTTGCCATAAAGAGGTGGTGAACATTTTCAAGTGGGCACAATTGTAGAGATTTGGTCACTCTGAACTTGTGATCAAAGAGGACAATAAAATCAAAGACCTTTCCTCCTCTTCCTTCTTTTTCTTCTCTGTCTCCTTCTCCCTTTCCTTCTCCCTTTCCTTCTCCCTCTTCCTCTCCCCCTCCTCCTTTTTCTCCCTCTCCCACTCCTATTCCTCCTCTTCTTTACTTCCTTGCTTCCATGAAAACACATACTCCATCGCATGTTCCTGACATGGGGTACTGTGCCACCACCAACCCAAAGCAATGAGGATAAGAAACATGAACTGACATGTATAAAATCAGAAGGCAAGATTAATCTTTCCTCCTTTTAGGTTGATTTTATAAAGTATTTTGTCATATTAATAGGAGACTGACATAGCATGCTCTCATTTAGTACAAGGGATAAGATAATGAAATGATTGATTAAATTAATATTATAGTAGGGCAAATCTACTTTAAAATATCAGATGTACTTCAACAAGAGGCAAAAAATTCATCACTATGATTTGCTATGAAAAGACAGCAGAATTCAATCTGTTCCTCAATGAAATTGACCTATAATTGGCAGTGTTGTCAATTTTATAAATTATTTATTAAGAGTGAAGAATAAATGCCAACTCAAACTGCGTGATATAAAATTTACTTTGCCCCTGTAAACAGCCTTTGAATTCTATCTATATTTGGTCCCTAAAATGACTTGTATTTTATTCTAAGCATATTTTTAATTAACTTTAAGTACGTAATTGGGGGTTGCTGTTTGACCATGCAGTTTATAAATAGTTTTTAGTGAGTTATTTTGGTTTCCTTTTTTCTCTCCTGAGGTTTGAACTCTGGGCCTTGGTGCTGCCCCTGAGCTCTTTTGGATGAACACTAGAACTCTATTACTGGAGGAACAGTAGTACTTTCAGATTTTTCTGAGATTTAACTGGAGATAAGAATCTCACAGACTTTCCTGCCTGGGCTGGCTTCAAACCTCAATCCTCACCCTCCTGATTATTTAGGATTACAGTCATGAGCCACTAGTGCCTGTCTTAATACATTGCTTCCTTTTATTTTGGCCAGTCCTGGGTCTTGAACTTAGGGTCTTGACAATGGGCAATGTCCTTGAACTTCTTTTCCTCAGGCTAGCACTCTACAATTTGTATCACAGTGCCAATTCCAGAATTTTTGTTTATGTAGTACTGAGGAATCAAACCGAGGGCTTCATACTACCACTAAGTCTACCACTAAGCCACATTCCCTGCCCAGTATAATGCATCTTGATGATCATTTTCCCTCATCCTTCTCAATCCTATCTCATCCCTCAATTTACATAATTTTGTAGAATATTCACTGACTCGCAATATCATATATAGTCACGTAGAGGATATGCCACAGATCATATTTTATAGATAATCTCATTCATCAACATACTAAACTTATGCATTACAGAATTCTGTGATTTTAATTTCTAAATTATCTCTCAGATTCACCCACTACTATTCTAAAATTTTTCCTAAGGTTAATGCAAATGCAATCTGTAATTCTTCGATAAAGTACAATGATTCATAGAAAGTTACAGTTGGACTATGAACATCACCTTCAGTTCTAGAATATTTTGTCATCACAACCCTCTCAAAATACTCCAGTATTTATTAGTAGTCACTTCCTGTCATCATTTCAACCTACCATCCATTGACCAACCATTACTTCATAGTCTACCACTACAGATGTGACAATTATATAAAGCTAATTTAATTACAAAATGAAGTTTATTTTATGTATTTCTCCCATGTAATATTAGTGTTTCCCAAGTAAGTTCATATAAATTTTTCTCAATTATAGAGCATATTGTTTTGTATGCATTTGAATAATTGTATAATGTCCTCAATTGGCATTTCAATATTTTATTATATATTATTGTAAAAGGTTTTGCTATGTATATTCTTGTACATGTGTCTCATTGGGCATGTGTTGAAATCTATTTTGTATATAAAATTATGATTCAAAATGCTGGATAATAGAGCAACTATATGTGTAATATCTTAAAGATTGTCAGTATGTTTAACAAACTGACTATATCATTTTAAGTGCTAAACACCAATGTATAAGGATTCCAATTTCTACATAGTGGTTGTGCAGTGCTATCTTGTTTCTATTTCCACTAATCTCTATATGTATGCAATGTCTAGGTAGGTTATGTTCTTTCCAAATGTTATTTGGTTGTTGACATATTATTACAAAGATATGTATTTGGACTTTTTGATAACTTAGTCAGGATGGTTAAGTTTTTCATTGGGATTAATATGCCCTTAATATATTTCTGATTCAAGTCTCTTTAAATCAGTGTATGTGTATACCTACTATGTGTCCGTATGCATATATTCATACTTACATGTGTATATATACAAATAACTATATATGTATACACATAAATGAATATGCAGGTGTATATATACATGTATATAGACATATATATATATATATATATATATTATTATTATTTTCATTTGTCCGTAAGCTATCATTTTACTTTATTTGCCAAACATGTCCTTTATTGGCTTTAGCAATAAGCAGTCTTAAATATAGGTTCAAGTCTAATATTTTAGTATTATCTTAGACACCAATGGCCTTCTATTCTAATGAGCCATGAGCCACGACTGTTGACCAAATTTCTTAGTTTGTTTACACAATTACTATAATCATGTATTTTCTCATCTATCATTGTTTCATTTCACCACAGAATCTGTATTTATCCTTTATGTCATGCTTGAATACCAATGCCTTTGGAAGATATTTATTAATTGGTGTATATTAATTTTATGAAGAAATCGTATTGAAATATTTTGCACACTCACATATTAATCAAGGGCCCGATTAACCTGTTTCTGTCTTTCTCAATTCCCATAGCCCTTTATTTTTCAATGGTTTTCTGTGAATGTCTTTGTGCTATCTCCACACATCGTTAAAATCTATTTCAGTGTTGTTCACCCACCATCATTGAAAATTATACCATGTTGAATATAAAGACAAAAATCTAAATAAATAGAGACATATAATTTTTATGGATTGGAGGATGCATATTGTCTCCTGCTTCCTCCCCCCCATTTTTTGGTCATTCTTGGGGCTTAAAATCTGGGCCTGGGTACTGTCCCTCAGCTCTTCACCTCAAAGTGAGTGCTGTACCCATTGAGCAACTTTGCCACTTCTAGATTTCCCATGGTTAACTGGAGATAAGAGTCTCACAGACATTCCCATTCCAGCTGCATTTGAGCCACAATCCTCAGATATCAGCCTCCTATGCAGCAAGGATTATAAGCATGAGATATCAGCGCCCAACTTCACAATTTTATTTATAAGTTTTTGACAATTTCTTAAAACACCTGACCAACACACTTTAATTCATTGACAAAGGAATATAAACTGGAATATATTTCTCTGTCCAATATTAAAACTTTTAGTGTAAAATTGTCATATTTGTAGAGGAAAGATTATATAGCTAAATGGGTCTGTAGGGCACCATATTAGAGCCACATACATATTATCAAGGAATATTTAATAAAAGTGTAAAACCAAACACTTGTGGAGTGACATTTTCTTTAATAGTGGTGATAGATTAGACAGTATTGGGGAGAATTAAAAAGTGAATGTTGACTTAAATATAATAATTTATTCAAATATTCTCTTAAAGCAGGTTTTGAAGGTGGCATATAAAACAAAAAGAGTGATGTAAATATAAAGCAAAGGAAGATGTCTTGACAATTTTGGAGATGAAGTATACTTAAATATGGCATTAAAATTATAGGAAAGGAAAACTTGATATAGTAGAACTCAATAAAAGTGTAAAATAATTTAGTCTGTAAAAGCTCATATACAAGTAATGAATAGAAGTTGGGAGCAGGTGGCTCATGTATAACATCCTAGCTACTTGGGAGGCTGTGATTTGAGTATTGTGTTTGAAGGCAGCCCACAAAATAAAGTTCCTGAGAATCTTATCTCTGCTTAATCAGCAAAAAAGCCAGAACTGAGGCATGATTCAAATGGTAAATTGTTAACAAAATGCAACAAATCTCAGGGGCCCTGAGTTCAAACCCCAGGACCATACATACATGCAAAAAAGTAATAGTAGTAATACTAATAGTGATGATGATGATGATGATGATAATGATGATGATGATGGAAGGTACCCATAGTCAAGGATAAAATAGTTACAAATCCTGTATCTGAAGCATGCCTCAAACCTAGAGTCTACATAGAACTCTCAAAACCTAATGTTAAAAAAATCAATTAGAAAACATCAAAGTACCCCTTGTGAAAAATAAGCACAAGAAAATTATCATCAGTCATCAAATGAATGAACATTAGAACTAACATGACATCATAAAACATATATGAGAATTACTTCACATAATACAATAATGTCCATACTAAATGCGATCAAGAAACAGAGAAACTGGATGCTGGCAGGAAAACTCAAGATATAAATGAATGGTATTACCACTCCATACTTCATAAATGTGTAAAAATAATTATGTAGTAGGTGCCAGTGGTTCATACTTGTAATCCTAGCTACTAAGGATTCGGAGAGCTGCGAATCATGGTTCAAAACCAGCCTAGACAGGAAAGTCCATGAGACTCTTATCTCCAATGAGCCAACAAAAAACTGGCAGTGGCTCAAGTGGTAGAGCACTAGCTTTGAGCTGAAGAGT
Organism: Dipodomys spectabilis; assembly: GCF_019054845.1. Taxonomy (NCBI): domain Eukaryota; kingdom Metazoa; phylum Chordata; class Mammalia; order Rodentia; family Heteromyidae; genus Dipodomys; species Dipodomys spectabilis. The sequence goes on from NW_024870849.1 coordinate 866,607, forward strand.
TTAGAGAAAGCGTCCAGGCCCAGATTTCAAACCCCACAGCCGCCAAAAGTAAAAATAAACAGGTAAAAATAAATATTTTGGCATAAATGTTAAAATATGTATTCTAAAACTCTTTAAATCTTCACCAGATATAATAGTTTACATAAATGTAGGGAAGTGTTTTCTGGTCTTAGTTGTCATTGAATCAGTTGTGTAAATCACATATTTCTCATTCAATTCATATTTATGTTTATATACTCATATGTCATAAGTATAATTAAGTGATAAGTGATAGCCAGTGCTGTTTATGGAATCTCTCTTGGCTTTCTAACATTAACCGTTCTACCCTAAATCTATATGCCCTCCAACTTTGCCAGAGGTTTCATTTACAGTAACGTTACTCATTTCATTGAAGCAGAAAAGTATAAGCCGTAGTCATTGTTAGGAATAACTGTCACATTTACATGCATTTCACTTAGTTTAAGAACCATGCCAGTAATAGCAAAATGTCTTTTGAGCTATTCAGTATCGTAAGTGATGAAAATCTTTATTATACACCTATTTTTTGACTAACATCTTATTCCTCAGGAAAATCTTTTTGTGAAACTCTGTGTTCCTGATTAGAGGATGGAACAAAGGCAATAATGAAAATAGTCAAGTAAAATACTTGAAAACATTTTAAAAAGCAATAACAGACACTCTTGTTTTGACTGGTTTCAATGAAAATGTACATTAAAGTTTCACGTTTTTGTTATCATTTAAACTTCAATTAGCAGTGTAGAAGGGAACAGAAAACTTTCTTTGAAGACAGCATGACTTTGAACAATTCAACATAAACATAATGGATTTATCATGTTTTTCTGTGTAGTTGCCAAAATAATAGAGAGCAATGGCCAAATGCAGGAAAACAACTAAGCCAAAGCAATAAACTTTTGCCTATAAAATAATTATTAGGTTCTGACTCTTTCAAAATCAGGCTTGCAAAGGGGAAAAGTGTATTTGCTTTAGTGTGAACAATAAAAAATATAAAAATCCTTTATTAATGTTTTACATATCTTGACTAGGATTTCTCTTGTTAAAGAAGAGGAAAGGTATGAAAAAGATCAAGATTGTTTGACTATTCCCAAAGATCATTCTTATTTATTAGCTATAGCAACACAAGTAGTCTTGGTTACTCTCAGTATCATTCTTTTTTACATTTAGAAGCATTATTTGTTGCTGGGTTATAAGCTGCAAACCCTTAAGTATTAATAAAGAGTCATTTCCTGTGTGAGGAAAGTTGCTGTGTAAATAAACCTAAAATATCAAAGACAGAATAGTGGAAACTATTTTCTAGCTATATCACAATCTGTAGGTGTAGATTTTGTTTCCCATTGTTCCAAGGGACCCATTTTTGTTATCTTCTTTTTCACCATCTAGTGATCTTATAACATTCTATACCATTCTGGGATAGTTGTACCTTTACTGGATTCTCTAATTTCTGTTGGAAAGTTAGGAAGGATAGAAAATTGAGTTTCTGTTTCTGTTTTACTTCATTTTTTATTACTTTAGAAAATATAACCCAAAATGACATAAATTATCTTTATAATATTAGGAGACAGATTTCATTTCCCTATTCGTACCTTAGCTTTCTACATAACTGTAGTACTTAGTGATCCCCAAATGTGAAAATAAAGATAGGGAGCTCCTTATTTAGATATTATTTAGAATTTCAAGACTTCATTAATGCAAGGCCTTTAGTAGTATGTACTCATACATGTATACAAAGCCAGTGGCAATTTTTTCATATTCCCAGAAACTAGGACATGTGTTGTCCCTGTAGTTGCATCAGTAAAAGGCTGTAGTTGACTTGGTTTACTCTATCAAATCTGTCAAATTTCGACAGATATACAGCTTGTATAATCCGTATTTATCATTTTAGTTCTAAAGGACAGAAATCTAAAAGAAGTCTCACTAGATTAAAATCGAGCCACCGACAGAGCTGAAATACTTTTCAGATGATTCTAGTGGAAATGGCATTTACTTCCTGTTCCGCTTTCCAGAAACTTCAGAATATGGGTTGTTGTCTTTTCCTTTATCTTCTAATGTAGCAACTTTACATCTTTCTGAGGGTTCTTACCCTAATCATGCCCCTTTCCCACTACAGCTGGGACTTTTAAGTACCCATTTGAATATACTTCCCCTATCTGATAATTATTCAAATTTGCGCTCCTTGGGTAATGAAAATTGATTATTTTTACAAACTTAGATAGATAGACAGACAGATAGATAGATAGATAGATAGATAGATAGATAGATAGATAGATAGATAGATAGATAGATAGCTGGATAGATAGATAGATAGATAGATAGATAGATAGATATGTATAAAGTGCAAATCTACATTTAAGGAATTAGATATTTGGGGATGATATTTTGGGAAGGTATTTCACTGCCTACCACAATAAGTGTGTAGCATTCTTTCTAATATGAACTGTTATCCTTTCATTAAATTTGAACAACATATTTCTTCTATGAATTATAACTAAAAAAAATTTAGTCCCTCAAAGCAATTAATCTTGGTTAAAACATTCTCATGTTCTAGAAGCCCTAAATCCCAAAGAGCAGCTACTGAAGCAGTGCTGGCACTGGCACTTTTTATACACTCTGTTTAAAATCTTCTCTTTTCAAGAACATTTGACTGCTATTATTTTGGAATTATGGTTAATATTTATTTGTCAGCTATTTTTAAAGACTATACTACCCAATACTGGTTCTCTTTTTCTAACTTATTGTGTCATCTATTTCTGAAACACAGTTATTTGAATTACATGAACTGCTTAGAAAAAGGATGTCTCTGTGTGTATGTCACGTTAAAAATGTACCTTACGGGGGCGGGGGAGGGAGAGATTGGGTGGGTGGGTGGGGGGAAGCAGGGAAGGGATGTGAAGTGTAAACAAAGGAGGAGGCTGCAATGCTTGATAAGAAATGTACTCATTACCTTGCCCATGTAATTGTAACCCTTCTGTACTGTATGTTCACAAAAAATAAAAAGTAAAATTAAAAAAATAAAAATAATGTACCTAACAGCTATTTATCTTAAAATCATTTATTTTTCATTTTGTTTAGATTCTGATAAAATTTAGCCTCTCAACTCACAAAATGTTAATGCAGTCTTATTTCATGCCTGCCAAAAGCAAACAACAAATTACTATTTATTTAAAAATTATTTTTAAAAATTTTTTAAAATTACTATTTATTTAAAAAGCTATTTTAAAAAAATAGCCAAGGCAAATGGTTTATTAGATATTTAGAGTCATGGTCCCACATTATGGTGGAAGCCAGACAGGGAAAAATCATATTTTTATTCTTCTTCGAGCCACTCTGATTTACTTGTAAGTGGAAGCAGAATGTTATGGATGTCGGAGATGACTGTTAATGGTGCTTTACATAATAATGTCACATGTAACAGCCCCATGAGTCCTGCAGGTCTTAACACTGTACTTCATTAGTGATGTCTGGCTTTTCCTGAACAGTTTATTGGAGATAAGAAGCTAAGGAAACTTCCTGCCTCGGTGGGCTTTGAACCATAATCTTCAGATCTTAATATTCAGATATTCGGATCTCCTGAATATCTATGATAGATGAAATAATAATATATAATAAAATAAATATATAACAATAAATAATATTTGCAAGTGTTCTGATCTCAAGAATAAAACTTGGGGGAAAATGATGCAGCAAAGTTTATTGTAGTGTTCTTCGCACAATTGGGAGGGCATCACAGCAGAAGTGTAGTATTTTTTCACAATAGTGATAAGCAAGTCATGATGTGAATTTGGAAATTTTAAGGTGCACTTTACAAATTGGAAACTGTTGTGCTAGGATGACTTTATGGCATAAAAACTTGGGATTGATTGTCATAGAAATAATAGCTTACTCTGATGAACAAATGTATACTCTTCAGGAATTAATTATTCTAGATAGTTCATAGGTTTATCTTCTACCAGAATGTGGCCATTTTTTGTTGACTTTTAAATATGTAACATCCCATTGGAAACTGCATCTATTGCAGAATTAAATAAAAGGCAAACAGATACTATTTTAAATGTCTCTGGTATGGTATGTTCAGAATTTGAAAATGAGTATTTAGTAGTCATAGGAATTTTGAAGAACACATATATTTTGTCCTCTTAACAATTATTCAGTTTTAAAAGTTAGTACTTTCCATAGAGTAGAACTGTTTTCTGTTTTAGTATAAGACATTACTAAAATAATGTTTTTTTCAAAATAATGGCAAGTATATTCTGAAAATATTGTATAGTTTGATAACATTCAAGTTGATGACCCTCTGATAAAGAAAGGGGTAATTGAATAATATTGACTATACCAATACAGTGAAATTATATTTTATGTAGCTTATATTTTAATTAAATTTTATTGTCAAGGGATATATAGAAGGGATTGAAGTAATTGTAAGGTAGTGAATATATAACATGAACTTTTTACCCACTCCCTCATTTTCCTTACTGTTTTCCTTCACCCCAATACCCCTCACAAGTTGTAATGTAAATTTCCAAAATTTTGTTTTGTGAGTATTGCTATTGCATTGGTTTGCACTTTGACCTTTGTCTCGCCATTTTGTTGTTCCTCTTCCCTTGCCAAATTAAGATAAAAATATATATAATGACACATGATACTGAAAACAAATACAGCAAGGAACAAGCCATAGGAGAAAACACAAAAGAAAAAAGAAATCACATAGTACATTAAAAACAACAACCACAAAGAAAAACCTCTGTTTCCATATGTAGGAGTTCATTTTGCTCAGCATCATCTTACACATAGCTATTGAACAATTGTGCTCATCTGCTAGGACAATCCTAGATATTCCTACTTATTACAAATGAGGGAAACCATGGAATCTATTTCTTTGTGTCTTGTGTATTTTACTTAGTAGGATTTTCCCAAATCTTTCCATTTCCTTATGAATTGGAAGGATATAATTCCACCTGGTATATATATATATATATATATATATATATATATATATATATATATATATATATATATATATATATATCACATTTTGTCAATTCGCTCATCTACTGGGTGGCACATTGGTTTGAAACATGATTGCATGTAAGTATCATGTAGGGCCATTCAAAAATGACAGAGCCACTTCCCCAGACATTTTAAAATCATGATTTCTATATAAGACAGGATTTCATGGTGGTCCAAGTATTGAGACATGTGTATCAGCCTAATGTATATCTTGCACTGGATTAGGCAGGAAGGTATCCTGCATCATATAGGATAAAAAATGGTAGTGACAAAATATTCCCTTGAGAAAGATATAGGAGGTTGCCAGAAGTATGAAGCAGTTCAGATAATTTTGAAGGATTTAGAAATGCAAGCGCAAGTATGTCTCTTTAAATAAAAATTTTGCAAGTGGAAGGGCAAAAGAAGCAGAAGAGAAGAAATAACTGACCGCAGATCATTGTCCCAAGTATAAAAGGACACAATCTATAACTTCCAAGTTAAAAAGAGACCAATATAATACGTCTCACTTAATTTAGGTGTTTTTTTTTTCCAGGGCTGAGGACTGAACCCAGGGCTTTGTGCGTGCCGGAAGGGCGCCCTTCTCCTGGGATAACCCCCCAGCCCCAGTCCCACTTAATTAAGGTACTTGCAAAATGTTTACTTGGCTTTTTCCTAGTTTAATGCTCCAAAATAAATGAAGACGTACTTCAACCTGAACACTAACTCTGATGAGCCCTCTTTTTCTCACTTTGGACATGGAATATAATCCCTAAGTTGATTATGTTGTAGCTGATTAGAGTCAGACTAAGGGGTTTCTACTTGTACAATTATCCCAGAATAGTTTAAAGAAGTTTCGCCTGAAGATATCCAATTACATTGTCTGAAGCTATACTTTGAACACTCCCTCACACTTGAACACATAATTTCAAATTACACTTCAGCATTTCTGTGGCACATTCTACTTTGTGACCCTGTCTTTTTGCACATTCCTTTTGAGTTCATAGTTGCTCTATTTCCATCTCATCTGTAAAAATTGCTAAGAACATTGTTCAACTACCACTTTTTGTTTGGTACTATGTCCATGTTAAGAAATAAGGTAGTACTCACTCTCTGAGGAGAAAAGTTCCACAATATAACCGTATGACCACATTAGAGGATGTAGAATTTAAAGCATTTTGAGACAAACAGTGATATTAGAATTGAAAGGCTTCTTAGGGACATTTTCTTGGAGCTCATTAGTTTACCCAGGAGAAATATAAATATCCACAAAATCTGGAGCTAATTAGTTAGTATCCGAATTAACACTAGATCTTAGACGTTGTGTTAAAACAAGTCACCATTGTATTGTTGTTACATCAGAATCCTTCCCTACTTGCAAATGGGTATAAGAAAATGAAAGAAAGGCATTAAAGCAAAATGTCTTATCTCTATAGGCATTTAATCCTAGTGGTGAGGGAAATGTCTGAACTCTTCCATTCAATAAAAGCTTGAAGTTTATAAGAGTACTTCCTACATATAAGAATTTGTGGCCGATTCATTGATTTATTTCAGCGTGGAGATATCCCTAACAAGAACTAGAGTTAAATAGAGTATACGGCAGTTATGATGTGTCAATGGCTTTTGAGGCATTTTCTACTCTAAAGAGGAATCAATTCCAGAAGTCTTCAATCACATCAGCAAAGCTGTATGTTCAACTTAATACTTGGTTTTACTTTTCCTACATTTATAATGAATAGGCTGATAAAATATCCAAACATATCTGAAGATATTTCAATAAAATCTCAAACTGTTGTGGATACATGGGTCACTAATTGGAACTGTAGGACAAATTAGGCTTGTCTGTGCTGTAGTTCAATCTCTAATCTGCTGGCTGAACAAAGTATTCAAAAATATTCACAGAATACCTCTAAGTAAAGTTCATGAGAGTTATATCTGTATAATTTTGCTAAGGTCAGGATAAAAAGCATTTGTTCCCAGCATTTAAAATCAACAGGATATGTTGAATTCATGGATCCAAAATTTTATGGGCTCAAAATTTTATCAATATAACTTTCAACAAAACACTGTTCTTTTTAAACTTGTCTATATCCTTTCACTTTTCAAATCCAAATAGCATATTCCCTTCAATATCTTCCTGAAAATTCTTTCCTTCCTTTACTTAGGAAAATGTGTGTTTATTACTTTTTTGGTTCCTTGTTTTTCTCTTTGTTCCAATCTTGTCCACACTGGTGCTCACATTGCTCACATTTGTGTGAGAATTTTTCTTTTCCTCTTCCCTTCAATAATACCCCCCCTATTTTATTATCCTTTTTCATATCCATGGTCGTGGATATTTTGATGATGTCTAAACAGACCTATCTTTGCATCTGTTTAATATGAACTTTAGAACTATCAGAGAGTTTTATCCCCTAAATCCATCATTTCCACCTGTGGTCCTTATTACTAAGAATATCACTAATACAGTTGCTAGCCAGACCTGTGGAAGGACCTTAGATTTCTTCTTACCCTTCTACTCCCTCCCATTAGATAAGATGAATGATCAAGATTTTCTCAGGTTTTGTCACTAATATGATTTCTATGTACTCCTTTTCATGCCCCTGACACCAGCTTGTTTCATTTACTCATCACTGTCACCTAGTCCTAAAACAACCATTTCCAAAGTATGCTTTTTCCCCATATTCTTTTCATATTGGTACTCTCCATCACCAAATTACTCTTTGTAAGCACACAGAGTGAAGACCTCAGACAAAAATTCTGCTATCATTCTTTGCTCACTACATTGACTGTTGGCCTTACATTTCCCATCTGTAAATGGATGTAATCTACCAGAAATAATGAAGAATATATTTGTTGACTTCTAGAGCAAGAAAAGAGAAGAGTGAAGAGACCTTACATTTTCCAACTTAACTTACAAATAAGGAAAGAGTCAAATTCAGTTTGTTGGTATAAAGTCACAAATTATTTCATGCAGAAATAAAAATAAATTTTACCTCCTTGCTCTAAGGCCTAAGTCCTTTTAAGGTAACTACAGATATGTAAGTAGTATTATGTAAATTTTGTCATGTGTTACAGCTGTATTGAAGAACATACTCTTAATATATTACTGGAAAACATTGGTTATTGAATTGTGTGTATATGAGAGCCATGGCTTTCATGTTATTTGAACTAATCACACTAAGTTGAAAAGTACAACTTATTCCATCAAAATGTGGAAATTAATGATTTTATTTATAAGAAAACAATACCGCCAAGAATAGTGAGCATACATGAAAGAGACTGTAGGAATTACATTATGGTTTTACTGTCTGTGATTACATTTCTTGATATTGAAACTCTCGTCTTGTTATTCTTATTGTATGTAATCCAAAGCTGTTGATTACTATGTATTCAATGTGGGAAATCTAGCTTCAAAATTGTGTAAAGTTTTTTTTTTCCTTTTGAATCACAACATGGTCATTATCAGGGTACACTGTGGCCCTTATCATCATCATAAAATTAATATTAGCATCATATTTGCTAACTATTGAAGTCTGATATGTATCTATGATTTTGCAATTATTTCTCTGTTGATTAATAATTTTAATGTTACCACTGTGCATACATCCATATTAAAATTTTGAACAAATAAAGAAACAAAAAAATTAAGCCATAACAGGTAACTTGACTATGTGCTTATAACAAATTATGGAATAGAAATTTGAAGTATTGCAAATTCCTAACCAGTGTGAATTCACTTCCTCTCTCCCCACCACTACACACAAATATTTAAGAGTTTGAACAGAATCATTTCAAGTAATATACTGTAAATGTTACTACAATATCATGTGTATATCTAAAATACCCTTGAAAGTAATAAACTCTACTTTCTATTGAAGGTTAGTCATTCTATTCTAGGAAACTTTTGGAAAAATATACTGTATATCTTTGAAATGAAAAAAGGTCAAAAAAGAGCATAAAATTTTAGAAGGTGTCTATCTTCAGAAATGTGTGTGTGTGTGTGTGTGTGTGTGTGTGTGTGTGTGTGTGTGTGTGTGTGAATAGAAAGACATACATTTTTAGAGATTATTTGTCATCGGAAATATATACATATGTCTACATTTATGTGTAGAATATGTACATTACAATGAAACAAACATCTTAAAACATATTTAAAATTAAAAAAATACATCAAACCAAGTGCCACTGACTCATGCCTATAAATGGAGCTATTCTGGGTAATGAGATCTTAGATTTGTTTTTGAAACTGGCCCAGACAGAAAAGTACTTGTTAGATTCTCATCTCCAATTAACCACTATAAACAGGAATTAGCTCTGTGCCTCAAGTTGTAGAGTGCTGGCATTGAGCATAAAAAGGCTTAAGGACAATGCACCGGCCTTGTAAACAACAACAACAACAACAGCAACAAAATATATTACATTAATTTCACAAAAGCATCTTTTAACTGCTGTGTACATTTCTTAGAAACATGAATACATGCCCCTGGAAAATGTTCAGTAAAAGTATAGAATATTTACATCTATGTTAAATACATGACTATTTAGATTGTTTAAGATATTTAGGTAATGATTAGGAATTAAAAATAATGATAACATATCAAGACTGGTGTTTTATTCTATTTTGCCATAGTAATAAAATAATATTTGTAATGATTATGTAAAATTACTCTTGTTTGGTATTTGAATTATAATAAATGTTAAACATTTTTAAATGATTTCCATAGTAAAGAATCATTTTTAATGGTATCAATTCTTTTGTAATTTCAAAACTATTAAGAAATTTATTCCAAGTCTGGTTACTCTAAGACTGTATTTGTTTTCTTATTCTAGTTTTCATATGTTGGTAGAAATTAAAATTCAAAAATTCAGTGGATGTTGGCATTCAGGAACATCTTCATAGATACTAGTATTAGAGCCCCTTAAATGGAATTGCTTTATTTCATTTGTTATTTTCACAAATAAATCAAGATTATTGTGTATTTTGTTTCTTTTCATTGCTATTGGCACTTATCCTGAGAATACTTTTTTTCTTAGCAAAGTAGAGAAAAGCAATTGGATTGAGCAAGTAACATATGGCTTTCATAAATCACAGGTGTACAGATTTGGGTCTTCTGTCATTTGCTAAACGTTTCTTCCAGCAAAGGCTATCAATTACTTATAAGTGATGCATAATCCCTAGGTATTCCAGGTATCACATACACTTTTTGATTGAGTTATCTCTGTAAAACTAAAACAAACAGACCAAAAAACTCAAAATAAACAGAAATCAAATCTTTGTTCTAAAAGCTGTAGTTTAGAAATAGATTTAGCCAACACCGAAAACATCTTTTTAGGTATTCTTCAATTTGTGTGAAGTATCTTTAACAATAGTGTTTTTTTTTTTTTTTTTTTTTTTTGCTAACATGTAATTCACATGCCATATATTATCTCCTTCTATACAATTTAGTGCTTTGGAAGTGAATTGTACAATCATAGATTTTCCAAGCCTAATTTTCCCTTGCATTTCTTCAAATAGAAATGGTGTAAATTTTAGAACAGACATTAAAATAGATATAAAATTCACTTACAATAATTTGTCCAGCATACATCCTCAATTGTGTGTCTTATCAAAATTCGTTTTGGGGGATTATTTCCAAGGTCTCACACAGACTATTGAAGTGCACTGTCAGTGAACTACATTCTATGTCCAAATAAGTTTTTTAATTCTCCTTAATACACACATAGAAGTGTAATGGCTGAATCATATACAATTCTCTTTGACCTTTTGAAGACTTGAAAACTTGCTTGCTAAAATGATTACAGTATTATGCAAATCAATCTACTATGTGGAGTATATCAATTTCTCCACAAACGCATTACTATATTTTGCGTCATCTTTTTATATTATGGTCATACTTGTGAGTTTTCATTTTATTTTTTCTTAGAAATTAAAGAGGAGCTTATTTCATATGCTCCTCCTATTGACTATTAATTTACATATGTTCTTTAAAGAAATATCCTGTTTGGGAAAACATTATATAAAATTAGAAGATATAAAAGTACTTAAGACTCAGTATCATTGTAGCATTAACATTGTACCATTAACAAATATGTGCCCTCTATCTGTTGGATATGTTTTCACTTCTTTCATAGAATTATAAAAGGTTATCAGTTGATATTAACCAGTACATTCTTCTTTTCTTTAGCCACTAATGCTTTCCATGTCAAATTTTTAGAAACCTTTACTGATCCAATGTCATGAATTTTTACATTTATGTTTTATAGGTTTTTACATCTCACATTTAGTTTGATAATCATATTTTATTTTAAAATTTTGTATAAGGTTTGAGGAAGTAGTCTAAGCTCATTCTTTAAATCTAAAGAGGCAATAGTGCAAATACACCAATTTAAGATTCTATTTTTATTTAATAAAGTCATGGCATCCTCTTCAAAATCTGTTGACCATAAAACTAAGAATTTATTTTTGACAAATCTGTTACATTCTTCTATGTGTCTGTTCTTATAGTAGACTAAACATGGTAATATGATTCAAATCTAGTATGAGGGCTCAAGCTACAGCAGTTTACAAAATTATTCTGACTGACCTGTATTCCTTGAATTTACATACAAGTTTATTGAGCAGGTGGACCAGTATTTAACAGTTATCTAGATGTTTGATAATCAATCATATTTGGCACTTTGTGAAAACACACGATCCCAGATATTACATATAGTAAAATGTCTTAAGAGAATGCTTGAAAAAACTAAAATTAATTTAGGAATGAGTTAAAATTTAGATAACACTATAGCACAATAAACCTGAATGATAATGATTTGAGCTGTACTACAGAGGAGAGTGAGAGGGGATAGAATAGAATGATGGACCACATATGAGCTGTATGTCATTGGTTTTGTGTATGTCATTGGTTTTGTGTTTCAAAAAACAGAAAGTCTTGAGAGAGGAGGAGGAGGAAAATAATTAAAGTGTCCTGAATCAAGTTTCTTTTTAATCCACCTAATAGTGTGGACCGAGAGTCAGAGAAGATGGGAAAAAATAAACTTGAAAATAAAGCATTGTACAGACCTGTTACAATGTAAAGAAATAGTAATAAGATTGTGATAATTAATTACCAAAGAAATAAGACAAAGAATAGGTAAAATCTAAAGGCAAAAAGAATGAAGAGAGAAAAGAAGCAAAGTAAAACCTTTATCAACAAACGCAAGGGTTTGGAAGTGGAAATATTCTAAGTAACAATAAAATAACAATAAAATTTGCTAACATGGATAGAATATGGATCACATTGTAGCATATATAATTTTGAAAAAACATACTAGGAATGAAAATTTAAAAGTCATAATTTAAAGCACTATTTACATTATAACTGCACAGTATAGTTCAGAGGTAAAAACTTGGTTTAGCATATGTGAAACAATGTTATCCCAAGTGATATCCCAGTGATATCCCAAGCATTACAAAGTACACACAAATCATACACACACAAAAACCACATAAACACACACACATACCACATACACACATTGGGATTATTATTATCATATTAAACAAAAGAAATTACCACAAATAGTAAAAAGTAATTTAATATAGTAAATCATAATATTGCTTGTACTATTTAAAAGTTTAGTAGAAATAAAATAGTCACAATATACTTGGATTCTTATAGATTAAGTTAATTGAAAAATAAGAAATTGAAGACATGAGAACCTTTGCAAACAAGTTTTAAATAATGAACATTTTGAAGCATCCTTTTATTTTGACAAAATATTGATGTTACTGGTGATAACCAGCTGCTCTATATCTCACTAGGGATGGCCATATCTCTAATCATTTCAATATGGATATTTTTATAATGAGGTCTCAGTTTCTCAGACTCTCCTGAATTACAAACCCTATTCACAGTTACTACCATAACTAGAAAATGGAAGCCACAAATCACCTTGTCCAGCTCAAACTTATTTTTAATTCAAGTACAAATATTTACAAAAAATAACCGGGTTATGAAGTTTTTCTTAATAAAGTATGTGTTTCTTGGAAATATAGTAAGTATTTGTTACCTGGAAAATATGTTTAGAACTATAAGAAAATAAATTTATTTAAATTCACCTTCCATATATAAATTAAGGAAATAATTTTAGATATTCACATGTTAAATATTTTAAAAGTAAAATATATGTGCCTGAATAATTTACATGTGTTAAAATCATGCAAAATTAAATTAACTAATCCTACAACTATGAAAAAAGAATTACCCTAAAGAAACAAAAGAAGTTCAAAATTTGAAATTTAGAAAATAAAATGAATTGTACTGTTTAGTTGACCTAAATAACTGCAAACCATCTGTATATCAATTTTATAATGAAAATACATGAACAAAGAAAGCAAAAGTACAGTAGTTGTTTGAGTGTAGAAATAAAACCCATGGAGGGGATATCAATGTTCCTTCCATAAGAAATGTACTCATTACCTTATGTAACTGTAACCCCTCTGTATATTACCTTCACAATAAATAAAATTGAAATTAAAAATGAAACAAATAATATACCAGTTAAGAATTCTTAAAAGCCATTGGTTAAAAACTTTGTAAAATCTGCCCCCAGTACCCGAAGGATATACTTTGATGATAATATTTAAACCCATAAATTTCAGCAGAGAAGCAAAAAGTTTAAAAACTGTTACAAAGTAATGTCAGAATATAATACTATAATAATACTAGATGATTATTTTTAATTTTAATTTTTACTGTGAAAATACTGTACAGAGGGATTACAATTATATTGGAAAGATAATGAGTACATTTCCTATCAAGCATAGTAGCCTCCTCCTTTGTTTCCCCTTCCGATCCTCTCCCAGTCCCCCCACCCAATCTTCCTCATCACCCACCAAAGTTGTAAGTTTGTTTTTCCATATAACGACTTGTACATCTCATTGTTGAAATGGATTCACCTGTATACCTATTTAAATGATTTGTTTTTTCCCTTGCCCACCACAAATTATACGAACCTCAAATACAGTGAAAGCAGGAGTTATGGTATTGGGGAGGGACATACAAAGAAACAAAGAAATAATCTTATAAATGTGTTAGAAACAATCACCTGAAAGAAAAAGAAAACATTGAAATACATATCATGGTGTTCATTTCCCTAACATCAACTTATCTAACCTTTCCTGCTTGACTCAGATATATAATAGTTATTGCAAATAAGGGAAACCATGGATCCTAAGTTTTTTGGGCCTGGATTACTTCACTTAATATAATTTTTTCCAAGTCTTTCCATTTCCTAAGAAATGGTGCAATATCATTCTTTCTGATGGAGGCATAGAATTCCATTATGTATATATACCACATTTTCTTGATCCATGCATCTACAGAGGGGCATCTGGGTTGGTTCCATATTTTAGCTAGGGTAAATAAGGCTGCAATAAACATAGACGTGGTGGTAGCTGAAGTGTGATCTTGTTTGTAAACATTTGGGTAAATGCCCAAAAGTGGGATTGCTAGGTCATAGGGGAGCTCTATATGGAGTCTTTTGAGGAACCTCCATACTACTTTCCAAAGTGGTTGAACAAGTTTACACTCCCACCAACAATGCAATAAGGTTCCCTTCTGTCCACATCCCCTCCAGCATCTGTTGTTATTATAGTTCTTGATTATAGCCATTCTAACTGGGGTAAGGCGGTATCTCAATGTTGTTTTGATTTGCATTACTTTTATGGCTAGAGAGGTTGAGCATTTCTTCATGTGTCTATTGGAAATCCTTCTTTCCTCTTCTGAGAAATTTCTCTGTAAATCTTTAGACCACTTATTTATTGGGCAGTTGTTTCTTTGAGGATTTGTTGTTGGGGAATTTAATTTTTTGAGTTCCAAGTATATTTTAGATATGAGACCCTTGTCTGTTATATGGCTAGTGAAGATCTTCTCCCAATCCGTGGGCTTTCTATTCATCTTGCTAGCTATGTCCTCTGCCATGCAGAAAATCTGCAATTTCATGCAATCCCATTTGTCGAACCTTTCTTTGATGTGTTGTGTTTCTGGGTCTCTATAAGAAAATTTCGGCCTGTGCCATGGAGACCTGGGGTTTCTCCCATTAAATCCTGTAATGTTTGAAGCGTGGCTACTTTGACTCTGAGGTCTTTGATCCATTTGGAGTTAATTCTGGTGCAGGGTGATATATAAGGATCTAGATTTAGTTTTCTAGAAGTGATGAACCTATTTTGCCAGCACCATTTACTGAAGAGGCTGACTTTATTCCATTCTATTTTTTAGCTCCCTTATCCTCATCCAAGATTAAATGTCTATAGGTCTGTAGTTTTATTTCAAGGTTTTCAATTCTATTCCATTGGTCCTGAGGTCTGTTCCTGTGGCAGTACCAAGCTGTTTTTATTACTATGGCTTTGTAGTAGAGTTTGAAATTTGGTACTGATATTCCTCCATCACTATTCTTTCTGTTAAGGATCATTTTAGATATTATTGGGTCTTTCATTTTTCCATATACATTTTTGGATTGCCGCTTTTATTTCCTTGAAGAATGAGGATGGAATATTGATAGGTATCGCATTGGATTTGAAGATAGCCTTGTGAAATATCGCCATTTTAACGATGTTGATCTTTCCAGTCCAGGAGCATGAGAGTTTTTGCCACTTGTTTTTTCATAAGGCAAAGTTCTTTGATTATTCAATCTCAAAATTAAATGATGACGTTACAATTCTATGTGTGATTAAATAATTCTTATAAAACTCATTAAGTGTTTTAGCTACTTTAAAGGCTCAGGTATTTTTTTTTAATTTTAATTTTATTTTTTGTGAACATACTGTACAGAGGGGTTACAATTACATGGGCAAGATAATGAGTACATTTCATATCAAGCATTGCAACCTCCTCCTTTGTTTGCCTTCACATCACTTACCAGCCCCCCCGCCCCCCCCCGCGCTCCCACACAATCCCCCCCCCCCCCCCCCCCCGGGCAACAAAGTTGTAAAGTTCGTTTTTGACATGACAACTTGTACTTCTCATATTTGCATCGGGTCCACCTGTATCCTTAAACGACTTATTTTTCCCCATCTCCTCCCCAAATTATACCGACATGAAATATAGTGAAACAGGGATTATACTGTGGGGGAGGGACATACAAAGCTACAAAGAAATAATCTTATAAAAGAGTTAGAAACAAATGCACGAAAGAAAAAAAACATTTAAATACATATCTAAGGGTTCATTTTCCTAACACCATATTATCTGATCTTTCCTGCTTGACTCATATATATACTAGATATTGCAAATAAGGGAAACCATGGGACCTATGTTTCTTTGGGCTTGGATTACTTCACTTAATTTTTTTTTTCCCAAGACTTTCCATTTCCTAACAAATGGGGAAATGTCATTTTTTCTGATGGAGGCATAGAATTCCATTGTGTATATATACCATATTTTCTTGATCCATTCATCTACTGAGGGGCATCTAGGTTGGTTCCATATCTTAGCTATGGTAAATAATACTGCAATAAACATAGTTGTGCTGGTAGCTTTAGTGTGCTCTTGTTTGTAAACATTTGGGTAAATGCCCAATAGTGAGATTGCTGGGTCATAGGGGAGTTCTATGTGGAGTCTTTTGAGGAACCTCCATACTGCTTTCCAAAGTGGTTGAACAAGTTTACATTCCCACCAACAATGAAGTAAGGTTCCCTTCTGTCCACATCCCCTCCAGCATCTGTTGTTGTTAGAGTTCTTGATTTTTGCCATTCTAACTGGATTGAGGTGGCATCTCAATGTTGTTTTGATTTGCATTTCTTTTATGGCTTTTATGGCTAGGGAGGTTGAGCATTTCTTCATGTGTCTATTGGCCATCCTTCTTTCTTCTTCAGAGAAGTTTCTCTTCAAGTCTTTAGCCCACTTATTTATTGGGCACTTGTTTCTTTGAGGATTTGTTGTTGGGGGATTTAATTTTTTGAGTTTCAAGTATATTTTAGATATGAGACCCTTGTCCGTTGTATGGCTAGTGAAGATCTTCTCCCAATCTGTGGGCTTTCTATTGATCTTGCTAGCTATGTCCTTTATGCAGAAGCTGTGCAACTTCATGCAATCCCATTTGTCCAACTTTTCTTTGATGTGTTGTGATTCTGGGTCTCTATTAAGAAAATTTCGGCCTGAGCCAAGGAGGCCTAGGTTTTCTCTAATTCCATCCTGTAATGTTTCCAGAGTGTCTGCTTTGACTCCGAGGTCCTTGATCCATTTGGAGTTGATTCTGCTGCAGGGTGATATATAAGGATCTAGCTTTACTTTTCTACAAGTAGTTAACCATTTTGCCAGCACCATTTACTGAAGAGGTTGTCTTCCTTCCATTCTATTTTTTAGCTCCCTTATCAAAAATTAGATGGCTATAGGTCAGTAGGTTCATTTCTGGGTTTTCAATTCTATTCCAATTGTCCTGAGGTCTGTTCTTGTGACAATACCAAGCGGATTTGATTACTATGGCTTTATAGTAGAGTTTGAAATTTGGTATTGATATTCCTCCAGCAGTGTTCTGTCCATTGAGGAGCGTTTTTGCTATTCGGGGGTGTTTTATTGTTCCATATGAATTTTTGGATTGCCTCTTCTATTTCCTTGAAGAATGAGGTTGGAATTTTGATAGGTATTGCATGGAAGTTGTAGATAGCCTTGGTAAATATTGCCATTTTCACGATGTTAATCTTTCCAATCCAGGAGCGTGGGAGGTTTTGCCATTTTCTAAGTTCTGTTTAATTTCATTTTTCAAGATTTTAAAGTTTTCATCAAAGACATCCTTCACTTCTTTGGTTAAGTTAATTCCCAGGTATTTTATATTTTGAGGGGCTGTTACAAATGGAGTTACTTTCCTAATTTCAGACACACTTTTCTCATTGTTGGCATACAGAAAAGCCATTGATTTTGCCAAAGTTTTGAATCACCCTGAGTAATTTGGGAGTGGAGTCTATGGGATTCTTTAAATACAAGATCATGTTATCTGCAAAGAGCGAGAGTTTTATTTCTTCTTCCCCTATTCAGATCCCCTTTATGTTTACATCTTGTCTTATTGCTGTAGCTAGACATTCTAATACCAGAATGAAGAGAGGTGGAGAGAGTGGACATCCTTGTCTTGTTCCTGAGTTAAGAGGAAATGGCTTTAGGTTTTCACAATTAAGTATAATGCTGGCTGTATGTTTGTCAAATAAAGCCTTTATTGTATTGAGGAATGTTCCATGGATTCCTAACTTTTCCAAAACCTTCATCATAAAGGGGTGTTGGATGTTCTCGAATGCTTTTCCTGCATCTATTGAGATAACCATGTGGCTCTTATCCTTGCTCCTGTTGATGTGATGAATAATATTATTTGATTTGCGTATATTGAACCAGCTTTGCATCCCTGAAATGAATCCTGTTTGATCGTGGTGTATGATTTTTTGGATGAATTATTGAAGTCGATTCGCCAAAATTTTGTTGAAAAGTTTTGCATCAATGTTCATCAAAGAAATGGGTCTATAGTTCTCTTTCTTTGATGAGTCCCTGCCTGTTTTTGGGATGAGGGTTATGATGGCTTCATAGAATGTGTTCGGTAGTGAATTTTCTCGTTCAATTTCATTGAGGAGTTGGAGGAGTATTTGTGTGAGCTCTGCTTTGAAGGCCTTGTAAAATTCCATTGTAAAACCATCTGGTCCTAGACTTTTCTTAGCTGGGAGGTCTCTTATTGCTGTTTCTATTTCAATGCTTGTTATGGGATTGTTAAGATGGTTTAACTCATCTTGATTTAGTTTTGGCATTTCTATGTTTGCTATGAAAATGTCCATTTCTGTCAAGTTCTCAAACTGATTAGCATAATGTTTTGAGAAGTATTCTCTTATAATGTTCTGAATCTTGGTTGTTTTCATGGTGATGTTTCCATTCTCATCTCTAAGTTTATTTATTTGGGTGTGTTCTTTTCTTTTTCTGATAAGATTTACTAAGGGTTTGTCAATTTTGTTAATTTTTTCGAAGAACCAACTCTTCGTTTTGTTCTTTCTTTCTATAGTTTCTTTGGATTCTAATTCATTTAATTCTGATTTAATTTTAATTATTTCTTTCCATCTACTGGTTTGCGGTTTTTCTTGATGCTCTTTTTCAAGTAGGTTCAGATGTCTCATTAAATTGTTGATTTCTGATCTCTCCAATTTGTTGATGTAGGAGCTCAGAGGTATAAACATCCATCTGAGTACTGCCTTTGCTGTGTCCCAGAGGAGCTGGTAATTTGTGTGCTCATTTTTGTTGAATAGCATGAACATTTGAATTTCCTTTCTAATCTCTTCCATGACCCACTCGTGATTCATCATTGGGCTGTTCAGCCTCCATGTGTTATCAGACTTTCTTTGGTGGCTTTTGGTTTTGAGTTCTAATTATATTCCTTGTGTTCAGAGAGAATGCAGGGTATAAATTCAATGTTTCTGAATTTGGACAAGATTGCTTTGTGGCCTAAAATGTGCTCTATTTTAGAAAATGTTACATGAGGTGCTGAGAAAAACGTGTGTTCTGATGCTGCAGGGGGAAATATTCAGTAGATGTCTGTTAAATCTACTTGATCTATGCAGCTGTTTAGATCTGAAGTTTCTCTGTTGAGTTTTTGCCGAGTTGATCTATCTAGTGGCGAGAGTGGTATGTTAAAATCCCCAACAATTAATGTCTTTGGATCCATGTGGGATTTGAGGGAAAGTAGTGTTTCTTGGATAAATTTGGGTGCTCAATTGTTTGGCGAATAGATATTTAGAATTGTAATATCCTCCTTAAGGAGAGATCCTTTAATTAGCATGTAGCAACCTTCTTTATCTCTTCTCACAAATTTTCATTTGAAGTCTATTTTATCTGATATTAGGATTGCAACTCCTGCCTGTTTATTGGGGCCGTTTGCTTGGTAGATTTTGCTCCAGCATTTAACAGTGAAAATGTGTTTGTTTTTATGGGAAGATGTGACTCCTGAAGGCAGCAGATAAAAGAACCTTGATTTTTATTCCAACTAGAGAGTCTATGTCGCCTAATTGGAGAGTTAAGTCCAGTAATGTTAAGATAAATGACTGAGAGGTATTTGGGGGTTCCTGCCATGTTATCCACTTTCTTGGGGGTTGCAAAAACTGGATTCTTCCTATGGTTCTTGGATTCTCAGTTTGGGTGCAGTTTCTTGGCATTTATTGTGGTCTTGTTGGTTTTAGATGTGTAGGACATCTTTAAGAATCTTTTGTAGGGCTGGTTTGGTGGAGATGTGTTGTTTCAATTTTTCTTTGCTATGGAAGGTTTTTACTTGGTCTTCATTTAACAAGGAGAGTTTAGCTGGGTACAGTATTCTTGGTTGATAGTTGTTTTTAGGGCATGGCATATATCATTCCAGGCTCTTCTTGTTTTGATTGTCTCTGCTGAGAAATCTGAGGTGATTCTAATTGGTTTCCATTTATAGGTGATTAATCTATTCTCCTTCACAGCTTTTTGGTCTGAGTTGGTCCTGTGTGGATTATAATGTGCCGGAGGGATATTCTATACTGATCTGGTCTATTTGGAGTTCGAGAAGCTTCTTGTATCTGAATATGCCTATCTTTTTGCATGTTTGGGAAGTTCTCTGCTAGGATCCTGTTAAACAAATTTCCTAGACCATTAACTTCTGTTTCTAGATGCTCCTCTACACGCATTATCCTTAGATTAGGCCTTCTGATGGTGTCTTCCAAGTGTTGGATAGATCTCTCATATTTCTTGGACTTGTCTTGGATGATTGTATGCTCTTTCTCTATAATATCTAGGCTATCTTCAGTCTCCGAGTTTCGATCTTCTGCATGGTGTAACCTGCTGTCAAGACTTTCTGCTTTGTTTTTTATTTCTTTTCCTTCTAATTTTTCAGCTTTAATGGCTTCAAATTCTTTGTTGAAGCTTTGTTTTAGATCTTGTACGGACTTCTTTACTTCCTTAATTTGGTATTTAGTGTTTATTCTCAAATCATTTAATTGATTTTTTATGGTTTCCTTGGACTCCCATTCCTTCTGATGGGTTCCATTCAGCATTCCCTTTGTGGTCTCCCTGACTTCCTTCAGCTCTTTGTTAATGGATCCCATGAATGCCTTTAGTGATCTTTGTGTATTCTCATCCTCCTCTCTCAATTCCTATATTACTCTCTGCTTAGCTTCCTCCCGTTCATGCCATTCTTGTAGTTCTCTTTGAGTGTTGTCAGCCTGTTCATGCCATTCCTGCCTTTCTTTTTGAGTATTCTCAAGCTGCTCATGCAAATCCTGTATCAGGTTTTGAGTAGCTTCCTCACGCTCATGATATTCCTCCATAAACCTTTGGATTGCTTCCTCTCTCTCCCTCTCACGCTCATACAGAATCCTTTGTATGTTTTCAATGTTTTCCTGCATTGACCTTTTTTGGCCTCCTCTCTCTCCCTATCACGCTCATACAGAGTTCTTTGTATGTTTTCAATTTTTTCATTTATCATGTTTGCCAGCAGTGTTTGTAGAGCTATTTGGGAAATCTCCTCTGGATTATTCATTATCTGTTCTGTCCCCTGATTATCATGAGTGGGATTGGAGATACCCAGACTTGCCGTTTTTCTTGTGGTTTTCCGGTTTACTCTGCCCATTTGGAATGAAAGTAACACCAGTTTTGTGCTAGAACACTTACGTAGGGCAAGCATCAATCAAAGTCTGTATATACACAGTCAATAGTCTGCAGATACAATCTAGTTCAACAGATACCTCTATTCAACATCAAACAAGTATATATTAATGGGCTATAAACCACAAAGAAGAATTTGGTAAACCAGAAATTATTAGAGTTAGGGAGAGATGTAGGTAAAAAACAGGAATAGAGTGATGTGGGAAGGCACAGGGAGAGTTAACTTAACTAGTCCTAGTCTCAAAGCAGGAAACAGTTTGGATAGGATTAAAGTAGTGAGAGAGAAATCAAGAAGGAAAAGAAAGGGAACAAAAAGAGACCAGAAAAAATAGAAGATTAAAAATTAATAATATGTAGATCGAGAACAAACTATTCAAAGAATGTTAATATAATGAGAGAAGTAGGAGGGATATAAACGAGATGTGAAAAACTTAAAAATAAAAATACCTAAAATATTATATAGGTATAAAGAGGTAGTACTGCCATTAAGAAATTTAAGTCTCAGAAGTTTTGAATTGAGTAATAAATTTGTGGATTAAGTGTGTACACAATGGGGGATAGGGTCTAATATTCAACTAGGGTTTATCTGAGGATGTGCAGAACAACAATTTAGTCTCATAAAGAAGAACAAAAGAGAGAAAAAGGTGAGAAGAATAAGGAAGAAAGAAAAAAAAAGATCAGAAATTCAGTCGAGCTAAGCAAAAAACAAAAAGAAATTTTTTTTAAAGAAAAAAAACAAAAGAAGGAAAAATGAACACACATATGTACCCCTAAAATAAAGATTATAAGGAGGAAAAAAAGTTACTAGAAAACAATTTTTTTCAAAAAAGGTGAAAATTAAAAATTAGAAAACGTTTTAGAAAAGAAAACAAATTTGTAAAAGGTATAAAAAGAAGAAGAAGAAAAAAAAGTTCTTTAATTTTTTGGGGAGGGTTGGGAAAAATCATGT
Source organism: Dipodomys spectabilis (assembly GCF_019054845.1). NCBI lineage: Eukaryota > Metazoa > Chordata > Mammalia > Rodentia > Heteromyidae > Dipodomys > Dipodomys spectabilis. Next base: position 889,185 of record NW_024870849.1, read on the forward strand.
ATCTCCCTTGTGCATGTAATCATCCTGTGGTTGTAGTCTCTGGTCTGTTTGTGGTCCTGTGGCTTGGTTGGTTTCTTAAGTCAGTTTGTTTGGACAGGCAGAAAAATGCTCTGCTTTACCCAGGATTTTTCGATCCTCCTCCCAAGATAGTTCAATGGGAGGGGGATTTGCTTTGAGCATCACAAAAGACGGTGATGGCTTTTTCCTCAAGTTTGGAGATGCCATGATGAGACCAGGTTCTGGGTAGAGTTGAGGTCTTTCAGCAAACAGTAGCTTTTCCTGGGGGCTAGTTTGTGAGAAACTCACAGAGCCCAGCCAGGAGCCACTCTCAGGGTTTCTGTTTACTGATGTCGAGGCTACTAAAGGGAGGGGCAGCCTCTGGCTCTGATTACCCTATGAAGAAATCCACTCCTAGGGCTGGCGCCTGAACTGGGTGACTTTTCCCTGGGTGGAGCTGAGTCTGGCAGGTCACACCATTAATTCTTGTGGCCTGCTAAATGACCCTAGTTTTATTCCAAGGCCTGAGTTGGAGCTAGCAGCTCCTCGGAGCTTTGTTGGTATCCAAGATGGAGATCTCGGGTACTGGGGGGGGGGGGGGGGGGAGGAGTGGCCTTCCCTCCTCTGCTTCCTGAGAAGGAGTGAGGACGTCAGGCTTCTACTGAAGCCGCGTCTTGGTTCCTGGGTCATCTCTGGTCTGGGAACTGGAGGATAAAGATGTGTGCTCCGTGTCGGTTCTTGCTGGTGTTGAGTAGAATTCGCTCACCTGCTCCGTATGGTTCTTTTGTCCTGGACTCTCTCTGTTTCAGGTATGGCATCTGTGGCCGCCACAGCCACCCCTGTTGCAGATGCTACAGCGGCAGCTGCTGGCAAGAGCTCAGATCTGTCTCCTTGCCTGGATATTCCCTCTCTGGCCTAACTCTCTGACCTGTGATGGCACACTTGGTGTGATTCTCTGGCTTGCGACTGTTCACTGGAACTCTAAAACTGCTTTCTATGTGAGAGCTTGTTTTGCCTCCAGCTTCTCCTCCACCATCTTCCCATGTCCTTCCGTTTTTGCCACTTTCTAAGTTCTGTTTTGAATTCCTTTTTCAAGTTTTTAAGGTTTTCATCATAGAGGTCCTTCACTTCTTTGGTTACGTTAATTCCTAGATATTTTATTTTTTTGTGGGCTATTACGAATGGAATTGCTTTCCTAATTTCAGCCACACTTTTCTCATTGTTGGCATACAGAAATGCCAGTGATTTTTGAGATTTAAATTTATACTCTGCTACTTTGCCAAAGTTTTGAGTAATTTGGGAGTGGATTCTGTGTGATTCTTTAAATAAAAGATCATGTCAACTGCAAAGAAGGAGAGTTTAAATTCTTTCCCTATTTGGATCCCCATTATGTTTGTATCTTGTCTTATTACTATATCTAGGCATTCAAATACTAGCTTGAATAGCAGTAGAGAGACTGGGCATCCTTGTCTCATTCCTGAATTAAGAGGAAATGGCTTTAGTTTTTCAGCATTATGTATATTGCTGGCTGTAGGTTTGTCATATACAGCCTTTATTGTATTGAGGAATGTTTCATGGATTCCTAATTTTTCCAGAACCTTCATCATAATGGGAAGTTGGATTTTGTTAAATAATTTTTCTGCATCTGTTGAAATAACCATGTGGTTCTTATCCTTGCTCTTGTTGATGTGATTAATTATATTAAATGACTTGCCCATATTGAACCAGCTTTGCTTCCCTGAAATGAATCCTGTTTGATCATCATGTATGATTTTTGGATGACCTTTTGAAGTCGATTGGCCAAAATTTTTTGACATGTTTTGAATCAATGATCATCAAAGTCATGGGTCTATAGTTCTCTTTCTTTGATGAGTCCCTGCCTGGTTTTGGGATGAGGGTTATGATGGCTTCATAGAATGAATTCGGTAGTGAACTTTCTCTTTCAATTTCATTGAAGAGTTGGAAGTGTATTGGTGTGAGCTCTGCTTTGAAGGCCTTGTAGAATTCTGCTGTTAAACCATCTGGTCCTTGGTTTTTCATAGATGGGAGTCTCTTATTGATGTTTCTATTTCAATACTTGATATGGTCCTGTTAGATGATTTAACTCATCTTGTGTTAATTTCGGCATGTCAATATTTGTTAGGAAAAGGTCCGTTTCTGTCATGTTCTCAAACTTCTTAGCATAAGGTTTTCAGAAGTATTTCCTTACAATGTTCTGAATCTTGGTTGTTTGTGGAGTAATGTTTCCATTCTCATCTCTAAGTTTATTTATTTGGGTGTGTTCTCTTCTTTTTCTGATAATATTAGCTAAGGGTCTGTCAATTTTGTTTTTTTCGAAGAACCAACTCATTGTTTGATTGATTCTTTCTATAGTTTTTTTGGATTCTAATTCATTTAATTCTGATTTAATTTTAATTATTTCTTTCAATCTACTGGTTTGGGATTTATATTGCTGCTCATTTTCAAGGATGCTCAGATGCCTCATTAGTTTGTTGGTTTCAGATCTCACCAATTTGTTCATGTAGGAACTCAGAGCTATAAACTTACCCCTGAGTACTGCTTTGTTGTGTCCCAGAGGAGCTGGTAGTTTGTGTGTTCATTTTTGTTGAATATCATGAACATTTGAATTTCCTTTCTAGTCTCTTCCATGACCCACTCGTGATTCAGCAGTGTGTTGTTCAGCCTCAATGTGTTACAGGAATTTCTTTGGTGGTTTTTGGTGTTGAGTTCTAATTTTACTCCCTTGTGGTCTGAGAGAATGTAAGGTATAAATTCAATGTTTCTTAATTTGGACAAGTTTGCTTTGTGTCCTTCAATGTGGTATATTTTGGAAAATGTTCCATGTGCTGCTGAGAAAAACGTGTATTCTGAATCTGTTGGGTGAGATATTCGGTAGATGTCTGTTAAATCTAGTGGATTTTATGCAGTTGTTTATATCTTCGGTTTCTCTGTTGAGATTTTGCCGAGTTGATCTATCTAGTGGGAAAGTGACGTGTTAAAGTCCCCAACAATTAATGTCTTTGGATCTATCTGATATTTGAGGGAAAGTAATACTTCTTGGATAAATTTGGGTGCTCCGTTGTTTGGAGAATAGATGTTTAGATTTTAATATCCTCCTGACGGAAAGATCCATTAATTAATATGTAGAGACCTTCTTTATTTCTTCTTACTAATTTTAATATGAAATCTATTTCATCTGATATTAGGATTACAACTCCAGCTTTTTTATGGAGGCCATTTGCTTGGTACATTTTGTTCTAACCTTTCACATTGAAAATGTGTTTGTTTTTATGGGCAAGATTCCTGAAGGCAGCAGATAGAAGGATCTTTTTAATCCAGCTAGACAGGGTATGTCGCTAATTGGAGAGTTAAGTCCATTAATGTTAAGAGATAGGACAGAGTGGTACTTAGGAGTTTCTGCCATTTTATCCATTTTCTTGGGGGCTGCGGCAACTAGGTTCTTCCTATCGTTCTTGGATTCTCAGTTTGGGGGCAGTTTCTTGGCCTCTATTGTGGTCTTGTTGGTTTTCTATGTGTAGGACATCTTTAAGAATCTTTTGTAGGGCTGGTTAGGTAGAGATATATTGTTTCAATTTTTCATTGCTATGGAAGGTATTTAGTTGCCCTTCGGTTATGAAGGAGAATACAGCTGGGTACAGTACTTTTGGTTCATTGTTGTTTGTCTTTAGGGCATGGCATACATCATTCCAGGCTTTTCTTGCTTTGATTGTCTCTGCTGAGATATCTGAGGTGATTCTAATTGGTTTCCCTTTATAGGTGATTGATCTTTTCTCCTTGACAGATTTAAGGATGTTTTCATTGGTCTGAATTGATCCTGTGCGGATTATAATGTGACAATAGGATGTCCTATTCTGGTCTGGCCTATTTGGAGTTCTAAAAGCTTGTTGTATTTGAATAGGCCTATCTTTTTTGCATGTTTGGGAAGTTCTCTGCTAGGATGCTGTGAAACAAATTTCCTAGACCATTAACTTCTGTCTCTAGGTGCTCCTCTGCACCCATTATCCTCAGATTAGGCCTTCTGATGGTGTTTTCAAAATGTTGAATAGATCTATCATATTTCTTGGATTTTTCTTGGGTGGTTGTATGTGCTTTCTCTATAATATCTAGGCTGTCTTCAATCCCCGAGATTCAATCTTCTGCATGGTCTAATCTACTGTCAAGACTTTCTACTTTGTTTTTTATTTCCTTTCCTTCTAATTGGTTGGCTTTGATGGCTTCAAATTCTTTGTTGGAGCTTTGTTTTAGATCTTGTATGAACTTCTTTACTTCCTTAATTTGGTGTTCAGTTTTTATTATCAAATCACCTAGTTGATTGGTTATGGTTTCCTTGGACTCCCATTCCTTCTGTTGGTTTGCATTCAGCATTCTCTTTGTGGACTCCCTGAGTTCTTTCAGCTCTCTGTTTATGGATTCCATGATTGCCTTTTTGTATTCTCATCCTGCTCTGTCAATTTCTGAATTACTCTTTGATTAGATTCCTCACGTTCATGTGATTCCTGTTGCTCTCTTTGAGTATTTTTAGCCTGCTCACGCCATTCCTGACTTTCTCTTTGTCTGTCCTAGGCCAGTTCCCCCAAATCCTGTCTATCTCTTTGACTGGTCTCAGCCTGCTCATGCCATTTCTTTATTTCTCTTTGAGTGTTCTCTAGCTGCTCACACAATTCTTGTATCAATCTTTGAGTAGCTTTCTCACGCTCATGATATTCCTGTATTGACCTTTGGTTTGTCTTCTCTCTCTCCCTATCACATTCATACAGTGTCCTTTTTAGGTTTTCAATCTTTTCATTTACCATGTTTTCCAGTAGTGATTGTAGAGCTTTTTGGGAACTCTCCAGTGGATTATTCATTATCTGTTCTGTCCCCTGAGTATCATGAGTGGGTTTGGATACTCGAACTTGCCATTTGTCTTGTGTTTTTCTGGCTTGCCCTCCACATTTGGGATGAAATTAACACCAGTTTTGTGCTAGAACACTATCTTAAGTTAAGCATCAAACAAAGTCTGTAGTTGCATCGTAAAAGTCTGAAGATGCACTTTAGTTCAACAGATATATCTATTCAACATCAAACAACTATGTATTAATGGGCTACGAACCACAAAGAAGAATTTTGCAAACCAGAAATTATCAGGTTTAGGGAGAGATGTGGGTAAAAATAGGAATACAGGTATGTGGAAAGGCAGAGTGTGAGTAAACTTAACTAAGTCTTAATCTCAAAGCGGGAAATAGGTTGAATAGAATGATAGTAGAGAAAGAGAGAAAAAAGAAAAGAAAGAGAAAAAGTGAGACAAGAAAAAATAGAAGAAAAAATATTAAAAATTAAAAAGTGAAACACTTAAAAACTTAAAAATTATGCAAAATGCAGACATAATATTCAGAGAAGAAATTGTATAGGATAAGATAAGGGTAGGGCTAGAAAGTAGATATGAAAAACTTAAAATTAGAAATGCTTAAAATATTATATAGATATAAAGAAGTAGTGCTGGTTTTGAAATGAGTAATAAATTTCTGGATTAAGTGGGTACACAATGGGTGATAAGGTCTAATAATAAACTATGGGTATATCTGAGGATGAGCAGAATAGCAATTAAGTCACGTAAAGAAGAACAAAAGAAAAGAAATTGTGAAAAGAATGAGAAGGAAAGAAAAAAAATTATCAAAGGTTAGTAGAGCTAAACAAAAGAAAGTTATAGAGAAAAGAAAAAACACAAGAAAAAAGCACACACACTTATACCCCGAAAATAAAAATTATAAAAGGAAGAAAAAAAAAGTTAATAGAAAACAAAATTTTTTTAAATGTTAAAAATTAAAATTAAAAAAATGTTTTAGGAAAATTTTTTTTATAAAAAACTAAAAAAAGAGTTCTTTGATTTTTTGGGGGGGGATGGGAAGATCCTGTATCTCCCTTGTGTCATTAACCAGTCTCTAGTTGGAGTCTTTGGTCGTTTTGTGGTCTTTGATTTTCCTGTGGCTTGGTTGGTTTCTTAAGTTGGTTAGTTTGAGCAGGTAGAAAAATGCTCTGCTTTACCCAGGATTTTGTGATCCTCATCCCAGGCTTATTCAATGGGAGGGAGATCTGCTGTGAGTATCAAAAAAGTGGGAGATGGCTGTTTCCTCTAGTTTGGAGATACTGTGATGAGGCTAGGTTCTGGATAGAGTTGAGGCCTTTCAGCAAACAGTAGCTTTTCCCTGAGGGGCTAGCTTGTGAGACACTCACAGAGCCCAGCCTGGAGCCTTTCTCAGGGTTTTAGTTTACTGAATTTCAATTGATTGTCAAGTCTGCTGTAGGGAGGGGCAGCCTCTGGCTCTGTTTATCCAGTGAAGACATCTACTCCTGGGGCTGTCAGACCTTGCTCTCCCCAGGCTGGGTGACTTTTCCCTGGGTGGGGCTGAGCCTAGCAGGACAGGTTAGGTTCCTGTGACTTGCTACATGACTCTTGTTTTCTTCCAAGGCCTGAGTTGGAGCTAGCTGCTCAGCCAGGCCTTTGTCAGTATCAAAGGTCTCTGGTAGTGAGGGGGGAAGGGTGGCCTTCCCTCCTCTGTTCCCTGAGAAGGAATGAGGATGTCAGGCTTCTACTCACACCAAGTCTTGGTTCCTGGGTTGTCCCTTGTCTGTGAACTGCAGGATGAAGATATCTGCTTCTAGTCAGCTTTTGCTGGGGTTGAGTAGAATCCGCTCACCTGCTGCGTCTGGAGCCTTTGTCCTGGGCTCTCTGTGTTGCAGGTTCGGCATCTAAGGCTGGCCACAGCAACCACCACCACTGGCAAGCGCTCAGATCTGTCTCCTTGCCTGGATTTTCCCTCTCTGGACTAACTGTCTTCCTGTGATGGCACACTTGGTGTGACTCTCTGGCTTAGGACTGTTCACTGGAACAATAAAACTGCTTTCTATGCAAGAGCTTGTTTAGCCTCCAGCTTCTCCTCTGCCATCTTCCCGGAACTTTTTCTAGAAGAATTTTTAGTGATACTCAAATATGTAAGAAATGAGGTAATTTGCCATTCTTTTGCACTTCATAAATGAGAAAGAATTTTCTAGGTGTTTTTAAATATATCATAATATAATGTAGAACTATTCTGTCACATCGTATGATAATCTGATAAAGATATTAGAATAAAGGACACATTGTACTAAGTTTTGGGATGTTAATGTATATAATTATTTTGATTGTGGAAAATTGTGGGGATTTCAACTTTGGGTATTTTTCTTGTTAGGCTGGCATAATATCAGTGGTTAATTTTAGGATAGTGATTCCCTTTCTACAAGAACATGCACCTTATCTGTCCTTTTAAACTTCCAATCATCAATGGCATCAGAGTTGTACACCAACTTGTCTAGCTTCCGACCTTAGCTGGTCAGGATCCTGCAGTCCTTCCAATCTTAGTTTTTAGATAGTACAGGATGGTGGAAATGATCCAATGCACCCAGCTATAGATTGAGAAGAAAGTCCACTAAAATTTGGCCTGGGATTTGTTCTCAAGCCTCCTAAATAGTTAAGAGTAGAGATGGGAGGCCCTGGTGCCAAGCAGTAACATTATTTTTAAAGCAATTAGACATATATGAGTTACGCTTCTGATTACCGCAGGAAAAGAATAAAAGAGCAGTGAAGCACACAGGACATTCAGATTTTTAACTAGAAACTCAGAGGCTGAATCAGCTTAGCTACCTACTCAGGAGGCTGAGATCTGAAGACCACTGTTCAAAGCCAGTCCAATCATGAAAATATATGTGATTATCTCTAAAAAATCAGAATGGAATAGTGGTAGACAACTATCCTTGGGCACAGAATCTTAGGGATAGTGCCCAGGCAGTATCACACTTCAGGAATGATGAATACAGGCATGAGCATCTGCATATGTGCATGTGCGTACCCACGTGTGCGTGAACACACAAACACACCAATGAGTATTTCAATATGACCTTCTTTATTTTTTTTACCTTGTTGTACTCTGTTTCCCTGAATTAGTTCACAAATTAACAAAATCAGCTATGCAGCTATTTACATCAACTCATCATGTTTCTCTAAAGTCTATTCTCTTTTTGCAAGACTCCTTTTATTTGACCCAAAAGTAAATTATTCAGGAGGGCAATTCATCTCCCTCAACTCTGTAGTATTAGATTATTGTTTAGGTTCATATCCTAAAGAGACACATTATAAAAATTACAGTAAAAAATTTAGAATTCATCAAATGATAAAATAACAGGTAGAAAGGATCAAATGCTGATCGTTTTTCCAAGTATGTTATCTATGGTACCTAATTTAATCCTCACAATAATCCCGTAAAGTAGAACTACTTCCATTTCTAATTCTCAGATGATGATATTGAAGTCTTCAGAGTTGGAATTACTAGTACAACATTGCACAAATGGTAAATCTTAGCCTGCGCCCCATTCCCACCATATCAAATAACTTCATTCTAAATTATGACTAAAATACCAGCACGTAGTCTACTAATTCTAGGAAAATTTCACAGAATTATTGTCCACATTCTAATAATATTTCACTTTATCTTTGTTAGAAAATAGGAAAATAAGCCTGATGCCGGTGGGTCTACCTGTAACCCTAGCTACTCAGGAGGGTGAGATCTGAGGAACGCGGTTCAAAGCCAGCCCAGGCAGGAAAGTTCGAGAGATTCTTACCTATAATAAACCACTAATAAGCCAGAAGTTTCACTGTAGCTCAAGCGATACAGTGATCACCTTGAGAGGAAGAGCACAGGGACAGTACCCAAGCCTAGAGTTCAAGCCCCACGACTAAACAAAACAAAAAACAAAAAGAAAGGAAATAGGTAACTGTAATATGAAAATTCTAAGTTCATAATCAATTTATACCTCCCTGGTGAGAGGAACTGCTAAACTATAACATTCCTGATTTCTAGCTCAAAATTGTAGAAATCATATTCTATCCCATGACAACACTGCACTACCTTGGGACCCAATCTCTCTTTAACACAGTCATAATGAAGGAATGACCTCCCCAATTCCTGATGGAAACAGACTGCAGGTCTTATGGACCAATCATTTCCACATTGTAGCTCACCTAAGTTGTTTACTATTAGAGGTATTTTGATTGCTTTTTATACCCAACATTTTGAGAGAAATGTACTACTTTAAAATGCTATTAACAAGCAAGACTGATATAAAAATCACCTTTGACCTCAGATAAAAATTTTTCCAAAATGCAGTCTCACCTATCATTAATGGTAGGAAGGAGAGGTTAAAAATAATAGACACCAAGACCTAAGCATGAATTAAAGATTCTCCAAGTTGTGAATACAATTGGTTTAAAAAGACATCAATACTACTGCATATTTTTCAAAATTTATTGTGATACTGAAGATTCAGTCATAAAATATTAACACTTGAAAATAACTCATTTTCTTGGAAGTAGGACACAAAAAACAAGATTAATCCTAATCATTTTCAAATACATTTATTTTTTCCACAAATTCATTCTTATAAAGATTCTAAAACTGAAGTACAGATATACAAAGAAAATAATTTAACTGCATTATCTACATTAAAAAAACTTGCTAGAAAACAAAGTTATAATAATAATTAGCTTACCAAATTTACTTATACTCTTTTATTCTATTTCATTTACTTTCATAAAAACCGGGTTTTCATAAAATGATGCATAAAAAACCCTATATACCCACTTACATCTTCAGATGTTAATAATATTTATTTCAGAAATGCATTTAGCCCTATAGTCAATGAAGTGAAATAATACTAAAATATTCAAAGGCTTTTCAGAAATTGCAAGACTAGCTCTGGGTTGATATTTATATTGGAAAAAATATTCAAAAATCCTTATTTGTTAAAGTTATGAGAGTTACTCACAAAAAAGGGCCATTAGTGAAGATCCCACTGCATGTACAAAACAACTTAAAATGCATCCACAATCTGGAGGTGACACAGGCTTTTTGTTTGTTTTTGAAAGGTATATCTAACAAGCATATCCACAATACTGATTTTCAGTCCATATGATGAGATATTCAAACTTAATAAATACAGGGTAGATTATCTTAGTGAGATTAGATATGATGTTACAAAGAACGTTATTTTCAGCAGAAATCGGGATAGAATTTATCCACCTTGTGTTTCACAGGAATAACCAGAGAGTAATACCTGTTTGGTCAAGTAGGTCAAACTCACTCCATGATTATATCTTAAAAGTATAACCAATTTAAGAGGTCAAATACATATTTTGTACTGACAGTCATCTTACAGCAATAACTTACTACCTAATTATATCTGCATCTTCTTACCTAACATATAATCAGAGCTGAAATTGGTCTCTTTAATCTAACTTAATGTTGTATATGCTTTGATTATGATGATGTTATTATTTGACAAATAAAATGTACAGAAGAGTGGCTCCATAGAAATGACATGACAGAACACTGATAAATAAAAACATTGCAACACAGCTAGCTCTTTTCAGCCTCACCCTTTCCACATTGGCAAGCAACATTGCAACAGCATACTCACACATATACACATACACACATGTGTGCACATGTACACACATATATATGCATGCTAAATTCAGGGTTTAGTACAAAAAGTACAAATAAAATATTAGTGATTTGGACAAACGTTAATTTGCCTTATTACAAAATAATACACAATCCAGTCACCATGGGTGTTACATTTTACTTGCCTCGCCACATGTGACCACTTAATTTATTTTAATTAATTAATTCATTCATTTGTTTTGTGCTAATACTAGCCTTGAATTCAGGGCCTGGTTCTGTCCCAGAATTTGTTGTTTTTTTGTTTTAGTTTTCTCAAGCCTAGAATTTTACTGCTTGTCGCACAGCTCCATTTCTAGCTTTTGCTGGTTACTTTCAAATCAGAATCTAATGGAATTTTTTTTGCTTGGTCTGGTTTCAAACCACAATCCTCAGATTTCATCTTTCTGATTAGCTAGGATAAACACATGAGCCACCAGTGTGGCTTCTAGATTTTCCTCTATAGCTATCTAATGCACATACTTATATAGTAATTTAAAACGTAGAGTATAGAAGCAAGTTGTACAGTGATGATATTGTCCTGTCAGAAATTTAAGCTAGTAAATTTCTTCTTAAAACCATGAGCAAAAATACCATGATATAATATAAGAAAACTCACTATCGAACATATGAGCTTTAAGAGTTTTCTAATAGATCCATTATTTGTTACCCAACATTAGAAAAAAACTGTATAATACAGTAGCAAAAAAAAGGCTTTTGTAGGAATACTTAATTACCTTATTTTTAAAGACACCTGTTTTCATCTAAAAAAGTAGGCCTGTCTATTGTCTTCATGTGATTTTGATAGTTGAAGGTGCTTAATGAGAAGTCAAAGTGTATTACTAATCCTTTGCTATCAATTAAATCACCTTTTCTTCTTGGAACATACAATGATTAAAGCAATAGTTCATAATCAGCAAGCAATATTTCAGATTCACACTACCAGTGCAAGTGGGTCACCAGTAATTAATCCTTGATACCATTGTCCACAAAGTTTTGTTCCAGATACAATCAGTCTGCCTTCTCTAGCTGCTTTCCTAGCCTGGACCTATTCCTTCACTCTACAGGAAAAGTGATATTCAACTGATTTCAGTCAGTTCTGTTACTAGAATATCAGGGATTTAGATTCTTGTCTGTAATTTGGTCAAAGCTATGTCTCTTTATGTAGGCTATTAAAAATGTATTTACTAATTTCAAGTAAATACATAAATTCTGTTTCCATCTTTTTTAAAAAGTAAAATTGTTTGAACTATAAATTGATCTGAGGCATGGATTTTGTGGCTAGCTAGGTCATTGCACATCTGTCTCTTTCTTCCTCTCTCCCTTTCATGGTTCTCATAGATAATATGACTGCTCCATAATTATCCTAATTTATTTTGCTTTTATATTTTTGGTTGCATCATTTCACTTTTTGCTCTGCCATTCCCCAAATCATTTACATAGAAGGCTTTATTTCATATGTTCTCGTTCCTAGAATAAGCTGCACATGAAGACACCACTGGTCCTCATTTTCAGTCTGTACCTTTCTATATGGAAGAAAACCTTTCCTCTGCTCTCTATCAATTCTCTACTCTCCAGTTAGAATAATTTCGAATAGTAAAAATGGAAAAAGAGAAAAAAAATCATGGTGAAATAACAGATGTAGAATATTCACTGGATTTTTCTGAGCAGTTCAACCAACGTGAACTATTGGGGAATATATGTGCACCTGATTCCCACTGGTACTCAATGTCTCTGCTTAGGCAATTCTGATGAAGACAAGGCACAAGATGAAAAAGTGAGGAATGATATCATTCGCAGAAAAAATGGAGAAGTATTCAAGCAAATTATTCTATTGGCTGCTGAAAATAATCAGCTTACTACAGTACAGAGACTACTTTCCAAAAAGGCCACTCATGTGAATACTAGGAATGATGATGAATATACCTCTCTTCATCGGGAATCCTACAGTGGACACTTAGATATTATCCATGAGTTGGTGGCTCAAGGCAGATATTCATGCAATAACTGTGAATTGCTGGACATCCCTACACAGTGCTTATATGTGGAATAATACCAGACTGGATTCTTTCTTAGTTCCTCATGATGCATATCGCAATGCCCAAACTAAAGTCCTCTTGACCCCCTTGCATCTTGCTGTTTGGAATAGAAATAGCAAAAATATGCTGGATCTCCTACTATTGAATATTATCAAATTATCAAACCAGGTCTGAAGAACTTTGAAGAAACTGCATTTGATATTGCCAAAAGGATAAATATGTATCACTACGTTTTTGGAGTTGTAGAAAGCTGTAAAAATGGTTCTCCTAAGTCATAATGGTTTGGTTAAGTTTCTTAAATTTCAAAAATGCCAATCCATCCTTGTGTCCGTACAAAATATTTTCACCATACAAACAGCAGCAATATCTTACTTTAAAAATTCATGGACTCCATGGTATTCTTCAAGTGAATTGCCTGACTTTGATGTCAAAATGTATTCATGATTTGTTTGTATACATCTATAATGATTTCTGCAGAGTTTGTGTTTTTTAAATCAGAATTCATTTTAACTTATCTGTTGAAATGTGTAGTACAGAAACTGAAGATATTTCTGGTTTTTGTCTGAAAAAAGTATATTTTAATCTAATCTGTATTTTGTTTGTATAATATCCATAATCTATTTCATTCTCTCCTAGATATAATAGTTTGAGTTCTACATTGTTTTATAATATATAGGTTCATTTTTAAATGTGTTATTTCAGATAGCATTCCATATAGAAACAGTTTAACATTCCTTTTTTTCCTAGGTCCTTATAGTATGTTATTTCTTTGGAATAAAATGACGATGTTATCTAATTTCAAACGTTTTGTAAAGATTATGCTATGTAAAGGCCTTTCTAAGGTGAGGATTTAATACACTGATGTCAAACTAACTTTTAGTTCAATTAATTACATGTATTGTTACATTTTTATTTTTGTAATCATTTTTAATAACTGTTTTTCATTTCTTGCATCTGAAGAATGAAAAATATGGCATACTTCACAAATTTTCATATCATCCTTGTACAAGTGCCATGTTAATCTCTGTATTGTTGTAATTTGGGTAAACGTGCTGCTGAAGCATGTCATATCCTGTAAATTTACATAGTTAATGATGCAGTCTTTATAAAGGCATATATCCTTGGTTGACTGTTTGTAACCAGGAAAACTTATTGTTCCCAAAATGCTATTGATCTTAATTCTCTAAAATTCTGTGTATATTGGAAAACTTACATTGTTTGGTCGATTGCTCACATTTGCAATTTTTTTTTTGTCAATGATTATTTTAAGTCTTTTTCAATTAAATTTGATCATACTTTGAAGCCTTTATAGCTAGATCCAAAGGTGATGGTTTTTCAAGTACTTATTTATCAACTGAGTTAGCTTTGTGGAGCTAATGGATTCAAAATAAGCCTTGCTTAAGAGCTACTTCTAAACTTCTGCAGCTTAAAATTTCCTAAATGAGGTCTTACTGGCACAAATGTCTACCTGACCCTTCACTCTTCTTCCATGTAGCAACAGACCAACCAGAATATCTTACCCTGACAGCATAGATTTCCTTTTTGGAACAAAACTAATCTTAGTTAAGAGGGATTATAGAGAAATGAACAGTTAAGACAGAATCGTTTAGACTAGACGGTATTTTATCAAAATATAATTGTTTGTTATACCTAACATTTTAAAAGTAGCTAAAGCCAAGAAGGTGAAAATAAATTCATATGCATGATTACCTAATGTCCTGGCCAGGCTACCATCCAACCAGGCAGGAATTTACACTACTGCCTTTCTTTCACCAAATATTTTCATAGGTACAAGAGAAGTCTATATGTTTCTCCTTGATATTAGGCCTTAAATTGGTAATGGTTTAATCACAGTGTTTCATCTTGCCTCTAGGCTGTAAATCTACAAATGGTAAAGCTTTAGGTCCAACTCTACCAAACACTGAGGTAGAAATAATGGAATAATACTTTAAAACACAGTTGCCTTTGATACCCTAACCACAACATTGCAACCACAGTTTTTGAGTAGCTTCCTCACGCTTATGATATTCCTGTATAAACTTTTGGGATGCCTCCTCTCTCTCCCTATCACGCTCATACAGAGTCCTTTGTAAGTTGTCAAACTTCTCATTTATCATGTTTGCCACCAGTGTTTGTAGAGCTATTTGGGAACTCTCCTCTGGATTGTTCGTTATCTGATCTGACCCCTGATTATCAAGATTGGGAATTGAGATACCCGGATTTGCCATTTTTCTTGTGTTTTTCCGGCTTACTCTGCCCATTTGAGATGAAAATAGCACCAGTTTTGTGCTAGAACACTATCTTAAGGCAACCATCAACCAACGTTTGCATTTATACAGTCAATAGTCTACAAATACAATCTAGTTCAACAGATACATCTATTCAACATCAAACAACTATATGTTAATGGGCTTCGAACCGCAGAGAAGAATTTGGAAAACCAGAAATTTTTAGGGTTAGGGAGAGATGTGGGTAAAAATTAGGAATAGATTGGTGTGGGGAGGCACAGGGAGAGTTAACTATGTCCTAATCTCAATGCAGGAAATAGGTTGGGTAGGATGCAAGTAGAGAGGGAGAGAAAAAGAAGAAAGGGAAAGGGAAATGAAAAGAGACCAGAAAAAAAATTAGAAACGTAAAAATTAATATAGTTATGGAGATTGAAAGACCATCTATTTAGTGAGGAATGTGAATATAATGAGAAAACAGGAGGGAGATAGAGGAGATGTGAAAAACTTAAAAAATCCTTAAAATATTATATAGCTATAAAGAGGTAGTACTGCTATTAAGGAATTTAAGTCTCAGAGGTTTTGGATTGAGTAATAAATTTGTGGATTAAGTGTGTACACAATGGGGGATAGGGTCTACTAGTTAACTATGGGTTTATCTGATGACGTGCAGGGCAAGAGTTAAGTCACATACAGAGGAACAAAAGAAAGGAAAAGGTGAAAAGGATAAGAAAGGGAGAAAAAAAAAAGATCAGAAGTTCAGTAGAACTAGACAAAAAACAAAAAGATAAGAAAGAAAGAAAAAGAGAGAGAAGACAAGAAAAGAAAGGAAAACATACATTCACGTATTCCTAAAATAAAAATTATAAGAGGGAAAAAAAAGTTACTGGAAAACAATTATTTTTTCAAAAAAGGCAAAAATTAAAGATTAATAAAAGTTTTAGAAAAGGAAAAAAAATTTTTTTATATATATAAGGTACCAAAAAAAAAAAAAAAAAGAAAAAGAAAAAAGAAAAGAAGAAAAAAAAAGTTCTTTGATTTTTTTTTTTTTTATTTTTTGGGAGGGGTGGGAAGAATCCTGTATCTCCCTTTTGTCTGTACCCAGCCTCTTGTTGGAGTCTCTGGTCAGCTTGAGGTCCTGTGGCTTGATTGGTTTCTTGAGTCAGTTTGTTCAAACAGGCAGAAAAATGCTCTGCTTTACCCAAGATTTTGAGATTCCCCCTCCCAGGTTAGTTTAATGGGAGGGTGATCTGCTTTAAGAATCACAAAAGAGGGGTGATGAGGCTAGGTTCTGGTAGAGTTGAGGCCTTTCAACAAACAGTAGCTTTTCCCTGGGGCTATTTTGTGAAAAATTCACAGAGCCCACCCTGGAGCCATTCTCAGGGTGTCTGTTTTTCAATTGATTGTGGAGGCTGCTAGAGGGAGGGGCAGCCTCTGGCTCTGGTTACCCAGTGAGGAAAGCCACTCCAATGGCTGGTGCCTGAGCTGGGTGACTTTTCCCTGGATGGAGCTGAGTCTGGCAGGTCACTTTGCCGTTAAGTTCTTGTGACCTGTTATATGACTCGTTTTATTCCAAGGCCTGAGTTGGAGCTAGCAGCTCCTCCGAGCTTTGTCGGTATCCAAGATGGAGATCACCGGTGTTGGGCGGGGAGGGGTGGCCTTCCCTCCTCTGCTCCCGGAGAAGGAGTGAGGATGTTGGGCTTCTACTCACGCCGAGTCTTAGATCCTGGGTCGTCTCTGGTCTGCAAACTGCAGTATGAAGATGTCTGCTCCTTGTCGGTTCTTGCTGGTGTTGAGTAGAATCCCCTCACCCGCTGCGTCTGGCTCCTTCATCCCGGACTCTCTGTCAATGATATATTTCATGAATTGTAAAACTGAGAAACATTAGAATTTAAACAAATAATTTATCATTATTGTTTTATTTCTGTGAATTAATGTAATAATTCAAAGTGTATTCTACACTTAACACTCATCTTAACATCAAATAATAAATTATTTCACATGACTCGGTTTTAGGTGGAAGGATTCAGAACTGTGGTAAAATTCACACCACACAATACACGAGGGAATTACCCCTCTCATCAAGTTTAAGTTGTGGAAATTTGATTTCTACATGAATGTTATATTTCTGTCTAGGTGACATCTATACAAGTATATACAATTATATGCATGAGGAGTACTTCAGATGATACTTAAAAGTCATATTCATTAATTAAATTTTTATGATTTTGTACCAAATAAATATTTATAGAGAGACTGAATTTCTGATTAGATGATGGTGTATGTAGGCCAGATTATGCATATTGAGGCTTATTTTATATTCCTGATATTGTTTCTACAGTTAAATTTAATTTTCCATAACTGGGTTAAGTGTATTATGTTGGTATTATGAAAGTAATTCTTTGCCATTAATCCTTTCCCAGTTGTCTAATACTAATATAATTTATCCATGTGTTAGAAGTAATGGAAATAACAACAGATATATGCAAGATAAATCAGTCTGAAGTAGAAAAGTATTTTCACCTTTATTTTGATAGCTGGTCCTCTTTTACACTACAGAATATCCTTGGGAAAATGTGCTCCAGGCTGGCCACAACTGCAGAATATTATGGTTTGATCTATCATAAGAGAAGGAAGGATGTGGAACCTCCCTTCCAAAAGTCTGCTTCCAGGCTTATGATCTGCTTTATGGTGGTTACTTGAAAATGAACATTTTTCACAGTCAACCTTGAAAAGTCATCTTGATAGACCATTTCTGTAAGTGTATTACTACAGAGTTATTCATGGCTTTGTAAAGATGCCAGATTGCCTCATTTTGAGACAATTTAACAGGAATTTAGTCACCAGTTCTTTGTATCTTCCAGGGAAAAACCAATTGACTCTAGGCCAGGGAATCACTGGGGCCCAGAGACGCTAATACCTTGAATAGTAATCCTAGACCTCTAAAACTAAACACAAACACACACATACACACAAATCAAACAATCAAACAAACAAAAAAATTCCAGTTAGTACAGCCAGTCAGGTCTGCTATCACAGCCTACTTAAAATCAGGCAAAAAAAGAGAAACTGAGAGTTATTTAGATGATAACTAATATATTTTTTATGAGGCAGACTGAAATGAGACCCCAGAGAGAGGGTCAGGAAGACTGATCAGAGAGACTAAAATTGGTCACACAAAAATTGGAAAATAAAATTCCTTGCAGAACAAATAAATCATAGTAAGCCTGCACATATAAGAACAAGACAGCAGACCAAATTCCAGAAATGCATATTTTCTTAGAGGTCAGCTTAATGAATTATCAATGGAAATATTTGAATTCTTAAATATTTGACGACATGTGGAAGAAGGCTGAAGAGAAAGAAAATGCCATCACTCTGTTAGGAGGTCCAACATCACATTAGGAAGTAATCAAGCACAGATTTGTAATAAAAGAGTATCTCTGTACAGTATGTTCTCAAATAAAATTAAATTAAATTAAAAACAAGAGTAAATAATTATTCCAAATGAGAGCTTCATTTGTTTTGATCTAACAGTTCTTGATTTAGGTGCTAGCAATTACCATACAATTGATCCAGTCCCACAGCTGAGTTAATACTGACCGCAGTATTCCCACATGAAGGAAAAGAGAAAATTTACAAATGTCTGATGAAATGAGTAGAGGGTGAAGTGTTCTAATAGTGATATCTGAGGTTTAGACACAGGTGATGAGGTCGATTTTCTTTTCTAAAAATCCCCCATTTTTAGCCTGGTGCCAGTGGCTCACAGCTGTAATCTTACCTACTCAGGAAGCTGAGATCTGAGGACGGCGGTTCAAAGCCAACCTAGGCAGGAAAGTTCCTGAGACTCTTACGTCCATTTAACCACCAGAAAACCAGAAGTGGCACTGTGGCTCAAGAGGTGGAGCACTCACCTTGACTTGAAGAGCTCAGGGACAGTGTCCAAGTTCATATTCCAAGCCCCTCGGCCAACAACAAAAATCTCCCTTTTCTTGGACTGCCTACATCATTTACTAACATTCAACAAAGAAGCCATTTTGTCAACCACTACATTTAAGTCCTATTCTAGCTACTGCAAATAGAATGATTTGCTATCCTATGTCAAAAGGTTCATATTTGCGGAAACAAATACCAGCAGTTGTAAGGTTTTTTTTCCAGTCCTTGAACTCTGGGCCTGGGCCCAGAACATGGTTATGCTGGTAGTTTTCATGTGAGCTTGTTTGTTATTTATTGGATTACTGCCAATGAGGGTAATTACTGGGTCTAAAGGGAGATCAATGTTTAGTCTTTTCAGGAAACTCCGTACTGCATTCCACAGTGGTTGAACAAGTTTAGTTTCCCACCAACAGTGTAATAGAGTTCCCAATTGGTTACATCCATGCCAGCATTTTCTATTGCTAGTTTTCTTGATAATGGCCATTCTAATTAGGATGAGGTAGAATCTGTCTTGTTTACTTGTAGATTTGTGGGCACCTTCTAGCTACCATGAATGAATCCATGAAATCTATATTGCTCAGAGTCTGCATTCCTTTCTCTTTTCTCTTAGTATAATTTTCCCAAGCCTTTCATTTTCCTTAATACTGGTGAAATAGAATTCTGATGGGTGAATAGAATTCCAGTGTGCGCTTCCGCGCGCGCACATGTACGTGTGTGTGTGTGTGTGTGTGATGATTATCGGCCCATGAGTTCATTTCTATGTCTTCTGTTTCATGTGTACTTTTGTAATTCCATATTAAATTTGGATTGCTTTCTTTACTGCATTGAAGAATATTGTTAGGATTTTGATGAGTATCGCATGGTCAATTGTTTGGGGCAGTATTGCAGTTTTTGCCACTTTAATTCCTCCAACCAGGAACATTGAAAGATTTTCCATATCCTTGAATCTCCTTCAATTTCCCGTTTTAGATTTGAATGTTTTCACAGTAGAGTCCCTTCACATTTTTAGTTAAATTAATTAATTCCTAGTTTTATTGTTGTTTAGTTTAGTTTAGATTAGATTTGATTTGATTTTGAGGCTAATACATATGAGGTTGTATTTTGGATTTCAGGTTGGTTCTTCCCATTGTTGGTAACACAGAAAAACTGATTCTTGTGAGTTTTATACCGTGCTACATAACTCAAGGTTAGCATCACCTTTACTAACTTGAGGGAGGAAGCTATAAGCACTTCTAAATACAGGATCATTTCATCTGTAAAAAGGGATAGTTTTACTTCTTCCCTATTTGTATCCCCTTTTTTTCTCTTTCCAATTGCTCTTGCTAGAAAGTCCACTACCATTTTGACGAGTAGTAGAGAGCGAACATCCTTGTCTCATTCGTGATTTTGTCTTAATGCTTCCACCGTTAGGTAAAGGCTAATTATCTCTATCATAACCATACTCTGTATTATATTGAGGAGTGTTCCATGCATTCCTAGCTTCTCAGACTTTTTTAATCATAAAGGGGTATTGGAGGTTTTTAAAAGCTATTTCTATATCCATATAGATGATCATGTGTTTCTCACCCCTGCTTCTGCTGATGGTTTGTGCTATGGTTATTGACAAAAATATTGAATCAAATTGTATCTTAGGATGAACCCTATTTGATCATACTATATGTATTTTTTGTTAGTTACTGAAATTGGCTGGTGAGAATTTTATTAAGAAGTTCTGTTTTAATGCTTATCAAAGAGTTCTCTTTCTTTGGTGAGTCCCTATGTGATTTGGGGAAGTGTGTAATTCTATCTTCATAGAATGTGTTTGATAATTCCCTTTCCCTTTCCATTCCATTGAAGAATTAGACCTGCATATTGTAAGTTCTTTGCAGGCCTTAATTTCATGGTAAATTCATTGAATCCTAGCTTTTTCTGGAATGGGAAGTGTTTTATTGACATTTAATATTCATTACTTCTTATGTGTTACTTCTTGCTTCAGATTCAGTATAGGAAAGCATCAATTTCTCCAGGATTCTCGAGATTATTGGCATAAGGTTTTCAAAGTCTTCTCTTATAACATTCTCAATTTTGCTTATTTCTGTTGTGTTGTCTCATTTTGTCTCTAATTTTCTCTATTTGAGTGAGTCCTCTTATTTTTTTTTATTATGAAAGTGATATACAGAGGGGTCATTACAGTTACATAAGTAATGAGTACAATTTTAAAGTGTTAACCCTTCCCCATTTTTTCTTGCTTCCTCCAACCCTGACATCCCACTCCCCCAAAGTTGTAAAGTTAATTTCTAACATAGTGTCTAGTGTATATCACTTTTGCTTTGGTTAATCTTTGTGCCACCATTTCTGTGATTTTTCTTCCCTTTCTCCAAATCAGATAAACATGTATAAAACAAAGTGTACAGAAATAAAAAATAGTGAGTACAAGGAATAAACCAAAGGGTAAAAACTAAATACAAATAACCCAAAACAGCTCACTATACAATCATCTTGTATCCATTTCTTGGAACTCATTTCGATAAGCATTATTTTATATGGTGATATGCATATTGCTTTTGAGCTATTGTGAATATTGTAGACATATTCTATTGTTTCCAAAGGAGTGAAAATCGGTGGCCTATGATTCTTTGAGTCTTGCTTGTTTGACTTATTATATTTTCGAAGTGATTCCATTTCCTTACAAATGGGGCAATGTCATTCATTCTGATGGAAGCATAGAGTTTTGTTGTGAACATATATGACATTTTCTTGATCCCTCATTGCTGGCTCATAAGGGAGCTCTATTGAGGAACCTCCATACTTCTTTACAGAGTATTTGAACAAGTTTACATTTTCACCAATACTGTAGTAATGTTCCTTTTTGGCCACATCCCCACCAGGCCAGCATCTGTTATTTTTAGTTTTCTTCATAATGGTCACTCTAACTGGGGTGAGGTGGAAGCTCAATGTTGCTTTGATTCACACTTCTTTTATGGCCAGAAATGTTGCATATTTCTTCATGCGTTTATTGGCCATGCATATTTCTTCTTCAGAGAAGTCTCTCCTTAAATCTTTAGCCCACTTATTAAGAGAGTTGTTATTTCTTTGCGGATATGTTTTTATTTGGGGGATTTAACTTTTGGGCTCTAAATATATTTGAGATATGAGGCCATAGTGTGTTGCAGAGCAAGTAAAGATCTTCTCCCAATCTGCTGGCTTTTTATTTACTTATCTATATAAGTTCTCTTCTTACTCAGACTTGGTATGGTTGTGTCAAGTCTGTTAATTTATTTAAAAAAGCAACTCTGGTTTTTTTTTATTCTTTCAATGTTTTATTTTGTCTTTATTTATTTCTGATTTTTTAAAATTTGTTTCTGTCTACTGCTTTGGGTTAGGGCTTGCTCCTGTTTTCAAGGAGTTTGAGGTACATCATTAAAATATTTATTTGAGATTTCCCCAATTGCTTGAAGTAGGCACTCAGAGCTATAAATTTTCCTCTAACTACTGCATTTCCTGTGTCCCAGAGAAACTAGTATTGTATGTGTTCATTTTTGTTAAATTCCAGAAACTTTCAGTATTTTTCTAATCCCTTCAGTGTCCCACTGGTCATTCATCAACGTGTTATTCAGTCTTCATGGGTTTTACAATGTTTTTTTTTTTTTTTTTTGCTTTAGCTGTTTAATTCTAAGTTTATTCTGTTACAGTCTGACAAGATATGGGAATTCAAGTAATTTTTCTTTCAATTTGGACAAAATTTCTGAGTGACATAGGATATGTTCTATTTTGGATAATCTTCCATGAGCTGTTGTGAAGAATGTGTATTCTGATGATGAATGTATATTCCGTAGATGTCTGTTAGGGCTAGGTGGTCAATGTAGTTATTTAAGTCTGTAGTTTCTTGGTTGAGTTTTGCCTGAATGGGTCATTCATGGATGACAATGATGTGTTGAGATGTGTTTTTAGGTTAAGTAGTATTTGTTGATGATGTGGAATGCTCCAGGATTCAAGCTATTGATATTTAGACATGTTATATCCTCCTAATTGAGCGTTGTCTTTATCAATATGTAATGTCTCTTTGTACTAATTTTAATTTAATTCTATTTTATCTTATGTTAGTAATTCTACTGCAGCCTGTTTATGGTGTCCATTTGCTTGAAAATTTTCCTTCCAGCCTTTCAGTTTGAGTATGTGTTTGTTTTTGTCAATAAAATATGTCTCTTGTAGATGCTAGATGGATGTGACGTGTTTTTTGATACCACTATTTAATCTATGTCTTCTATTTGGAAATTTAAGTCCACTGATGTAGAGTTAAGACTGAGAATTGCCTGATAAGTCCTGCTATGTTATACATTTGCTGTTAGGAGCTGTGCCTCATCTACTCTTAATCTACTTACTTTGTTCTCTGATAGGGAGCATTTTCCATAATCAGTTGCTGTTCTTCTTGATCTTCTCTATGTAGGATATATTTGATTAACTTCTATCCTGCTGATTTGGTGGAGATACATTGCTTTAAGTTGTTTTGTAATGAAATATTTTTATATTTCCTTTAAATGCAAAGAAGTTTGGCTTGGGCCCGTATTAACGATTGGTAGTTGTTTACCTTTAATGTTTGTCATATATCATGCCAGGCTCTCCTTTTTGCCATATCAGCTAAAATACCTGTAATTTATCACACTGTATATCCTTTATAAATAATCAGTCTTTTCTCTGTAGCAGCTTTAAGAATCCTTTCCTTGATCTTTAATGATCTTCTAATGGATTATAATGTAGTGGTTGATTATTCAGTTCTAGACTTCTCTGTTTGGTGTACTAAAGTTTTCTCTTTTCTGAATGAGCCTATCTCTCTGGATGTTCGGCATGTTCTCTGCTATATTTCTGTAATATGTTTCCCATCCATTTAGTTTCCTGCTCTTCTCATTCTTGATACCTATCTACCCAAAATTTTATTTCTAAATGAGTCTTGTACTTCTGGCAATATCATTTCTTATTTCTTGTATTTGTTCTAAATTATAATTTCCTCTTTCCTGTTAAACCTATTTTGTCTTTGACCCTGAGATTATCTTCCATGTCATTTATGTGGAGACTTTCTATTTTGTTTTTGATTTCCCTGACTTCTAATTGGTCCTTTTTTAGGGCTTCTATCTCTTTATTAAAGATTAGTTTTAGGTCTTGTATGGAATTTCTGTACATTTTTTCTTTGGGTGGGGAGGTTTCAAAGGTTGTTTTTTTAGCTGTGTCTTGTCTCATATCTTTTAACTAGGCATCCATTTTTTCCTTGGACTCCCTTTACTTCTCAGAATTTATTTATCTTTGTTTCTTATCACCATGAATTATTTTGCTAATCTTTGTTTGGTCTCATCTGGTTCACAAATTTCCTTGTAGAAATTTTCAGCAGCATTTGAAATGTATTTTGATAACTATCTTCTAGGTCCTTGATTGTCTGTTCTAATGCCTGGTTATTTACTGTGTGAATTGAAGTACCCTGACATAATTTTTCTTGTATTTTTTTTCTGATTGGTTGTGTCCATTTGGAGGTTTTCTCTTGGGGAAACTATGATGTTAATAATTGATTCTCTATGTTCTTGATTGATTTGCCAGGTGTTGGTTTGGTCTTCTGTTTTGATTTTTTTTTTCTGGAATTAGGTTTTTGTCTATACAATTAAGTGTAGAAGTATAAATCACTTGTGGTCAGATGTTGTGATGTTAATACTTATGCTTCCAGTGACAGTTCGGACTGTCCAATGGTATGTTGAATTGTCTCTGTGTATGCATGTGGCTTTCTCTGATGTACATTTCTGTTCCTACTTTTTTCTATGTGGCCCTTTTATTTCTACACTGCAGATGTGCTTTTGAATATGTTGGCCAATAGAGTCACAGCAGTCACCTGCCTGGCTGGGCACGTTTTCAAAGATTTCTGTTTTCTAGTGAAGATAGTATAAAATCTTCTTATAGATTTTATGTCTATAATTATATCTATAATTATAGCTTTATATCTATAATTATAGCTATCTTGGTGTGACCCTCTAGAAGTGGAGTACTGGCAAGGACTCTAAATCTCTGGTTCATTAGAGAGAGTTAGGGAAATTTTCTGTTGTTATTCTGCCATTGTTTTTCCTCTTCCTCAGATTTATTTTATATATTGTTGATTTTTTCACATAATTTGGGATTTGTGATGGTTGTATCAGGTTATTTTTGTTTTTCTGCTTGTGTTATTTTGAAGTAGTTATTTCAGGCTTCTATGAAGAGACAGAAATAGAGAAATATTTGTTATTACATTAAGAGAAATAGAGAAGACATTTTAACCTATTTGCTACAAGTAAATTAGTATTAAGCAAAGCTAATGAAAATAATTACTTCTTACTCTACAGAGGACGAGTATAGTACTGGGGAATATCCTGGAGGAAAAGACTTTAGACTCATAGCAACTTATGCCTTATATTGAAATTACTGGCTAAACATTCTTCTTCAGAAAGGCAAAAGCTCCATTTCTTTCATATTAATATTAGAAAATCATAATACCTGCATGTTGAATTGTTTTCCTCTGCTATTTTCAATTCCATTCTTCATCCATTACATATCTTTGAATGACCAATTCCTTAAAATACCTATATTTCTTATATTGTGTTATAAATCTCAGTAATATAAATACGAATTTATCTCTGAGCCTCATCTTGATCTACATTCATATGTAATTTATGCAGTCTCAAGCAAGAAACCTATTTTACTCTATTATATGTTTTAATCAATAAATGCATTCTCTTTAGAAATATGTTCTCATCTTTTATATTGCTCCAGTAAACATCATGTGTCTAGTACTTTTAATGAAATATAAGGTTTGGAACTGGAAGCCACCCCCCCTCCATTATCACTTTAACATAAACCCCTGGAAACTATTTTACATATAAAAATATAAAAGTGCAATGCACATGTTCATATATAAATAATATAATGGTTAAGACAATTAGACTCAAGGACTACCACACGAATTCTCAATTGACTTAAAGGCACCAAAAGATTGTGTTCATGAATATCACTTATTATTAGAAAATGACTAGTCAATACAAAGTTTACATTATATTTGAAGTTTACAAAATGAAAATTATACCCAGATTTGCTGACAATATCCTGTTTCCAGGAATACATTTTTTCAGCAAACAGGGAAATAAAAATAAGGGTTTGACACAGAATGTAAGATGTAGAAGTAGACTGTCTTTCCTTAAGATGATAAGTATCTGCAAATCATGTGATATATTCAAAGATACTATAAAAATTCATAAGAGGATTTATGTTCAGAAATGATAGGTAAGCAAAGTAACTGGAAAACTGTATATGTAAATTGAGCTTTCAATATAAGATGGCAAGTTTTCAATAATGGGCCCATAGAATGTAATTCTGTATTTCTAACTCACATACAATATTCGGCATTTTTCCACATACTCCCGTTCTCTTACCTCAGTTCCTGATCAATATTCTTCTATTTCATGATGTCAATTCCTACTAAAATAACAATGTGGATTTTTTTGGTCTCTAGATCCAATACATTTTAGAATTTTGGAATAATATTAATTCATGGAGTTTGACTTGAATGTCAAGATTGTAGGTATTGTATTCAGGTTACTGTTAATTGGCCTGAAGCATACAAAGACACCCACTATACTAAGAAGAAGGGACTTGATCTCAGGGAAACATACAGGTCCAGGCAAGATCCTGAAGCAAAGAAAAATCAATGTAGAAAACACCAATCAACTATAATTACAAAGGAATGGAACTGATCTCTGATGTTTCTGGGTAGCAGCTGTGTGTGTTTGCATGTGTGTGTGTATGTGTGTGTGTGTGTGTGTGTGTGTGTGTGTGTGTGTGTGTGTGTGTGTGTGTAGAGAGAGAGTGAGAGAGAGAGAATTTTAGTGTGGCTTCCATATTTATAGACAATAGAGCATTACTTATTAGGGAGGGGGTGCTCATATCAGAGCTCTGATACCATTGTCATCACTTTTTACTGCGAAAAACAATTGCTTAATCTCTAATTAAATAGGGAAAATAAACTAATATCTAACGCGATTGTTTTGAAAATTAATTAGCATATTGAAGGCCAAAGAGAGGAATCAGAGATCAGTTTAAACTTATTCCTCTCTTCTGAATGTTACACAGCAATAGATGTGATTTCAGGAGTCTCTTGAAATGTAGTGACAGCTAAATTATTAATGTGCTTAATAATATGAAACATATGATGGAGAAATAGATCAGCCAGCAAGCACAAAGTACTAGTGATAAGATCGAACTTTTGAGCAGGTTGCCACATCTTTTAGGAATGTAATTCGTTCATATGAACTTCAAATTTTGTGGCTTTCCCTGTGTGATCAAATGGTAGGAAAGTACTGTAGGAAAGTACTGTACTGTTCAGCAAAATAGAAAATGCTCATGATCCCATCCTCATGTTTCAAATTTCCATTCCATACAGACTCTCTTTTAGAGTGCTTTCATTTAATATACTGCAGCACCTCATCCTTCCCTGTGGGAGACAGGAAAAAAGATAATTTTGTTTGAATATTAAATTACATAAATTAATGGGTACATGCATGATTTGTAAAATTATAGAAGTTTGTAATAAATGTAAGTAGGGAACATGTCACAAATGAAATATATAATTTACATCAAATGACAAGAATAGAAGACACAGCATTTTGTGTAGGAAAACATACATTAGATTAGTTGCAGAATTTCTAATTTGAGATAAATTTTATATTAGAGCATAATTCCCTTTACCCAAGTATTGAAACACTTCATTGAAAAGTATATTTCTTAGAGATATTTTTGCTTCATAATATTAGGGATACAGGTGGACTGATTGCAACAATGAGATGGACAAGTCATTATGTCGAAAAACGAACTTTACAACTTTGGCTGGGGGGTGGAAATGGGAAGGTATGGGAAGGGAAAACAAAAGAGGAGGCAACAATGCTTGATAAGAAATGTACTCATTACCTTGCCCATGTAATTGTAACCCCTCTGTACGGTATTTTCACAATAAAAAAATAATTTTAAGAAGAAAATAATCCCAAAGTAATTATTTTTCTTTTTATTTTCCTATTTCCATGTGATTTACCTCCAAATTAGAAATCCAGATATATGATTTAATTTAATTTAACCGAAACTATTATTGAGTATAAGGTTCTTATACTCTCTACATTCGTCACACTAAGATCATCAAATATGGTGACTTTGAAATGATTAGTCTCTTTGTGAACTATGTTAACATTATTTACAATGTGAGTGAAATGTTTAAAAATAGTATTTATTTTAGTTTAATTACTGTTAAGAGACAAGAACTGATATAATAAAAGGCTAAAAATGATTAGTTTTTAAATTTAGAATTTAAGAAATGTTTTTGACCACACTGGTTACTGGAGCCTTCACAACAAACTCATGAGATAATTTATATTGATGAAGCAAAAATCCTAGAGCTTAGACATTTACAAATACAAAAATCATGTCATTCTGAATATTTAGATCATATATTAAACAGAAAACTTAGCATTCAAATATCTGAATATAGTAATACATTTAATTGCAGGGTAAGTACTTGTTCTGAAAGGAGATAAAATTGCATTTATTTTTAAAAAGTAAACCTAAGTATATATTTGAATAAAATACAATGTTTAAAATATCACTCATGCAAGACAAAAGATGTACAGTTCATTGCTTTTCATGCCAGTTATGTTCTCTAAACTTACTAGAAATACTAGATTACTAACCCTAAATCATTGCTTTGTAGAGAAATAGAAATTTAGTTTAGTTTCCTAAAACTCATTACAACAACTTTTTCTCAAGCAATTACTAAGTAATTGTTTATATTTTCTGTCATGGAATCTTATTTGATTTTTCTTCATTAAATTAAATAATTAGCCAATAACAATATAAATTTGCATAAACAAAGTTTATCTAACACATGTATTTTTTTCAATAGACCAATGTCACTCTTAAAGAACACTGGAAGTGGGCTGGGAAGGTAGCTCAGTGGTAGAGTGTTTGCCTTGCATGCCTGAGGCCCTGGGTTCTATTCCTCAGCACCACATAAGCAAAAAGAAAAAAGCCTGAAGTGGCGCTGTGGCTCAAGTGGTAGAGTGCTAGCCTTGAGCTGAAGAGCTGAGGGACAGCGCCCAGGCCCATAGTTCAGGCCCCACGACCGGACCCCCCCCCAAAAAAAAAGAACACTGGAAGGCAGTGTTATGTATTTATTAATTTTTAGTTATTTTGTTAATGGTTATTAATTTTCAGTAGTGGTATTTTCATTATGCTCTTTCCATAATATATTTAAAACTTTTGATTATACTCCATTTCCTTTTTATTACTCTTTTCTCCAAAGATCTTCTATTTTTCACATCAAATTACATCTTTATATATGCACATATAATCTAATTTGGAAAATTTAATGTGAACTGCAACTTAATTCAAGATGTACAGTGGATTAACAGGATGAACAAAACCTTGAGTATTTTCAGTTAACTTCTGAATTGAGCTATCATTATTATTTTGGTTAGGGTTAGGATCCCAGACAGAATTAGAATTAGGGTTAGAGTAACAGAAAATTTAGGTTCAACACAGGATGACCCATTGAAACAATGATACTCACAACACACTCTATTGAGAATGAACTTTACACCATCGAGAGAGAAGACTGAGGGAGGTAGGAGAGGGAAAGGATAGTGGGACAACTACAAAGAAGGGGATAACAATGCTCTGCAAGAAAAGAACGAATTACCTTACACATGTAATTGTAATCCCTTTGTAAGCCTCTTTACAATAAAATAAGATTTAAAAATTAATGAAAAATAAAACCTGACATAGATATATAAATAGAAAATATAAATGGAAAATGAAATAGAAAAACACTTTAAAACTTTAAAAATTTAGGTTCAAAATGCAAGTAAAATTTAGGCCTACACGCTGAGCAAGAGATATGATATTTGTGAAATAGAGGCTTGCTATTAATATTATGATTCAGTTATATGTAGGCTTAGGATTAGGCAAGGTGTTCCAGTTAGAGCTGGGGTTAGGATAAGAAAAAAGATGCAAGATATTGTGTAAAACTGCAACATATTTTAAGAAGAATGAATGGCATCAAAGTTAGAATGAATGAAAACCAATGTAGGTGTAATTTTAAACATTCAGATATAATTTGGTTTAAACTGTGAGTTACTGTTTTAGTTCTTGTTAGGATTAGGGAAGAATAAGCTTTAGGGTAAAATTTACTTTTCCACTAAGAAGTAGAAGCAAAAAAATTGAGTGATTCAATAGAATCCAAACAATTTTACTTACATTAACCATTTGTTGTTAACTCAGATTGTGATTAGGATTTGGTTTCTGGTTAAAGGGGGTTGAGGATAGAGTAAAGAAATGGATTAAACTCGTGGCTCACGCCTGTTATCCTAGATACTCAGGAAGCTCATTTCTGAGGATCACAGTTCAAAGCCATCCCAGGCAGGAAAGTCTGTGAGAATTTTATCTCCAATTAACCACCAGAAAAAAAGAAAGTGGTGCTGTGGCTCAAGAGGTAAAGTGTACACATTGAGTTAAAGAACTCAGGGATTGTGCCCATGCCTAGAACTCAGGGATAGTACCCAGGCCCAGAAATGATGCCCCACTACCAACAAAAAGAAAAAAAAGGAATGGGATAAATATTTAGTAAATCTGAACATATTTTAGGTTCTAGGAATTCAGTATGGGAGTACTTCAAAATATTCCACGTAGACCTGCCCTATGACCCATCAATCCCACTTCTGAATATTTACCCAAATGATCACAAACTAGGTCATACTTAAGCTCCCAGCACAACCATGTTTATTGCAGCATTATTCACCTTAGCTATGATATGGAACCAACCTCAATGCTCCTCAGTAGATGAACGGATCAAGAAAATGTGATATATATATACACACACACACAACTATATGTGTGTGTGTGTATATATATATATAAATATATATACATATAGTTGTATATAAAGAGAGAGAGAGAGAGAAAATGGAAATCTATGCCTCCATCAGAAAGAATGACATTGCCCCATTTTTTAGGAAATGGATAAACTTGGTAAAAATGATATTAAATGAAGTAATCCAGCCCCCAAAAAATATAGGTCCCATGGTTTTCTTTGTTTGCAAGGACTAGTACATGTCTAGGACAAGCAGAGAAGATCAAAGGCTAATGCACATCTGACCATATAAGATGATGATAAGCGAAATGTACCCCAAATCAGAGACACAGTGGGTTTTCCTTTCTTGCTTTTGTTTTTAATATACTTATAATGCGCTATGTGATTCTTTTGTAGGTTTATCCCATCACAGTATAACCCTTGTTTTCACTGTATTTGATTCCAGTGTTCTGCATCTTGTATATACATTTTTGTAATTTGGGGAGTGTAAGGGATATAGCAGAATGCATAAATGTGGATGGAGGTTCAACCATTGTGATGGTGAGATGTGCAGGACACTGTGTCGAAAATGAATTTACAATGTCAGGCAGGGGTAAAGGAAGGAGGAGTTGGAGAGGTGGGGAGGGAAGGGATAGTAGGGGAAAAACAAAGGAGTAGGTAACAATGCTCGATTGGAAATATACTCATTACCATACTCATGTAATTGTAAACTCTATATGCAGCACTTTTACAATAAAAATATATAAAAACCCTCTGCCTGGTGTTGATTTCCAGCGCTGCCCTTGGCATTGCATTTTTTGCCTTTTCTGGCTGTGGTTATGTCCACCTGCCCAGTGGATCAGTAGTCTTCAAGGCATCTTGGTCATGAACTGGGACTTGGCTTATCCAGTGGTGGTTGGAACCAGGCCAAGGACTAGACAAAACCACTTCCAGGACATGGCTTCTTAATTCCCAATGCAACAAGGATTGCAAGCAGAATTTCTCTGAATTTGACTCCAGAAAACAATCACTGAACCAAAAGGCAAGGTCACCAAACAGCTACTTTCCTCCCTCCATTCTCTCCTTTCTTCCTCCCTGGGAAAGTACAAAATAATTTTGCAGGTTTTGGCACACAAAAGTTGCCCACCACCTCCCCTGGTAAACTAGGTTTCAAGTCACTAAGTCATGTAAACGGATAATGCGATACTCATTATTCTGGACATCATTTTCAGGTTATTTGATGCTTTAATTGGTTGTTGGTGGTGGTTGTGGTAGGGGGCCTGAACTCTAGGTCTTGGTGCTGTCCCTGAGCTCTTCAGCTCAAGACTTGTGCTCTACCACTTGAGCCCAATGCCATTTCCACTTTTCTCTGCTTATGTGGTGCTGAGGAATTGAACCCAGGACATCATGCATGCAAGACAAGCACTCTACCACTGAATCTCCTTCCCGGCCCCAATGCTTTAATTCTTTTAAATTTATTTTTGTCAGTCATAGGGATTGAAATCAAGACCAGGGTGTAACATATCCCTGAGTTCTTCAGCTCCAGGGAAGCACTCTACCACTTGAGCCACAGTGCCACTTACTGTTTCTAGATAAGTGACTCTCAGACTTTCTTGCTAGGGTTTGATTTGAACCATGAATTTTAAAATTATTTTTCTTCTACTTGTTTATTGGAACATTACAGTTTTTCTGAAATTTAAAGTTTTCTGTAAACTTTTGTTTTCAAATAATCCAACAGCATTAAAAATTACATTTAGAAGCTATATTGTAGAACATCTTTTTGAAATTCTTATGTTAAGATGAAATTCTTATTCTTTGTAGATAAATTCCATTAAAGTCCAAATGGGAAATATGCTCATTTCAGCAGCCTTGAGTCTCCTTCCTATTTTTTTTCTCTCTACTATCTTTTCTTGTTCTGGAACAAGTGTCATGGACAGTCCAAACATTCAAAGGAAGTTTATTCCATTAATTTAATAGAAAAGGAATGCGGCCTGCCTGCATCTCAAGGCAACTTTGAGTAGCTTAATCCGAAAATTCACACCAGTGAATTTTCAAATTTATTTTATTAATTTTTTAAACCATTCATTAAAGAGGTTCCAAATAGCAAGAATAAAAAACAATGTTCTGCTTTCTAAGAATGTTTTAAAAGCTAGTAATTCAACAAAACACATTCTATTCTTCCAAGATTCCATGGTGAATAATTTCTCTTTTATCATAACCTTGACACTGACCCCTCCCTTCAAACTTGTAGCTTTATTCAGTTTTCTTGTTCCAGCTTTTGTTTTGGTACCAGCATCCGTAACCTCCTTGTAGTATTTGACAATGAAATTCCATTTGTTGTTAGAAAGCTCAATTAATATTGCCAAAGTCAGGCTCATGACCATATCACAGAGCATAAACTATTTAATATCATTAATGTGATTCTATGCAACTATTCCACCAATTAATATAAGTACCACATAATTTGTATCTTCATATAACTTTTAAAATGCAAAGTAGTTCCATATCTATGTCATAAAATAATTCAGAATACTAGTAGAAGAGATTA
The DNA here is from genome assembly GCF_019054845.1 of Dipodomys spectabilis. Lineage (NCBI taxonomy): Eukaryota > Metazoa > Chordata > Mammalia > Rodentia > Heteromyidae > Dipodomys > Dipodomys spectabilis. The sequence goes on from NW_024870849.1 coordinate 922,337, forward strand.
AGCTAAGCCTTTTATATCATCCCCAATAATTTATGTAGAATTTTCTTTTCTCATTAACATTCACCTTAGGGCCTTCTTTTGCTAGCAACAAGTTATAAGTCATGTCCTTGGATTTTAGTCATCTCTGAGTAACGTCTTTTCTTTCCACTGCCAGTTAGTCCCTCGTGTTAAATACCTGAGGAATTACTTGTCCCAATGTGCCTGCAAGAGGAGTATCCAAGTCGACTGTCTGTAACCACTCATCACTTACTTTGTTTGGGGATGGGGTATCAGAGACAAGGGTTTCATGGATCAGGTGGCTGGAACCATGGTATTATGAATTATGCTAGCAGAAAAGAGTAGCAGAGACTAGGATACCAGGGAAATGGTAATTGTGACTGTAATTGCTGAGTTGCAGTGGCAGGAAATTGGGTAGCAATAACAGTTAATACTGGCATACAAAACTGTTTAGCAAGGACAAGAAAGCATAGAAAAAGTGAAAGAGTAAAAGTTGTGAGGGATTGTGGGGCACAATCAGGGCAACAAGGTCATGGGTGTGAAAATGGGTAGCCAGTACTATGCTAGAAGCAATTGGAATGGTGGGCTGATGTGGTTCAAAACTCTGGGTTTGCCTCTCCAGTTTTGTCTGTTAGATCTTTAGGGAACTACCTCTAGCAGCTCATTATCAGCTTGTTGTGTTCAGGCACGTGCCATCTATAAATACCTACTCCAAGTAGATTGCATTCTTTGACACCAGCTATATTATCTTTGCCCTAAGCATCCTGAGAGACCACACTCCACAATGCTGCAGAACAGGCTCCACATAGTGAGTTGCAATCACCTCAAACAACACTTGCTGCACCTCTCTAGTGTCAATTATCATGATAGAAAGGGATCTGAGATGTGCTCAACAGCAGTGCTCTGAGAAGTTGCCAAATCTTACCCTGGCATTCTGGGAGCTCCCTAGAAATGGGCAAGAGCATTTACTGATGCTCTTCCAACTTCTCTCTGTGGCTTTAGACAGCCAGACTGTTCTACCTCAGATGGGATACTTTGATGTCCAGGAAGCCTCGAATTAGCTCCATCTTCTCTCTCTAGGTGCTCATCATCTTCAGCTGCCTCTCCATTTCCCTCCAGGTAGCTCGCTTCATCTCCACTTCCTTTGAATTGCGCTTCATGTCAACCTGTGGCTATCACACCAAGCCCTTCCACTTTCTCATCTATCTCTCTAGCTGTGAATCTAGCACAACAAGCTACGTGTAACTTTTTTTATCTGTTTATCAAGATTTGACCTGGAATCCCAGGTGGTACTAGCTAACTGAGAACATGGGGAACATCTTAAATACTCCCCTGCCATTCACTGCTCATTGAGAAAGATGCAAATATGTGGTGGTCAGTCTCTCCTTCTCCATTTCTTGTTCAGTAGAATAAAGTGAAGTCACAATGGGGATACTAGACAGCTGCTATGTCAGCAAGTGACCCAACCAAAGATAATTTAGTGAGGGGATACTTATCAAATGTAGTAGGATAAACCCACATATTTGTAGGAAACTACTAAGGGCTTTCATCAAACTAGTTATTTTATGTCCCAAGTGGCAGACCAATCTTAGGTTTTCCCCTAGATCTTCCTGATCTGAAGGCCTGAGGACTCCTACATACAACACAGACCTAATGACATGGGTGAATAGAAAAGTAGGCGAGTATGGATTAGTATTCTGAAGGTGTGATAATCTGTTGTCTTGTCATGATTACCATTAAATCAATGTCCTTTCTCTGACCTTCACCATATCTCTTTATTTGGCATAATTGGTAGGTTTCTTAGTGTGTCATTTTCTCCTATTAGTTCAGTGCACAGGTTAAAACATTAGCATGCCAAACCATGGGTTTCCATTATGCTAGTAGACGTTTTCCCTTCTAGGACCTTCCTTCCAGATAATTCTCTTCTGGGGCCCTCATATGCATATACTCAGAGAAGTGAATGTCTCACAAACCATGGAACATAGTTGCTCAATGATGATTAGCTAACATAGAGACTCAAATAGTTTTGGTCTGGAGCCTTTCTGAGAGGCCGTGTACTATATATGTGGGCAACATTGACAGAAACTCCTCAGAGCAATATCACTGGCAGCAAGTGAGCACTGACTACTACTCAGCCCTTACTAGTTCTACCTCGGGTATGAGCACATGAACAACCTTGATTAGCTTATTACACAGTGCCCCCATCAATGAAATCGTTTTGAGCCTAGGAGAAAATCTCCATTGGGAGTAGACATAAGAAACAGATGATACCCCACACTCAAATGCTCCAGAAGAACAGAGTGTAAGGCTGTCTACACAATTGAGAAATAGGATTCTGAGGGTGGGAAAGGATGAGTTTAGATAGCAAACTTAGAAGTAATTATAAGTTTCTGAATTCCTAACCTAACTTCCTCTGCCCCTCAGATCAAATTCAGGAAGTGGTGGAATGTTTATGATCACAAAATGAAGTTTTTAATCCCAGGCCCAAACTCTAGGTGTTCTTGTTACATCTTCCCATCTGCCCCTAATGTAAAAGGTCAGAAAGACAAAGGGGAAGGGAGCCCCATGCACAGGAATATAATTGGAGCTTACAAGTCACTGAAATCTCTGACTTTCTATGTTGAAGGTAAGATAAAAGGCAGCTTGAGTTTCTAAGAACTCAGTTTCTAGGCTATATGGCTCCTTCAGAACTTCTTTCCCTCCTCCTATGTTTTGAGAGCAACATCTAGTACAGTGCTTCTGTCTCTTAGGTACAATCTTTCTCTTCACACAAAGCTTAAAGTAGACAATAGCTGGAAGCTGCTATTAAATCCAAAAAGAATAAAATAGCACAAGTAAGTGCTTCTGCTGAATTCCTGGACCCAACATGTTCCAAATTCTGAAGACAAAATGATTATGGGTGAGTACTAACAACTTCCACAGAATGGTGAGCTTAGAAAAATTTTCCCAAGCATGTTCTGTCCAGATTATTACTATGGCTAAAATCTACTGGATCAATGAACTTACAGACATACAAGTCAGAAAAGTGTAAGATATTGAGTCCCCAAAGAAGAAACTGGACCAAGAAGAGAAAACTTATCATTGCTGGAAAAGGAGGAAGACAACTAGGAGAACGTTTCTCTGAATATGGACATGGATATAATTATAACAAAAATGTAAGTTGTGGCTCATCAGTACAAACTATCAAATCAAACCTCACTAAAGCTAAAAATATAACATAAAAATAAAAAACACCTATTTAGATTTCAGTACTAACATGTATTTTAAGGAGTGTGTGTGGGGATGGTGGTCTGAGATTATATATGGGACAGCATTGGTTCTTAAAAATCATCATATTGACACTATCCTTTAGGTTTCCCATTCAAGTCTGGTAGCTTTCTAGCTCTACCACTTGAAAAACACAATTCTCGCTTTCTTCTGGTTAACTAGATAAACATGTATTGGATATGTCAACCTGGATTTGTACAAACTATGACCTTCAGATCTTACTGTATGGAATAGGTAATGTATGAGTGTGAGCCACTATGCTTAGCCCAGTATTTCCTATAAGTTACTTAATCTTTCTGAATCTCAGCTTCTTCCTGTGTGGAAAGTGAAAAGAATTACTTTGTGGACCTTAGAATCTGGTGGGAGTTATGACTGAGTACAGGAAGTGTAAGTGTTCAGGATGTGTGGACAGAGTCTGACACTCTCATAAAACTACTGATATTTATATGAAATGAATTCCAGGAATTCGAAACAAGAGGGATTTTCCTATTCTTGTTTATCCATTTATGGGCATTGAGGGAGCCAGAGATATTCAATGAGAACAGGGAAACAAATGCAGCAGTTGTACTCTGTAGATATTATGTTCACAATGAGGTATAACACTGTGGACAGGGACAGGAGGGAAAATCAGAGAGAGAGTGCAAAGGAAGTGATGAGATTGTCAAACAAGAAATGAACTCATTACCTGACTTACAAAATGGTGATCCATATGTATACTACCTTTAACAATAACAATTTGAAAAATCCAGGTTTCTGATTCTTTCCTCCAGTTTTTGTAGGTGCCCTTAAGACTCAGGCCCACCAATGGAGTTTTTAAAGGTCAATTTATATGATAATGAATATAGAGCCAGAATCTCTTAAGAAATGTTATAAAAAGTATTTCATTCTTACTACCAGTTTCTCTTTGAGTGGCAATTCTATATGTTGTTGGCAGAGATTTTTTTTAGTCTTTTTTCAGTACTTGTGAGGTGTTGAAATCCTTCTGAAAGCTTTGCAACAGATGTCTGCTATATCTTGGCACCCTGCCCCTAAATAAAATGATAATCAACCTTTAAAACTAATGTACTTGAGTATGAGTATTATTTATTTATTTTATTAGTTGATGTTGGTGAACTCTGGGCCTAGTTGCTGTCCTTCAGCTCTTCAGCTCAAGACTAGTGCTCTACCACTTAAGCCACAGTACCACTTCCACCTTTTTCTGCTTAGATGGTGCTGAGGAATCAAACCCAGGGTCTCACGCATTCAAGGTAAGCTGTTAACCATTGATCCACCTTCTCAGCCCTTATGAGTGGTATTTTTGTGCAGGGGTGTATCAAGAAAATATATTGAGCAAATGTATTCATTTGCCACTAGACATATTCAAAATTATGAATTATCTGATATTTTAATGAATAAAACTATCATTGTTACTCGGAATTTTTTGTCTCCCCATGATAAAAACATAGAGGAGGTATTTTAAACTAAAACTACAAAATAAATTTTAAGATCTTGATACTAACAAATATGTCCAGGTGTTATTACATTAAACAGAAAATTCAAAATGGTTTCTCTTCATGAATACCGAGATCAAAGGTCTTATAATACTTATTTCAAAATGCAAATTAAAGGGAAAATCAGTCAGGAGGTAAAATTTATATTGAATGTTAATTTTTAAAGAAGAAAAGAAGATCCTAGATGGCAGACTAAAGTCAAAGCAATATCAGAGCTCTATGTGCTCAATAATAAATAAGAAGCCTTAATTGAAAAATTGAGCTGGAATATGCACATAGGACAAAGATAAGCAATCAGAGTCCACCACCAACAAAGAAACACCATAATGTATACCTCAGAAAAAAGAAAAATTTCAGACCAGGGCTCAACAAAGGATAACCTTTGATACACATCCATCCCCCTACACACACACACACACACACACACACACACACACAAGCACACACACACACCCACACACACAAGAATGTATGCAACAACTCAACCTACTCACATCCATTCAACATGAATCAAAGATCATCCTGTAATATTTGAAACTTTAAAAGTTTTAAGTCTTGTAAATAATTGATAACAGATTCATAAGCAATTATTTTCTGAATAACACTCTGATATGGAAATGAGAATTCATGGTGGTTATAACTACTTAAACATTTTTGAACCTTGAAAGAATTAAACAAGAGACTATCTGAATTTTGGGACTATATTTCTACCAGCTATTCTGCAAAGGCTTAATAAGAAGTTATGAAATCCAAAATTAAATACCAAATTAATACAATTAATACTTGTGTAAGTGAAGTGAAAGACACTGATCAGAGACCTATGCTGCCTCCAGTTCTCAGCCGATTGCACACTGTGGCACCTTTGATTCTGCTGGGCTAAGCCCACAGTTGTCTTCCCCAGAGCCATGGCCATGTTGGGGTTGGAGTTGCGAGCTCTGTGGATAGGTTGGGAGGCCACGGGGGAGGCCGAGCTGGGGTTGGGGCTGGGGATGGTAAGGAGAGGACGGGAGGCCCTGGCAGATGCTGGTGAAGGGAGGAAGGAGGCAGTAGGCCAGTGGCTCAGAAAGCAGCAGCCCCAAAGGCAGCTGGGTTCTGGAGAGTGTCTGTGAGGTGCGGAGTTTGGCCCCTGGGGCCCGGTGGCTGGGTGAAGAGAGGAAGGAGTTTCAAATCATACCGAGACAATGAGAAATGAGACAACCATGGCTGAAGAATTTCAAGAACAAAGGCAGGGACTTGTAGGTAAACTCTGGGGTCTGGGAGGGCAGCAATGCTGGGCCAGTGGTGGTCATGCTTCTCTGGAGGTCCTTGGAAGTGAGTGAGGGCCAGCTTTGCTGTGGGCTAGGCCTCAGTCTCCCCTTGAAGCAGGCATCAGGAATTGCCAGCAGAGCCTCAGTCTGCCCCACAGACCTTGCCTGGTGTGGGTGCTGCAGACCAGGCAGCTGGTGGGAGGCTTTGTGCAGCAGGGCAAAAGAAGAATGGTTGGTGGGCACTGCTCCATACCACCAGGCCCAGGGCCACTGCGGAAGTTCTGGCTCTGGATCAGGACCAGGGACTGACCTCCAGACAAGTGGTCTCTGGTGACCTGCGTGGTGGCTGCCAAGTGTGGGCTTGGAACTTCCTTAACATGGCTGAGGAGTCTCCACAGAGAGGCGCATTTGTTCCTGTTCCTCTCCCATCTTTTGGATTCCTGCTGTCCTCAAACCTCGTGCCATGTCCATCTATAAGAGTCATCTTCTCCTGGCCTCTGAGATGCCATCCCGGAGATGCTCACAGGGCTGCCCCCTTATGGTTCACCATGCATGCAGGGCTCACAGGGTGCCATCCTCCAGGCAAAGTGTACTCCCATTTCAGCTTGGCCACCCTGCTTAAGGGAATACAAACTGCATTCTTACACAGAAAGCCAGGGGAACACAAGGCTGTCCTGCAGTCTAAGTCATGATGTGACTCCTCCTGTTCAGGTGTGGGGTAACTGTGGAGCCAACCACCCCATTATGTTTGATAATTTAAAAGGAAGAGGAAAAAGCTTCATTGTCACAGATAGAGCTGCCATTGGAGTTCTCAATGTACACTAGTCTTGTGCTGAGATAAGGATCCCCAAAGACCACCAAGGAGCCAATTCCCATGCGAGCACATGAGAATCATTTATTGCAAACTTGAGACTGGACTCACAACTGTCACCATCCCAGCGGGTCAGAGTTGAGAGCCCCGACCCTTCAGTTAACAGGGTTTTTATAGGGTATAGGGCTGAGGTTAGGGGGTTCCTAGCTTGGCAGTTTCATTATTGGTTGACATTTAGTGAGTGAATATTGTAACAATCTTATTGGCTAGCGTGCACAGGCTAAGCAGTAAGCAGCAAACTAAGTTAACTATGATATCTTAAGAAACATCTGTACTTTTAGGTACCTTCCTGTCATTCGTCATCCATATGAACCTGTCATCCATGGCTATTGCTAGGGGAGTAACGAGCAGAACATTATTGGGACATTTCCCATTTTTTCCTGGAACCTGATTTATAACTTTCAATAAAAGTCTTTCAGTAAAGGACTTCACAATGGATACTTTCTGTAAAGGCCTTCAAAATGGAGTCTAAGTCCAGAATGGCTGTACTTTGGTTAAAACCTCTCACTAGGTGTGTGTGTGTGTGTGTGTGTGTGTGTGTGTGTGTGTGTGTGTTGTGTGTTGTGTGTGTGTGTGTGTGTGAGATGTGAGAGAGTCAGCTGAGCTTTGGGGTAAAACACTTCTTCCTTTCAGCATTATGTTTTGTATCTAGTGGTTGTTCCCCCTCCCGAATTCTGAGTTCTAAAGTTGTCCTTCATATACTTTTATCCTTTGATCTTCTTGATATTCAGATTCCTACGCTCTGCTTGTGAACTTCAGCATTTGCTTCATGAAAGTGGTGCCTTTCTTTTAACCTTTATGAAGCCCTTTGCTCTCTTTAGATGTAGTTTATGCTTTGTTAGTTGTTTTACATAGGCCAGACTTATATGGCCCAAGCTGTGACTGTTAATTCTGAGATTAGATTAGGCCAATATGAGATACTATCCTTTCAGTCTATATAGTGAAAGAAGTTCAGCATCTTTATTGTAATAATTTCATGGCTTTAAAAACAAAAAAAAAATCCAGTGAAATAAATGTACAATCAGTTGTTTTTGTTAATTGTGCACCATTGTAATGAAAAAAAATCTTTTGACCAAAGTGAGTATTTATAATGGGAAAAAATCAAATATTATAGAATTTAAGAATTGATCAAATACTAAAAGAAAAAGAAAGTCACTGATCAGGAATGAAGTACAAATGTAAGTTTTTAATAAGTAAATGAAATGTTTGAGATTCTTATCCACATAGGAAATACATAGGAAAATAAATAAGAAGGTCACTGAGATCCCATCTTACACACCAGAATAGATATTACCACTCAAATAAATAAACTGCTGGAGAGGTTGAAATAAATCAAGAACTGTATTTGGTTTTGTGGCATTGTAAACTAGAGCAACCCATATGGAGAACATAATGGAAGTTTACATAATACCAAAAAGACACATATGTTAATGACCTTTTCGGCAACTTGGATACATATTGAAGGAACACAAGTCAACATGAACATCCATGATCATGGCAGCAATATTCATAGCAACCAAGCTGTGTAATCAACCTAGATGCACAAGAAAGAGGGAATAAAGAAAATGCTCTATTCATAGCTATAAACATATTCTGTTATATAAGAGAAGTGATTGTTTCTCCTGCATCATTGTTAAATATTTTCGGATATATACCTAACCCTAATTTCATAGGGTTTTGTAGCATTGTGTTTTTGTTTTAATGAGGGAGCTCCATATTGATTTTCAGAACAGTTAAAATATGTTGAAGATATCCTACAATACGTGGATATTAAAGCAAAATTTAAATATATAAATGAACACATCCAGGACCATCATATATAGTTTATAATTTGAAGCAATTTTAAGAAGGCAACAATTGAGGGAAAAGACAATGTTAGAAGATTAATAACAAATATGCAGACATGGAAAAATACAAAAAAAATGTGCAAATAATTAGTGCTAATAGTAACAAAACATTTCCCTCAGGTTTTAAAAATGAAACTATTAAAATAATACTTAATAATATCAAATAAATATGCCATGGAAGAAAATGTACCATAGACATATGTTTCTCCATAATTTGTTTTATTTTATAACAAATGGATTAAAAAATGTGATTTCATGTCTGAAGATGATAAAACATTTAAGTGTAATTGATTGAACTCAGCAAAGGAAAGCAACAGAGAAGTAGAGAATAAGAACAACCTAGGGTATGGATGAAGATACTCAGTAGAACATTGTGAGGAAAGAATGTGCACCATTTTCCTCATCTAAAGAGAGCTAGGACAGCTACTTTTTGACAGAGCAGTTGTTATATAGTCAGAGCAGTGGTGTTACTAATTTAGGTAGTAATTTATTACTTTTATTCCCTAATCTTATGATGTGATTCCCAAATGATGTGAGTGATCCTAGATTATCTGAGCCTTTCTCACACCAAGTTTCTAATTCCTCCCCCTGCCAATGATTCGTCTGTTACTCTCAATTCTCCTTGTTTCTGAACTCAACTCCTGTGACTTTTTGGTTCATGAGAAAGGGCTGGAGAAATAGGATGGATGGCCTGGATTCTGACCTAACATCCACTCCAGCTTGGAGGATCTGGTGAAGAACTCCACCTGGGCCTCAGAATCAGATATTAATTGACCTTTTTGGAAAGGGAGAAACTCACTCCCTCAGGCAGAATCTGTCATTCTTTGATTTTCTCTGAAGAGATTTGGTACTAGGGCACAATTCAGAGAATGAGCTTTCCCACCACCCACAACAGTCTTGTCAGGAGGAAGAGGTTGAAAACTAAATTGGCCTCAGTTCCCACAGGGCCATTCAGAAGCCCAAGAGATCACACTTTCCTCCTCATCAGGGACCTTCTGGTAGGAATGGTGTCTGAGCAAAGTCTAAGATGGAGATTGAGACTGGGTCTAAGGAGGACACAAAAGAATGACCTTCTATTTGACTACAAGTGAGTTGTGTAGTGAAACATGACAACTTCATTAAAATATGAAAATATACAAGGTGAGTTATCTCACTGCCACTTTACAGGAGGTCAGTTTCCCCAAAGGAGAAGTTGTTAAATGTTGTGACTACCGACTACCAGTTTGCTCTTTAGGCAGTTGTCTCTCCCACCAATTCCCATGCTAGGAATTAATTGCTTCTTGCAGGCACTCAAAAACTTGTCCTGACTCCTAGGCAGGAATACTGTAGGCTATACTTTGGCTAACCTTTGCATTTGAGGTAGAATAGGCCTAGGCCAAGAGGTAGATGCAAGAAGGTGAGTATAAGCTCAGATTTGTGCTGAAAAACAATCGTATTGGAAAAAATTAAATGAAATTAATAGTTGATTGATTCAGGGTTTATAGCTACTAAATTTAGGTAATTATTTGTGACACATCTAGAACCATGGGTTAGGAAGAGAACAGTGAAGTAGGTTCAAGATAAGATGGAAAAGACACACCATAGCCATTACAGGAGATGAGAGTGTGAAGGAACTATTGGCATAGTTCCATTTACTATCTTAGGAGTGACCTTGGATAGGAGGCTTTTAGAATAATATCTAAAAGAGAGGGATTGCTGGGCACTGGTGACTCACACATGTAATCCAAGCTACCCAGGAGCGTGAGATCTGAGTATTATGATTTAAATGAAGCCCAGGCAGAAAAAGCCAGAAGTGGTGGTGTGGCTCATGTGGTAGAGCACTAGCCTGGAGCTCAAGGACACTGCCTAGCCCCTGAGTTCAAGATACAGGATCAGCAAAACAACACCAACAAAACAACAATGATAAAAAGAAATAAAAGAAGGACTTAAATATATGTGATGGAATGATGATCCTGTGTAACTATTTAGGGAACATAAAAGGAGACAAAATTTGGAGCAAAATAATACCTATTCATTACTAATCAAGGATGGAAAACAAATGCCAAATTCCTCTCTGGAAAACTACCAAACTTGGGCTGGGAAGGTTGCTCAGTAGTTAGAGTGCTTGCCTTATAAGCATAAGGCCCTGGGTTTGATTCCTCAATCAGAAGTGGCGCTATGGCTGGAGTGGTAGAACACTAGCCTTGAGGTGAAGAGGTGAGGGACAGCAACCAGGCCCAGAGATAAGGTCCCATGACCGGCAAAAGAAACCCCCACCCAAAAAAAAAAATAAAACAGAAAAAAAGCTTCGAAACTTATCTTTTCTCAAAATTGAGGCGTGGCTTCATTTACAGGAATTTTCCTTATCTAGCTCAATGTCATCATCATTTCAGTAGACTTTTCTTGTTGAGATGTAATGCAGCTAACTCTACTGAACCTAATCATGACTAGGAAAGTATGGACATTGATATGTTTATTGTATTTTTCCTCATAAATTTATAATACTGTCAGGTATTATAAATAATATATAATATACAAATGCATTATATATGATATATTAAATATATTATAATATAACATGTTATATATTAACAGACTTCCTAATTTTAGTGTTAGGTACAAGCAACATATTGAAAGACATATGCTTGAATCTCTGAGTAATTTCTCTACCACTGGACAAATCCAAGTTTCATTCTTATTACCCAAAGAGCAACATAGGAACGTGATGCCCATGGAGGTGGTTCTCTGGATTTTGGAAACTGTGATCTGCATGTATATATATATATATATATATATATATATGTGTGTGTGTGTGTGTGTGTGTGTGTGTGTGTGTGTGTGTGTGTGTGTGTATGTGTATGAATATATATGTATATTTATACTAGTGAATGTGTAAAACTATAGCAACAGTTACATAAGTGAACACATATGTGCACACACACTCAATCACTTTCAAATATAAGACTTTTTTTTTTCTATGTGCCCTATTCACCTACACAGAGAGTACATGATTGTCCCTTTAGTTGTCCTGGAAGTTCTTTATCTGGCTACTGTAGCTTCACATCCTTTGCTCTCTAAGTAGCCAGCTGCTATGTATTCAACAACAATACTTGTTACAGGCAACAGTATCCACTCTGACACACAGAGGAACTTGGATTTCAGAAATGCCACAAATAAGTGGGAGGTACAGCAGTAATTTTCAAAATTGAATAGATTATATATTTATTAGAAAGTTTGTAAGAAAAATAACTTCAATGGAGGATGAAACACTTGAAGAAAACTACAGTTTAAATTACATATGGCCAGGTGCTAGTAGCTCATGCCTATAATCTTGGCTAATCTGGAGGCTAATATCTGAGGATCACAGTTCAAAGCCAGCTTGGGCAGAAAAGTTCCCGTGAGACACTTATCTCAAATTAATCATTAAGACTAAAATTGATACTGTGGCTCGATGTTGTAGAGAGCTAACCTTGAGTCAAAGACCTCAGGAACAGTGCCCAGGCCCTGAGTTCAAACTCTGCAATAGACAATAAATAAAAATAAAAAATAAATTACTTATAATTTCTTACCAACTCTCTACAAGGAAAATATGATATGTCACATGACACATATGACTTCAAGTTACAAAGTTCCTGGGCATTTCCCCACTCTTGAGAACTAGGAGTAATCCATATTGAAAAAAAATAAAAAGATGAATGATTTATACAAAATTTCAAAACATACTATATATTATACAAAGAAATGCAATAAACATGCATTTCACAGTCTAGTAACATCATATAGTATAAAGAATCTGATTAACTGATTCATAAAAATCAATAAAATGCAATTAAAACATCCAATATCTCAGGTGTCAACTTAGCAGAATACTTTCAATCTATGATGAATATTTTGTAAATTACCCAGGCCTATCCATCCCACAATGGCATAAGGCTCTTCCTGAGAAAGTCCAGAGACTTGTGAGTGCTCAATGTATACCTGTTCCCATTCTCTATTATTTGGGCATGTGATAGACTGAATATCTGATAACTTGACAAAGGTACAATTTAGGACTGGCTTCCAGTAAAGCTATTTTAGTTCTCAGAAAAAAAGGAAATTGAAGACAATAGGAAAATCTGCCAGATCCTTGAAAGACTTCCATCATTTTGCTAAAATTGTACCCTTCTACTGTCACTTGAACAAACCAGTATTTGTCACTCCAACCACATGTACAAAAAATGGCTTTCCAAATATTGACCAGTTTTCATTTTGGCAAATCAAGACACACTATTGTGGTCCAATTTTACTTAAAATATCAGCTACAGTTGGCTCAAGAGATAGTTGATCTTACCAATTTCTTTTATTTTTTTAATTTAATTTTATTTTATTTGAGAACATACTGTACAGAGGGGTTACAATTACATGGGCAGGATAATGCATACATTTCTTACCAAGCATTGCAGCCTCCTCCTTTGTTTACCCTTCACCTCCCTTCCCAGCCTCCCCCCTCCCCCCCACCTAATCATACCCCCCTCCCCCCCACACCAATATTGTAAAGCTGGTTTTGACATGACATTTTGTACTTCTCATTGTTGCAACAGGTCCACCTGAATCCTTAAACGACTTGTTTGTCCCCGTCTCCTCCACATGTTATACTGACATCAAATATAGTGATAGGGACATACAAAGCAACAAAGAAATAATCTTATAAATGCGTTAGAAACACATGCATGAAAGAAACAAAAACATTAAAATACATATTTGAGGGTTAATTTCTTAAATTTTAGGTCATCACACAATCACTTCATAGCCCTTAAACATTAAAAATACGTATCCATATAAGTCTGCATTACATACTTATTACTGTTTTTCATTTGTCATCTTTTACATATTTGTGTATCCCAGGGCGTAGTTCTGTAATCTTCCTTCTCATGATTTTACCACTAAGTACATGTAATTATTTCTGCTTTTTTCCCCTCCGACTCTGTTCTTTCTTTAATTCAAGTCCTTAATAGCATCCTGTCTACAGACGACTCCTAGCTACTTATTTTAGCAAACTCAAAAGATTCCAAAGTGAGCTTTGATCTTTATCTACAAACCTATCCCTCATTACTATTCGATTAAGTGATACCTCTTTTAGTTGTCTTGTCTAAATACCTTGGAGTCATTTCAGACTTACATACATTTTCACACCTCATATGAAATCTATGACCAGGTTTTGACAAATTATCTCACAGAATATATAGTACATGAGTGCTAATACTATGACTTAAATTCAGGGCCTAGGTTCTTTTACTTTTCTTTTGTGCTCAGGCTGTCAGTCTTCCATTTGAGCCACAGCTCCACTTTTAGCTTTTTGGTTCTTCATTGAAGATAAGTGTCTAATAGTCCATTTACCTCGTCTAGCTTAAAACTATGATCCTCTGTTTTCAGACTTCTAAATAGCAAGATTTAAAGGCATGAACCACTAAAACCACCCCTATTATATTTGAATTAAAAATAAATTTATAGAACGAATATTTGTAATATTTTCAAATTAGTATGTTTTCATTTACACCAAAACACACTGCTTTAAGTGTTTTTCGTTATTCCAGTTCACTGTCCAAGAAAGAAAAGAAAAATTCACAACCGAAGAACCTCTGAATGTACGAGTGCTCAACCCTGCTAGCCACAATTTCTTTGCTGGGAAATAAAAAAAGATGGTATTGTCTACAGGCAAAGCAGGCGAAAATGCTCTTCACTGAAATTGCTGAAAGGCTGATAGGGATGAGGACAAGCAACATTATCCAGAAAGTATTACAAATTGTTTTCTGTGGATAAGTGTTGCCAATCTTAGCGGATGTTTATAGCAATGTGGAGAATATTTGAAGGTGAATATGGGATTACAGAGGTCTGCTTTCTTGAAGATATATGTTTATAGGATAGTTTACATACTGTTGAAAAGAAGACAGTTAAAATAGTGATGCTGTCATTCCTTGTATCCTTCACAGAATAATATTAAAACCAGTTTTATACATATATTATTTATAGTAATTATAAAATATCCCTAATTATGCATATAGTATATTACATATACTATGCACACAAAATTTATTTTTTCTACTTGTCTGTCCAGGAATTAAACTAGCAATATCTTTGAAAATTGATAGAAAAGTAGGGTCCTTACAATTTCGGTTGCAACATATAGTTTTACCCAATAAATAGTTATTTATTCTGAATTGGTTTAGAAATGGATTATCATAATATAATTTAACATTCAAAAATAATTATGTAAGAACATGCCAAGGATGGAATTAAAAAATATAACCTGACTCATGTCTATAATCCCAGCTACTTATGGGCTGAGATCTGAAGATTGTTACATGAAACCAATCTGAGTAAAATGGCTCAGGGACAACACCCACACAATAGTTCAAGTCTCAGTACTGGTACAAAAATAAATTATGTGACTAAAACATACAACTATATTTATTTAAATAAATTTGTCATTCCTGGTATCCTTCACAGTACAATATTACTATAAATAATATATTATAGAATATCAGTAATGATACATATGGTATAAACATGATTTATATGTTATGTAATAGAATACATTACATATATTATGCACACATAATTTATACTGATAACACTAATATCCATTAAATTGATATGTTTTAGAATAGGGAATAGATTTTCTTTGGTACAACAAGGATGTAACTAGTCACGAAATTATTGATTTTGGATTATATATCCATAACAAACTATTCACTGTGTATTCACGGGACTTCATGATAAAAGCCTGTGTTTATCAGCACAAGTGTCTTTGACATGGATTTGGTCTCCTTAAGCAATTACTTCAGGAATAATAAAAAGTGGAAGCTGAATGATGTTCATTCATGTATTTCTTGGGAAATTAAACTGATCTTTGTTTGGTATAAAGATCAGTGCACATACACTGTCATTAGCCACACCCTTTTCATTTAAAAATATTTATATTCTGTAGCATTGTTATTGCCATTATAGGAAGATAATGTGGGTTCATCTGCTCCATAGCTCTTGAAAGGTAATGAATGTGACAAAGAATATCCTCAGATATTCCTGGTGTAAACCTTGATTTGAATTATGGGTCTAAAACTGATCAGTCTTGGGTATTTGGGAAATTTGCTTCACCTTGTTGCCTACTTCTGTTTTTAATAAAATATTTAATTCATTTTCTAACTTGAAAAACACTCATGAGCACTACAATTACCCTAATGCAGGTGCAGTGCTTGGAATAGTGTCTGTGCATTGTGTAGTAGGTGCCAGAGAAGTCAGCTTCAATTAACATGGTCAGAGCGTCCTTCCTGAATGCCTTAAGAAATATATACCCAATTGATGTTAATATCTGTGAAAATTTGTCTTTACTACAAAAAGGTCTTTTCTTCATATCAACAATGAAAGTAATGATGGGCGGCCTGTGGCTTTTACTCTGAAGGAGTTTTGCCTAAATTTCATTCTTACTCTATTAGTGGTAGCAGTAACATAATTTAGTGCTACCCTTCATGTTTCTAGTTCTGTGTTCCATTTGGAATAGTATTTTAACTTACTTTATAAACTTTGTTTTCAGAATAAACAAACTACAACTGCTGAAGTTTTCAATAAATAGTCACTGCATTACATTTTATGTGCTTAATACTTTCCTGAAATTATGTCTTTGGGAGTATATATACCTGACAGACTATTTTTTATGATTTCTTATATGATTTACATCGATTTCATATGTTATTCTTTTATGATTTCTTAAAGATCCATAAATAAAATTGCTCAGAACAGAAAACAGTAGGTAAGAAGTCATAAACAATACTATTATGGTGGTCTTAATGGCTAAGCATAATGAATATGTAACAAAACTGTTGGAAGATTCATTTGCTCTTTTTGCTATTCTCTCCCCCTTTTTTGTAGAAAGGTTCTTACTATGAGGTGCCAAATGGTCTGGACCTTTCAAGCCTTGTCTCTGTGACAGAAGTGATGGAATTAGGGACATGTGCTCCCATGGATGGCGTTTAGGAAGTTCACAATATAGCAATACAAATACACATAAAGAAACTTTTGTGAGTGATGTGTATTCACTTCCTCAATTACCAAAATTTAATTCATATGTCAAAACATCAAATTACTTACATTACAATATATGCAGTTCAACTGGCATCACTAGCAACCCCATAAATTAGATGCAAACTAAAAGTTCTATTTCAAAAACTAACATCTA
This sequence comes from Dipodomys spectabilis, assembly GCF_019054845.1. Classification (NCBI taxonomy): domain Eukaryota; kingdom Metazoa; phylum Chordata; class Mammalia; order Rodentia; family Heteromyidae; genus Dipodomys; species Dipodomys spectabilis. The sequence goes on from NW_024870849.1 coordinate 939,247, forward strand.
AGGCAGTGTTGGAAATACAGGAAGATAAACAATAAATCTAAAGAGTGAGATCTTTAATACTAGCAATGAGCAATGATAGCTCAATTGTTAACCAGGCTTGAAAAGTTGGGGTGTCAACTAACTTATGTGGTTAAAGTTGCAGTGTTGACCTTAGTAACAAGATTGGAGGTAACATTCAAAGCAGTTAAGGTTGCTGCAGTATTGTAGCTCACTACAGTGCGACCCTGCCTGATAATGGTAAAGCACAGAGTAGAAGTTAAGTCAGTAAAATGTATAGGAAGGATTCTCCACTGAGAATAACTGCAGGGGTGATCATCACTCTTGCATTGAAAATGTATTGCCCACCATCCTACTTTAAGCTCTAGCATTTTTCTGATCTGAAGACAATTATAACATACAAATGTGCCATGAGTGCTGAGAGGTGTATATTACTCTAATGTATGTATAAATCCTCACAGGTATGGAATGGCCTAACCCTGATACTTCATTCTGTGTTGTTGAATTTCATGGAGAAATGGTCGTAATTAGGCAATTCACACTCACCTAAGTGTAATTCAGGCAACTGGGTAATCACTCCAGTGACGTGGTCTGAGCTATGAAATAAATAACATTATTTCACAATGTATATGTGTTTCTGAAAATGTATGCAATACCAAATACCAAATATACAAAAGGGACAATTATCCATCTCTTGTATTATCAGAAGTAAAGATAGTCCTGAATTGAACTTTCTTGCTAGAGGATCACAGGTTGACTGCTGATGTTTGGTATCTTTCCAGGTGATCCTATACATTTGTCAATCTTCTTTGAGGAAGTATTTTTATGTGGTTTGTTTTGAGGTATTCAGAATATCAGTGCTGTCATTAACCGCAACCTTGGGACAGCAAATACGATGGGATACCTGGCCAAAGAACTGAGAAATCACAGGAAGTGATAGGAATGAAGACACCAGAGGACCCAAAGCCTCATTGCCAGCTTCTGGATCCCCAAATCCTGCTTAACAGACTTTATATTCATTCTACTATACGGAGGTGGTCAGTGACTACAGGTATGTCCACAAACTAAGGCATCAATCTAGCTTGTGGTTATAATTATTAACATGAGGTATTGTTTGTAAACATAGTGATAATTGAATCCCTTATTGTTAGGGAGCAGAAGGGAGCAATAGTCATTACAACTATAGCACAGACATCCATCTTGTCTCGAAAGTCTTAATCTTTTAGTGTCCAACAGCTCTAACTTAAATACCCATGAGGTAATAACTCATACCCCTGTGTTCCCTTGACTGTTTGACCTTCCCAGAGCACAGCTCTCAGCCTTTTGATTTCTGTTTGAGATGGCTTCCCAATATATCCCTTTCCAGGTCTAACAACTTGACTCTAGAATCTCTCACAAGTACTGTGAGGGATGTATTATTTTGAAAAGGATATTTTTCCTAGGATAGGTTCAATTTTTAAATTTTATTTTATTTCAATTATACTTTACAGAGTGCTTACAGTTACATGAGTAAGGTAAATTCTTTGTTGAATATTGTTACCACTCCTTTCTTGTTCTCATATCCTTTCCCACATCCTACCCTTCTCCCCACCCAAAAGTTGTCAAGTTCATTTCTGACATAGTGTCTTGTGAATATCATTGTTGCAGTGGGTCGCTCTTTGTACTTCTTTCATCACTATGTTTTTCCTTTCCTTCTCCAAATCAGATAAATGTATATACAAAATGGAAGATACCAGAATTAAGACAGAGATTGCCAGAGATAAACCAATGGAAAAAGGCAAATGGAATAAAATACGATCTAGATACACTACTTTAGAGATATCAAGGTTGACATCTGAAAAAATGACTTGTTTCCATATCTTGGAGTTCATTTCAATTAGCATCATTTCGTAAGGTCAAATGTACATAGCTCTGGAGACAGCAATCCCACTCCTGGGCACTTGTGGAAATGATCTCAAGCTAAAACTCACTAAATCTACAACTATATTTTTGGCAGCATTACTACAATATATAAGATGTTGAGCCAATCTAGGAGCCCCTCTATATATGAATGGATCAAGAAAAGGTGGTATATATACACAATGAAATTTTATGTTTCTATCAGAAAGAATGACACAGCCCCTTTCTTAAGAAAATGGAAAGACGTGAGAAAACAGTCATGGCACCTAGGTTCCATGGTTTCCTTTATTTTTATTAATATATGATTAGGATAGTCCTGGCAGACAGGTTCACATTTTAATCTCTTAATATTCCCTTTTGTCTCCCTCTTCCTCTCTCATTCCATTTGTGTGTGTGTGTGTGTGTGTGTGTGTGTGTGTGTGTGTGTGTGTGTGTGTGTGTGTGTGTGTTTCTGAGCACGTGCACGCGCACTGCGCAGTAATGAAACTTGACGTGGAGCCTCAAACTCTTGCTTGGTTTTTTCACTGACTGACTGAGTCTGTACTATTTGATACAAGGTTTCAATCTGTCTTTAATTGAACAATTGAACATAAATGTCTCATGGATTGCTACCCCAGCCATCGGTAAACTATGAACTTCCAATCTCAGGCTCATGACTATCTAGAAATAGGGATAAGGCAATGGCAGCCAGCTCTATTGCCAAGTGTCTTTTGCTTTGATTTGTTTTTTGTTTTTTATTGTTTTTGTGCATCCAAAATCTGTAAGGAAAACAAATCATTTATAATCAGTACTATTCAAATAAAATGTGTGTTGTTTGAAGATTACCTTAATAATGTTATCCTTTTGCATCCACATTATGTGATTTGATTTTTTTTTATCTCCACTATTACAAACAGTCAAGTAACATACACTTCTTGAATCTTCTTCTCTTGGTTTTACAGTTTGTTAGGTGTTTCAAAATAGAGTTTATCAAGGTTTAACTCTTCACTACTGAAGCAAGACTTTTATGATTATTCAATGTCCTGTAAATCGTAAGTTCATCACTTCTTGTGGCACCTTATGAGCACAGGTAGTTTCTATAATACCTACACGTATGTTAGACCTAAATGCCATTTGCTCTACTGCCAAATATGCAAGGGCATCCTTTGTAATTCTCCTTGAATTTTCACTGCTCTTTACTCTACAGTGCTAAATCCCATGATGATCTTGTTTATTTTCCCCGCTGGTTCATTCATCATTTCATCTTGGGAACTATTGGTATGCACTACTGAACTTCTGTCCATTCGCATTGTGCTTTGGCTTAACCTTTCTCACCCTGCAGGGCCAGAGATGGGGATATTTTTTCAATCTTTAGCTAAGACATCTATCTTTATACTTTCTAGCAATACATTCATTGAATTCTTTCTGTAAAGTCTAATGCCTTGAAAATAATTACTGAATTTTCATGGCTTTTTGAATGGCATTAGGGAAGAATATAGGACAGTAACTGTAACTTAGGTAAAAGAAGATTGCAATCATTCCTCAATAGCTGTTGTTCATTGGATAATGTTTACTTCAAGGTCTGCCTGCCTGCTTCCTTTTCATTGTTTATTTTTCATTTTAGCCTTTTCTTCTGGAAAGTATTTATGGGCCTAGTGAAGATCAATTCCTACTGTAATCAGTCATTAATTTTATTCCAATATAATTTCATAGATCCTTCTGAGTTTCTTCAGGGTTTGTATAGTAGTGCTTCACATTCTTAAGTATGTTTTAACATCGAAGCATCCAATGATAAAGGCACATTGCTTAAATCACCATTTTGATGAATGCAATAAACCATGTTGCAACCTCACTATACTGCAATTTTCTGGTTTTAAATTCTTTTAGATTAGAATTGATGCTGGAGAATGAACATTGTGTACAATTTTATATTTTCCTAATTATTTTTAGCATTCTTTACAATATTGTATAAAGTTAAAACATTACTATTTACTTACTTTTAGGATTTCTAAAATGGTCAGAGTAAAATTTCTATTCATTCACAATTTTAAGACAATAGTTTCCCTTATGACCAAGTGAGACATTTTAAACTTTTTATTTGTGATCCTTTAAGGTGGTGCTGGGGAATCAAGTCCAGTGCTTCATGTGTCTTAGTCTACTGTGTGCCTCTAAGCCTGATGTGACCTGTGGTTTTATTTTCACTCAACTGGAATAAAGAAAAACTTCCCTAGGAAAGAATTATTACTTGGTTACTTTCTCCAGTATCTCTCACATACATAAAAGTAATATAAGTCTACACTGACCGAAAATAGTGTTCTCCTATTGTATTTATTAGTAGTAACTTTTTATTTTTTGTAGCCCCACTCTTCACTAAGTCTTGCCCCTTTCCTATCCCTCCTTCCTATAAAACTTGACTAGATCGAATGGAAACTCACTTCCCGTCAGCCTCCTCCTTAAAAAGCCCAACCTTAACTAACCTACCCCCTGGTAGCCCTGCTATAAACTTTCAAAGGCCTGACTGCAAACAAACTCCTTCCTGAAAGCCCTCCTCTGCTATAGGGAAATCTCTCTTCCACTCCAAACCTTCCTGGAATCCCTGCTCTGCACCACCAGAAGCCAGGCCACATACATATCTCCTTTTATGTCCCACCTTGCTGCACCAAGAACTCTACCTACATCAGGCTCCTCCCTCAAATCCCCAGCTCATCCACCAGATACCCCATCCTAACTACTCTAGTCCCTCATAGTCGCATTGCTCCCCTTTCCTAGTACATCCAAGCTCCTCCTTTCCCTTTCATACCCCACCCCCAACTAGCCTTCTCCCTCGAGCCCCTCCTGTTTTCATCAGAACCTCCGCCCATAACTAGCCTACTTCTAAGTGGACTAACCTCTCAAACCCAACCTTGAACCTACCTCTTCTCACAAAACCCATCATGCAATACCAAAAACCCTTCACCTCCCTATAACTGCCCTTGAAGCCTCACCTTGCTTGTCTAGAAGCTTCTCACACAGCCCATCTCCTGACTGGAAAGCCAGCCCTGTTCCACCACAAGCCACTCCACCTCCCACAAGTATTCTCTCAATGCCCTGCCTTATTCCCCAGATGAACCTGACCCCTATTGGCTCTTCCCAAGGATCCACATCCTACTCCACCAGATACCTTGCCCATAATTATCTACACCTTTGTATCTCTTGCACTCCTTCTCAAAGCCCCTCCTCCTACTAACCCCATGGCTCTAAGCCCTGCCTTGCTCCAGAAAAACCCCACTAGAATAACCCCACCACACTATCCCATCTCTCAACACCCACATTGCTCCACTAGAAACAACTGCATCAGTTGGCCTCCATCTGGAAGCCTCACCAGGCTCAACTGTAAGTCCTTGTCCCTCCATATTCCCTTTTTGAAGGTTGCTTTGTCCTACTGGAAACCCTGTCCAAAAACCATGGCCTGCCTTGCAACACTGAAATCCCCACCCAACATTACTCCTCTTTTTAAAGTGGTGACTGAATATACCAGAAACCCCATCATAACCATTCTAGTGCAGTGGATCCTATCAGTGCTCTCACAAAGCTCTGGTTCTGAAAATCTCCTCCATACATTGCGACTACATCCTTCTCTGCAGGAAACCCCACTTCCACCCTAACACACTCCCCAAAGGCCTGCCCTTGTCCACCAGAAACCCTGCCCCTTACTAGTCCATGTCTTCCTTTTACCACCCTGACCTCTCAAAGCCAGACCCTGAAAAGCCTCTCCCTCATAACTCCGCATTCCTGCACAAGAATCCCCAACTTCTGTCAGCCTCTTGCCTACATTCACTTCCCTGCCTTATGGGAAACCTCATCCTGCATATCCCACAAGGGCTCACAATGCTTCCCCAGAACCCTTCCTCTAAGTAACCTCCTCCTTTGTAGCTTTGTTCTTCCTTCTCAAAGCTCTGCCCCAATCAGCCTCCAGCCCTGTGACTCAGCCTTCTTCCTAAAGTCCCGCCTACTCTACAAGAGACCAGGCCCCTAACAAGTCTAGTACTTCCTGTCTCCTCCCTGCGGTCTCAAAGCGTTACACAGACAGGTCTTCACCCCCTAAGCCTCACCCTGCTCAACTACAGAGACTGTGCCAATACCAACTCCCCCTTTTAACCAGAGAGGGCTCTACCAGAAACCCACACCATCTCATCCATGAAAGTCCAATCTAGTAACTGTTATTAGAAATGTGATTTTGCACTGGCCACAGAATTCATACTAATCAATATGATAAGAAAGCAGTATTGCAAAAAGGCAACAAAAGTTAGATAGTTATTAGATGCCTTATTCTACTTTGGGGTTCTGTTACCAGGCAGATACACATTGTGTGAAAATGTATGAAGGTGATTTCTCTTATTGGAAACCATTCTTTAAAGTATCAGTAATGTTTCATGAATGATCATTTTAATTCTAGAAAATTCGTGCATATTTGTGCCCATTAACTTTAAAAAATATTAGTTATTTTAAATCCTCTGTTTTCCTTGAGGAAAGAGTATTAGATGACTTTCAACTCATCTCCATAATAAATAATTTTGGAGTTGCTTACCATCCTATGTACCAGACTTTTTAGCAACAGAAATTCTCTACCAGGGGGCTGGGAGGTGGCTCAGTGGTAGAGTGCTTGCCTTGCATGCATGAGACCTGGGTTCGATTCCTCAGCACCGCATAAGCAAAAAAGAAAAAGCCGGAAGTGACACTGTGGTTCAAGTGGTAGAGCACTAGCCTTGAGCTGAAGAGCTGAGGTACAGCCCCCAGGCCCAGAGTTCAGGCCCCACGACTGGACCCTCCCCCCCCCAAAAAAAGAAACAAGAAATTTTCTAACAGAATCCACTTTGAATTTCCTCCTACCACTAAAGTGTCCTTTGGAAAAGATTGAAATGAGATTATACAGATAAAATGCCAGATATAAAAACGTATTTTAGATCATAATAAAATTATGATAAAGACCCCACCCAATGTGCTTTTAATTTTCTAACAAAAGGAACTTAAGCCTATTTAACTGTTGACTTTCTGAAGACTAGAAGACAAAAATATAAGAAATTCCCTGTTATGCCATGGTTCTGAAAACAAAACCAAAATAAGGAAAGACAACATAATGACACAGAAGGGAATGAAGAACTTGTACATTTGATATAGAGTGTAAAAAATATACTGAATCAGGTAAAAATTATTTTGGTCACCATGTCTGGTTGTTCAATATATTTCATTGTAAATATTGTTCTTTGTTAAGCTGTGACTTAATATTAAAAGTCTCATCAGGGATCTGCCCAGGTAATTGTGTTGTTAGTCAATTTCATCATTGCAAGATCATCAGGATGAAAAACTCCACCTAACTTAAGACACACCTGCAACAGCAGTAGAGATACACTCCTATTGGTCCAACAGTGTAAGCCAGACCTGTGTTTTACCAAAGCCTTGTATGTGGTATGCTATGGTTTATTCAGGCTGACGAGCCAAAGTAACTCCAATTTGAGATTAACCCCACCATCTTATGCTATGCTTTCCTCAGAGTAATCCCAAGAGAGAGAGAAAAAAACCACAGGTTGCCACCAATCTTGCCCACCCTTAAGAAATCAAAACAGTTGCCCAAGTGTTCCAAGAACAGTACATACCGATAGTTCAGAGAAAAGCCAGTGCGGTTCGGGTGGACTCAAACCAATCATGTAACTGCTTGCGTGGAAAGTCCCTAAATTTGTTTGTTCAGTACTATAAAACTGTGCTGATTTTGTGCTCAGGGATTCTTAGCATCACCGGTTAGTGAGTGCACAGAGGACCAGCTTGAGCTTGCAAATAAAGGACTCTTATGCTATTCATATTGGTCGTGGTCTCTGGGTGTCTTTCGTGGGTCTCAATCTGTACAAAATTTCTGGGGGTTCACGTGGAATCCCCCTCATAAACCATCTAGACGCCCCATCACAGAGACTCAAAAAAAACCCGCTGTTAATTCAAGGCACTGCTGTTCTGTATATTTGGTTGCCTGCAATTTCTGTACCTGTAATTCTGTTTTCCCTCAGGGTCTGTATTCTGGTTGTAAGGACTCTTGGTAGACGTGCTATAAGACTGCCAACGGGGTCTGTGAGAAGATGTCCCCAGACCCCTCTGGGTAGATTGCTGTTCAGTACGGACTTTTTTGGGAAATTTTCTGTCTGTAGTCTGGCACTTTCATGCAGACGTTTTTTGGGAAGTTTTCCATCTGTATTGGGAAGTTTTCCATTTTGGGGGAAACTCTCCATCTGTAGTTTGGCACTTTCTGGTTTACAATTTACAATGATGCAGTGTGTCTTTGTAAGTTCTGTCTTTGTGTTGAGTGTTCTGTTTGTCATTTGGAGTTTATCTTAGCCTTTGTCCTTGGCCCAGGAGGGTCTGAATATGGGGGAGAATCTGTCAGTCTGAGCAGATGGCTGCTAGAGACTTATTTCCCTTGCCCCAAAATGACTGGGACTTCTCTTTCACTTTGGAAGGCCCCTGGGTCAACAAAAACGCTGGTGAGACATCACCCCATTCACTGAGACCTGATTGTTCTCTGTTCTATGTTTCCTGAGGTAGGAAAGTTCTGGGTGAGAGTGGCAGGCTCATTCAGCAGACTCTGGATTCAGCTTGCTGAGTGAGAATGGCACTGAGTTCTGATAGGGATAAACTCAGCCTTTGGGTGTTGAGTTGTCTAGTTCTGTTTTAGAATTGGTACGAGCTTTAAAGGTGGGTTTTTGGTTTTTGTGTTTTTGTTATTTGAACATCTCTGGGGAAATAAAAGCTCCAGCCTCCAGCTGAGCTCAGTCACAGAGAAGGCTGTGTGGCTGGGTTTCACTTTTCAGCTAGTCCTGACAATGTAAAGTGCTCTTGTCTAAAATTGGATAAAAATCAGGCCAGTTTAGTTTCAGGTGACCCTCCCCCCAGCATTCCTCCAACAGAAGGAATTGAAAAGACTAATTGGTGAAATGCCTTCGTAAACAAGCAAGCCCAGGAAAAATGAAGCTCAACAAAGATACTCAGTTTAATAAGAAATATTATCTTAAATTCTTGTTTGAAAATTTTAGAAAATGTATGTACAAGTTGTTTTTATTTTTGCGTGCTTAAAGATCTGTGTGAGTGTGTTTTGTATGTGTTTGTTAATATGTTGAAGATAGACATTTTCAACATTCTGTAACTATTGGGTGAGTTTAAATTTAAAATTCAAAAGGTTGTGAGGTTTGGACATTAACAAAAATTTTTTTAAAGAATTTTCACTTTGTTTCAAATAGCTTTTTAAGGATTCTTTAACTTGAAAATTAGAAAATCTGGTATTTTAGAATGCATAAGTCTCTTTACACTGTAATCAAGATATCTGGCTTAACAAAAAGGAGAAACTTAAAAGACAAGAGAAGAACTATTTTTAGGAGTGAAGGGTGAACATGCAGAAGTGCAGTTCAGCTGGGCATGCACAGTAGAACCATGCATGGTGAAAGAAGGCAAGCTGGCACAAACGCAGTTCATCTAACCCTAAAGAGTCGGACTGGGTGCGTGCCCATTACACAGGAAGGGCTAAGTGGCTCATCTTTATTCTGTACCTTTTACCTTCAGAAAGACACTGGAAACATGATGGTAAAACTGAATGATGTAATGATCTGATTAGCATTGCTAAAACTGTCCCTTGGATGTGTTAAAATTAAAATTAAGAAGGCCTTAAAAAGGGTTAAAAATTTTATTTATATAATGTGATTTGTTATCAATGATATTCTGCTATTGGATATTTTTTAAGGCATAATGGTGTTAAATCTAGCTTCATGGTACAGTGGTGGTGATTGTAATTTTTGCAATAAGAAAAAATTGTTATTTGAGTTTAAAAGTTTTAATGTGTATCTGTTTTAAAACAATCAGCCAAGATTAAATGAGTTACACCTAGCCTTAAGAGGTCAAGGGATTTTTCAAAATGCAACTAAAAACTAAAGTATAGAATATTAAAACGGAGATTACAAATTAGGAATTGATTTCTGTATATAAAGTTTAAAAGTAAAAATGTTCTAAACATTTGCCTCAAAGTGCTAAAAAGAAAAATTAGGATTACCAAAATAATTGCTTAATTCTTAATTTAGTTTGCTCTCATAGGTTTTTCTTGTAACAGTTCCCAGCAGGCCCACAAAAAGGAGTGAGGATTCTTGTAAGTTTATCAGATGTAACTTTGGCTCTTAGTAATTTTCAGGTAAGAACATGTTTAAAAGACACTTCTATGTTGACCACCTTGTTGCTTTTAAGTGGAGGAAAGTGGCCTTTTCGAGAATTGTTGATCTGCAAACTGGTTCAATGCCAGCCCAGGGAGCAAAAGGTCCTTGTGAAACTGTCACCTCTACTCAGCCAAAAGATATCTGAAAGTGCAAGCAGAGTTGCTTTATGACTCAAAGTGGCAAAGTGATAGCCTTGAGCTGTAGAGCTGAGGAGCAAAACTCAGGCCCCGAGTTCAAGTTCAGCAACTAACTAAGGGAAATGCCAATGAGGCATTTTTCCCAGTGTGGAGAAGACACGCCTGGGATGAAAGCAATGGAGGAGCATCCAGATACCAGAAGCCACTGCTTGGATGGCAGAAATAATGTCAGATCCTAGAGTCATTTGTGCTTGACCTTTCAAAAATTGGTCAGAGACAGGAGGTCATGGGAACATAGTTTGTAAGGATGCCTAATGTCTATGCCTATCTAGCTTATAAGGGACAGGAACTTGTCAGTCATCTGTGATAGTACTAAAAAGATAAGGTTTTAAAATGTGGAAGATAGTTTAGATCCCAACCCCTGTATGTGCCAAAAGCTCTAATTGGCAGTAAATTTTGAGCTGATGCCAGCTACATGAAATTCATCTGCTCAGGAAAATAACTTTGTAAACCTGAGAGTGTGTTTCTATTGATATCTGTCTGAAGGCCTGCATAGGTAACTCAGACATTCTTAGGTTACCAGAGATCACATTACTATGCCATCCAGAAAGATCCTTTTGCAAACAGAAGTCAAATAAGCTCCACTGCTATAGCCAGAAAAAAGGTCTGTGCATTTGTTAAAAGTTAAAATATTGTTCTTAATGACATTTAACCCTGATGACCTCTTTGTAAAATAGGCTATGGTTATAGACTCCTGGCTAACTAGGATCAACATCACTGAGTCAGCTAGAAGAAGTGACAGAAAATGAATCTTTGAGCATCCTCCCCTTTTAAGAACAAGGGACCAGATTTACTTTTTTTAAAAGGTGGCAAACAGACAGAAGGAAAAGACATGGGGAATAATAGTATGGGCCTGAGCCCACTATATCTGCCTAGAAAATCCTAGCTTTATTAAAAGAACTATCTAGTTTAAAAAGTTGTCATCCGGGTAAATTGTCCCGGGCTATTATCTAAATAGTTTTAAAATCTAGTGGGGTCACAGCCTGCTAAGCCTATGCCATGTGTCCTTAACCAGATTGTGTAGGAATTTGCAGCTCAGCACGAGGTGTGACTGTCCCTTGGAGCCACTGAGAGACCCTGATGTTGCTGCTGCTGGTGCTGCTGCTGCTGGTGCTGCTGCTGAACACCCTAATGGGTAAAATTCAACGACAGCCTGGCAGTCACCTGGAGGAAATCTGCATCATCACCCAGACCACCTCCATTGCAGTAAAATAGACTGAACTCCTGCTTGATTCCATCACCTGAGAATGCTTCCCTGTTGAAATCTGCTACAAAATAAGATCTTGTGGGACATTCTTTTGCTGATATCTAGTAACCCCCTCCACTCCCACAGTGGATATTGGGGGCCAGGATATCACTGGCTTGCCTTAGGCACTTCAGGGCCATCTCCTAGTTTGTCTCTGGTATGGTAATAACCTGCTTCTTCCTGTGTGTTTTTTAAAGATAAAGGAGAGATTTTTTTAAATCAATGGAGGTAGTAAGAGGAATGAGACCCACCCTAATCTTAGCCTTAAAATCTAGCAAGCGTTTCATCCCATGCCTTGAAGCTTTCTGAGATAACTTGTTTCCACAAGTCAAAGGAAAACAGAGCAGATTTAAACTCTAGTCACAAAGAAGCTCAAGGAATCATAAAGAAGAGGAGGGTGATAAAGAAAGTCTTACGGAAAGAATTGGAAAAAAATTGGTATCCTCTGGATAAGAAAGGATTTAAAAAGTAAGGAATGTCTTAAAATGTTTATAAAGAAGACAAACCACAGAAATTTTAAGTATGTAGCAAATGGTATGAGTATATCTTAAAATTGGAACTTATGAGTACAGCTGGTATAAAATTAATTGAGCTGGGGCTGGGAAAATGGCTCAGTGGTAGAGCGCTTGACTTGCATGCCTTAGGACCTGGGTTCAATTCCTCAGCACCACATAAGCAAAAAGAAAACAGCTGGAAGTGGCGCTGTGGCTCAAGTGGTAGAGCGCTAGCCTTGAGCTGAAGAGCTGAGGGACAGCTCCCAGGCCCAGAGTTCAGGCCTCACAACCAGACCCAAATAAAAAGTAAGTGAGCTGTGATATATGGAGTCAGGATTGCTGGAAGAAAATGAAAGGCCATTGGTACTGTTAATTTTGTTACTCACAATCAGATATTGCAGACTGATGTCCTTTGTAAAAGAAAGGATCAGCACAGTCCATCTATTTGTTCTGAGATCCCAATACCAAACTGTAAATATAGAAGACTGTGCCAATTAGGGGACCATGATTGGTCCCCGATGCTCTGGAAGAGGAGGGAATGAAGAGTCAAAGTAACTCCAATTTGAGATTAACCTCACCATCTTGTGCTAGGCTGCCCTCAGACTAACCCCAAGAGAAAGAAAAAAAAAAAACACAGGTTGCCACCAACCCTGCTCACCCTTAAGAAAGCAGAGCAGTTTTCCAAGTGTTCCAGGAACACAATATGCCAATAGTTCAGAAAAAGGACAATGCAGTTAGGGTGGACTCAATCCAATCATGTAACTGCTTGTGTGGAAATTCCCTAAACGTGTTCACTCAATACTATAAAAGCTATGCTGATTTTGTGCTTGGGGTCTCTTACTGGCACCCGTTACCGAGTGCACGGAAGACCAAGCTTGAGCTTGCAAATAAATGACTCTTTTGCTGTTCACATTGGTTGTGGTCCCTCGTGGACATTTGGGGGTCCCAAGTCCGTACAACAGGGCTTGATACAAAATGTCTCTGTCCAGAGAATTAAATGATGGCATTTATAGCTAAAATGTTTTAGGGTTATTATTAACATGTGACACATGCTGAGCTGTTTATTTATACTTCTCTTTCTCCTTTTCTTTCTTCTTCCCTTTCTTTCTTTTCCCTTCCTTCTTTCCTTCCTTCCTTCCTTCCTTCCTTCCTTCCTTCCTTCCTTCCTTCCTTCCTTCCCTCCTTTCTTTCTTTCTTTCTTTCTTTCTTTCTTTCTTTCTTTCTTTCTTTCTTTCTTTCTTTCTTTCTTTCTTTCTTTCTTTCTTTCTTTCTTTCTTTCTTTCTTTCTTTCTTTCTTTCTTTCTTTCCCTCCCTTCCTTCCTACCTTCCTTCCTTCCTTCCTTCCTTCCTTCCCTTCTCTCCTCCTCCATCTCTATTGTCTTTTCTTTCTCTTTCTTTCTTCCCTTTTCTTTCCTCTTTTAGGAAACGAGTATGAATTTAGATATTTTGTTTGCTGAACAAGTATTCTACCATTAAAACAATCCTTTTTCAATTTAGTTACTTTGCTCATAGGTTATCAATTTTGCTGATGGCTGAACAAAGGCTAAGTTCCTCACCTCTGTCTTCCAAGTAGCTGAGAACATAAATGCATTCCAACATGCGAGACTTTAGGATGATATTAAAATCTTATTACTTTCCTTGCACACTGGTTCTGAACTGTGATCCTCTCAAATTCTACCCCTTTAGTTAGTGATGTGAATTCCAAGAGCCTGCCCTGTGTATAGATTGACTAAATGAATGATTGAAGGCAGTTTCACTTTAATCTCTTTTTTTGCCAGTCCTGAGGCTGTTATAATTTTATTTCTAGACAATTTTTGTGCATATGTGCACATTAGTGTTAAAATGTTGCTTTTCCCCTTTTTTATTATTCTTGGTCATGGGGCTTGAACTCCGGGCCTGGGTGCTGTCCCTAAGCTCTTTAGATCAAGACTAGCACTGTACAACTTGAGCCACAGTGACGCTTCTGGTTTTCTGGTGGTTTATTGGAGGTAAGAGTGTCTCAGATTTCCTGCTAGGGCTAGCTTTGAACTACCATCCTCAGATCTCAGTTCCTGAGTAGCTAGGATTACAGGCATGAGCCACTGGCTCCCAGCTAAAATGTTACTTATTTTATGTTCTGTGATTTAGTTGAGGGAGTAGCATGAGTGTGTAGAAAGTTAACTTTCAAGTCATCTCTCTGAATAGTTTCAGAGGTTGATTTTCATAATATTTATTGCAATGATTAAGAACAGAAGCCCCCAAAGTAACAGAATGATCCTTCATTTTCTCCTTGCCATAGATATTTTTGGAAGAAAATGAGTGAGATCTAAGTCTAAGACTTGAAATTATAAAAAAAATATTTTGATGACACATAAAGAGCCAGATTATGTAGCTGCTTTTCATTTTCTAAAGAAAGGAACGTCAGACAAGTATATTTATTTGCAGGCTTTTTCATCTGAAAAACAAAGAACAAAAATATCATAAAAAAGCTGAAGGGGTTGGGAAGGTGGTTCAGTGGTAGAGCACTTGCCTTGCATGCATGAGGCACTGGGTTTGATTCCTCAGCACCACATAAGCAGGAAAAAAAGCCGGAATTGATGCTGTGGCTCAAGTAGTAGAGTGCTAGCCTTGAGCTGAGGAGCTGAGGGACAGCGCCCATGCCCAGAGATCAGACCCAAATAAATAAATTAAATAAAAACGCTGAAGAAGATCAACTACCATTTAAGTGTGATATAGCATTGGATACTTTAAGACACAATTTATTAAGGTACAATAATTATTTGCAAATGGTATCAGTTCGCTAAATTTATTCATTGTAATTTATTCATTTTATTTTATTTACATGTCACTTAGTATATAAATACATATATATATATATATATATATATACAGTATCTTTCCAGTGAATTGTATGATTAGGTAATTTCATCATGTCAAGTTCATCAAAAGGATGGACTTCCAGAAACCTTAACAACCCTGCAACAGTACTGCACATACAAACGTAAGTGTTCACAATTGTAAGCCAGATGTGTGTTTTAACAAAGCTTTGGATATAGTGTATTATTTTTTTCATTTAGGCTTGACACAAAATGTGTTTGCCCCTAGAAATAAATGATGGCATTATAATTATAATAATTTAGTGTAAATGTTACATTGAACACATGCTCACTCAGTATGAGTTGTTCTTTCTTTCCTTTTCTTATTTTATATTTAGGAAGTTGATTGCAGTTTTGATGTTGTATTTGCCAGACAGGTACTCCACCAGTGGAGTAATTCCACCAATCCTTTCTTATTTAAGTTACTTTACTCATAGAGTAGCAATTTTTGCTCCTATCCTAAAAATCTGGGATCATGATTGCATTCCAATATCCCTACCTAATGGGTGGATATGGGTGGTACTTTCCTTCCTAGACTGATTCAGAACTGTGATCCTCTCAAATTCTACCACTTTAATAGTGTGTGCTTCAGTTCTGCTTACCTCTAGAAGATATGATAGAAATAAATGATTACAGGTAATTTGAGTGAATCATTTGCTAATATAGGTGATTTGATATTAAAATGTAGGGTAAGTTTGAAAGTAGAACCACAGTAGTTAGATATTTTGCTAAGTAATTTTGTTTCACATTAAAAACACATCTCTACCAGAATTAAGGCTTTATTTTGCTGTCTGTCAACTTGTATGTCATTTGGGAAATTGCATGTCTTCCATATGTAATAAAGGACTTTGAATGGTCTGATGTGCTGGCTCACATCTATAAACATGGTTAGCAATCAGAAAAAAATAGATCACAATTTGAACATTGCCTAACCAAAAATTTAGGATGTATCAATCTCAACAAAATAGTGGATCATGTTGAATCATGCCATTCATCTCAGCACCACAAGAAGCTAAGTCTCTGCTCAGTACCTGTGTCACATAGACCCCTGGCTCACTTGGAGGCACTCACCTCTCCTGATCCAGAAACTGGGCTGGTATTTAGCCAAGAGGAGGAAGGAGTCTGCCTCACCTTCCCTGGGTGGGCCTCACAGAATGCAGTATATTTGCTTGCTTTCCTCCTCCAAAAGGCTTGAAATGCCATGCTGATAATTGTTCACAATTTGATTCCAGTGACCTGTGGTAGAGGTGTGAGGAAATATTAAATTAAATTTCACATTTGCCAATTGAGCTGCTCTTCCCAGCCTGTGAGTTCAACTCAGCAAGTGTTCATTATTTGAGAGTTGAGAATACTGAGGTAGGGGAGAGTGGGAGGTTGATTGAAAGAGAGGAGAGATAGAGAGAGGGAGAGAGGGAAGGAGAAAGAAAAGAAAGGAAGGAAGGAAGGAAGGAAGGAAGGAAGGAAGGAAGAAACAAAGAAAGAAAGAAACAAAGAAAGAAAGAAACAAAGAAAGAAAGAAACAAAGAAAGAAACAAAGAAAGAAAGAAACAAAGAAAGAAAGAAACAAAGAAAGAAAATGATTGAGAATGAATGGTTTGGAGTCAGGAGTCACTTGGCCGAGGAACTACCTGTATTTGGTATTAGGTCTGCCCCAGCATGCAGACCCTATGCAGACTGTTTCCTATGGCTGTTTCCACCCTTTATGTGTTACCTAGGTATCTGGCACACCTGGAGACAGCCACCTCCCCCTCCTGCTAAGTCACAACCTGGTCAGCCTCTGATAACACTTTCCATGTGGCTACAGGTGAATCCCAGGCCCTGAGGTCACATCCAGATACAATGTGGCCAGACATTTCCCTTGCCTGGCCATATCTCATCCGGTCCTTGGCCTAGATATGTCCTGACACTAGGTTAGGTTGCTCCCCCTTTTTTTTACATGCCTCTCCGCCATGTATGGCATGGGCAGCAGTTCAGTAAATAAACTACTTTACCTGACTGAATACCATGTGGTGTTCTTTTCGTTGGCTACCTAATGAAACTTCCCTAATTAATATACCTTACACTTCAGTGTTTCTAGTTTTGAATCCATGGATATTTTTCTGACACATGTGAATTCAGTATCTACAAAACATATGTACTAACTTATCATGTAACAGTATAATTTTGCCTGGAATCCTTTTTTTAATTTTTTCAATTATGAAAATACCCTACAGAGAAGTTACAATTACATGAGCAAGGTAATGAGTACATTTCTTATGAAGCATTGTTGCCTCCTCCTTTGTTTCCCCTTCCCATCCCTTCCCATCCCCCACCTACCCCACCAAAGTTGTAAAGTTCATTTTTTGACATAATATGTTGTACATCTCAGTGTTGCAATGGGTCCAACTGTATCCCTATTTAAACAATTTTTTCCCTTCCCTTCCACAAAGTATACCAACATCTGAATCTTTAATAGCAGCCTAATTAACCTGAAAGTCTATTTTCATTGCTTTGTTTTGTTTTTTTTGCTTAACGTAAGCAAAGATTTGGTGGGACATTCTGAAAAGATCTCTGCCTTCATATTTACTAATCACCCTGGGCTTCAACCTGTGAGGTACCAGCTCAGATGATGTAACTTTGAAATTCTGGAAAGCAGATGCACATCCTAAGGCCCATGGCTTTGGGATTTCTCAGATTATTTTTTAAATGTAATTGTTACTAAGGTGTGTACAGTGAGTTTACCATTTCACAATTCATGTCATGTGTATATTTTTCTTGTAGACAATGCCATCCTTTCCTGAGCTTTCTCCCAGTTTCTTTTTTTGTTGTTGTTGATGTTTTTTATTTGTGTACCTGACCTTCAGCTTGAATTCAGGATTGGGTGCTGCCCCTGGGTTTTTGTAATCAAGGCTACTCTACCTCTGGAGCCCCAGCTCCTTTTATGGCTTTTTGGTTGTTAATTGAAGAGAAGAGTCACAAATTTTCTCACTCCTGCTGTCTTTGAACTGTGATCATCAGCCTCCTGAGTAGCTAGGATTAAAGGCCTGAGTCTTCAGTGTCCAGCTAGTAAAGTGTTGGTTTTATGCTTCCCTGGTTGTGTTACAATTTTCCTCGACTCTTAGCACTAATACTACATATTGCCTGGCTCAAATCTGAATTGGTGGAACATACTTGTATTTTGATGAAGGCAAGAATAGGAAACTATAGTCCATAGGGACATATAAGCTAAACAATCCTTTGGAACATGGCATAAAAACAAGTAGGTTTATTGCCAGTTGACTGTGTCTTGTCTTTACTGTTAATTCTACACGGCCTGTGAATGATGTCAAACATATCCAAATGACCATTGGCAGAAATAATGTTTCTCATCCTGTTCAAAAAACAAAACAAAAACCAACCAAAAAATACTACGTATGAGTCCAGCAATTTCCTCTAATTAGAGACCAGTCTGCCCCAGTTTATGAAAAAAATGTCCTTTATTCAAGTGCTGCTGCTTTTTCTAACTACAAATATAATGAAATCTGTTGTAGTCTATAGAATTGTATACCACAGCTGTCATTTTAATTCACAAGAAATTCAGCCATTAAAAAGTTTATTTATTTTTTGAGTCAGTTGTGGGGTGAACTCAGGGTCTGGGCACTGTCCCTATGCTTCTGTGCTCAAATTAGGTAGCACTCTACCAATTGAGCCACAGGCCACTTCTGGTTTTTGAGTTGCTAATTGGAGATAAGATTCTTATGGGGATTGGCTTTGAACTGCGATACTCAGATCTAAGCCTAGTGAGTAGCTGGGATTATAGGCATGAGACACTGGCACCTGTCTTCAAATAGACTTTTTTAAAATGATGAACTGCTTGGTGCCTCGGGCTCACATATATAATCCTAGCTATAGTTAGTATTACAGGTATGAGAAACAAACACTAGGTGTGTGTTGTTCATGATAGTTTATATTGGCATGTTTTAATATAATTTGTTTCTTATACTACAATGCTCTTATTTTTATTTTCTCCTAGGTGAGGGTTGATAGGTGCTAGGCAATGTTGAAACTTCTTTGGTTGAGATGGAGCCATGTGGAAATTCTTGCCTAGAATGGCATAGAATTGAAATCCTCCTGCTCTCAACTACCCATGAACCTGGGATGATAAACATATTCCATCACACGTAGCTAATGGTTGGGGAGGATTGCAGGTAAAACTACACTGGTCTGGAAGTGATGTCCTGAATAGCAAGCTTCACAGGAAAAATCTTGTATTTCATTTCACGTTGAAGTAGTGTACGTACATACTTACAGCATACAATGATAACACACTTCATTTTTAATATATAGAATAGTCAATATAATTAGCAGGTTTATGTCCTAAAACATTGAAGCTAATGTATTTTGTTAACCTCCTGACTTTGCTAGCTATTTTGAAATATACCATAAACATGAATACATTGATAATGTGCACTAGAAGATTGGAAGTTGATAAAGATAGATACAAGTTAGACTATGTATAGGAAATAAATATTTATCTACTGCTGCTCTGAAGAACATTATCACCTATTCACCATGACAATAGTTTTCCTGCAGTGTAGAATTTTCCATTTCAAAATCTACCATTTTTCTTTACATTCTCCTTGTACATATGAATGTTTTCCTGTTTCTTATAATGTTTTGAAATTATTATAAGATAGAATTAAAAAATTTGTTGAGTCTAATGAAATTATCTCATTTTGTTTGGTTTTGTGATGCTAAACCATTAAGACCATGGTTTCCTGAAAGTTATGCTAGCAGACTACATCACTAAATTGTATTCTAATTATATCTTATTATTATATTTTGATATAGAGTTTTGCTGTTGCTGTTTTATGATGTAGAGTGTTGTGAAGCTGGACTGAAACTTGAAACCCCATTGCCTCCAGTAACAATGCTTCATCACCAGGTTCTGGAGGCTCATAATTATAACTCTAGCTAATCAGGAGGTTGAGTCCTGAGATTTAGTTCAGATAGCCTGGGCAGGAAATTGTATGAGTCTCTCCTCTCCAGTTCACTACAAAAAGCTTGCAGTGGAACTGTGGCAAAATTGGTAGAGCATTACATTCAAGGGAAAGATGCCTCAGGTTTGCCATCTAGCCCCTGAGTTCAAGTCTTAAAACACACATTTGCACAGACACACATTAACACACATACACACACACACTCCCACACACATGTATACACACATTGCAGGCAGTGTTGTATCTTAAATTCTTATCCAGATATTGGAAAACAGCTCACTTATTTCTGAATGTTTTTCCTGATTATTTTGAAGGAGAAAGGTAGTTCATGGGACAGTCATGATAAGACTTTAGTGAGGAATACTTTATAAACGACTAGCTTATAAAACAGACAGGAGCAGTTTTTATCTTTAAATCTTACATTCCTTCAACCACAGTATTTTTAATCATTGTATTATGAGAAGACAATGTAACCTCTCTTATCTTCTCCCCTTCCCCTCTATCATAAAATATGACAAAAGTTTCAAAATAATCTTTTATCTTAACAGAATGTACACCTGTAAAAATATCTGACTATATGTGTAAGGTTTGTTTTTCAATACTTGTATGATTTTCCCACCTTTTATACTTGCCTTTTTTCCACATGACATCACACAGGTACTTCAAGAGCAAACAGAAGATTAGGAAACAAAAACCTAACAATGTTCTAGGAAGTGGATGTCAAAAATAGATGCAAGAAGCACATAGCAGGCTGAGAGGGCCCTGAGAGGCAAAATGATTTGTGCAGATGAGAGGAATAGTGACAAACAAGGCATGGATCTGACTTAGGAAGGGTTCTATGAGGCTGAGACCATGCTGGTTCCTAGGCCTAGCTGAGGATGTTGGGATTTGACAATGTCCACATGTGTATAGAGTGATGTGGGAGGGGAGATTTCAGCCTTCAGTTTGTCTTTGGCATGTTCTTATGTGAGCAAACAGCTTAGATCATTGGGCTCTGAGAGATGACACTACTTCCCTCACAATGGAATATAATATGGAACTCTGAAAGCTAAGCAACTGTAACTGACAGTCAGCTCAAGACACCTCATGTGGCTTGTAGCTCAGGAACAAGAAAGGTGTTCCTGTGTTGTTTTCAAAGTTCAAGAGACTCAGGTCTCAGCATGAGAGGTGTGAGTGCCTCACTCGATGCTGCAGACATTGGATCAGTGATAAACATGAATCCCATATCTCAGACCTTTTTATAAGAAGAAACCAAGGGAATCACAAGGCAACTCAGGCCAGGTATAACTAGGACAAGAAATCTATTTAATCTCATCCTAGCCCACAGTACAATCTTTTTATTGTGTGTTTTTATATGTGTTTACTGAGAAAATATTTGCAGTGTACTTTTCAATCCACTCTATTACAATTACTCATTTTGAAGTGTACTCCCATTTCCATGTTTCAAAGATCCATTCTTTTTACCACCTCAGTGTGACAATCAGTCAGCACAAACCCTGAATATGCCTGATAATTTATGGAGCTTGGACTCAGGCATGTTGGAAATGCTGGTAATGGAACTGGTCCCTTCCTACCAGAAAGGTGATCTCTGCTGTGTTGGAAACTTTCTCCACCTTTATAGAGAATGGGCCACAATGGAGCACTTGCTGGATATTCTGTTTAAAAAGTGAGTTTTCCTTTTTCAAACCCAGGGCTGATGAGACCCCCTCTGGAAGGTTATTGGAATACTTGGTACCTCTCTGAGAGTGTTTCACTGGGGTCTGGTGCAGGAGCTTGGCTTGAGACAAAGAAGTACCCTCCCCGGCTACTTCCTTAGTATTGGGCTGCCAGAACATTTCATTTGCCTCATAAGCTAGTGGAACCTTAGCAGTATGCTTGCTGAGAAACTATGATTGAAGGAATGATTCAGTGGCACCCATCGTCCACCCTCTCCTAGGAAATCACTATCTTGGAAGCCTATGAAGGAATATGGACAGAACAAAGAATGCAACTTGAACTTGAATTTGGGGCCTGAGTGCTGTCCCATTCGTAGCACTTTACCACTTGAGCCCCAGGTCCAGGTCTGGCCTTTGGCTGGTTAATTGAAGAAAAGTGTCTTTACAATTTTACAAACTAGACTGGGTTCAAACTGTGATCCGTAGATCTCACTCTCCGGATTAGTAGGATTAGAGGCATGAGCCATTGTGCATTTATGTGGACAGAGGAATATAAGCATCCTCACAGTATTTCCTTGAAATTGTATAGACATATCTCCACTTTTTGTCTGCCATGTTTACATTACCATGTGGGACTTAGCGACTCCCATGTGTGTCCTGTTAGTTCAGAAAAGGAAAAGCACAGAGTTATTCTCCTTATCTCCTGGCATTGGTACAGATCTTTCTACTATTACTGGGAGGAAGATGAACAAGATGAAGAAATAAGTGGACGTTGGCACAAAGAGAAGTTCTGTCTTTGAAAACTGGGTATCTTTGAAGTTTCTGAATCAAAGTCAAATCGTTTTTTGCACACCAGTTGTGATTTTCCCCAGTGGGTTGAGGCTTGCCATGTCAGTGGATAGCAGATTACACAGTTGTGGATGTGGTTGTCGTTTTGGACTCTCATGGATGACAAGGAGGGTTGTGTATAAAAAGTCAGATCCAGTGGGGAAACAAGTTTCTCCTCCTGTCACATGGGAAATTGTAAAGGATTGTATTAGAGAAATTCCTAGAAGTGGGTTGTGAGGAGCATCCTGCATGGAAGCTTCTTTTCCCACTTCCCAACATGCATGTCCCACCAGAAAAACGTTATATTAAAAGGCTCAGGAAGGGTAAGGCGTGCTCTCATTTCTCTTGTCCCCAATCTGCCAACAGCATGGTTTGTTCCATCTTCCCTATGTGGACGGACTTCTAACTTGATGATTTCTATGAGCACAAGGACCATGACACCCTGAAAGAACTTACACAGTATGTCAAACTCAAAATGCCCTCTTCAAACTTGCTCTTCTGCTTCCATGTTCTTCTGGACCAGCTGGAGGAACGCATTACCCATGAGACTAAGAAAAATAGGAAGAAGTCCTTGTTTAGATGCCTCAGAGCTGGTGTATAGGGATAGAACCTGGGTATCTAGGGATGTGCCGAATTGGCCAAGAGCCCTAAGTATGCCCCAGCTTGGCAAAATTCCTTTTATGGATGTTCTTTGCCAGGTAATATCTGTTATCCATTTGAAAGAACTTGGAAGTAGCCACTCATTAGAAACACCCTACTTTCTCATGTGTTCAGTCAAAACTCAAATTCTACAGATTCTCCCATTACATCCTCATAAAAGTTTAGTCAAACCTTAACATCTAGAGTTCTAAGAATCCTCTATCTATTTCCATTCTCAAGTTTGCATCACCATAGAGCAGCTCCTGCTGAACTCCAGAAAAAGAACCCATCAGTGATGTCATCTATGGTGACTGATAGAGATTGGAAGCCATTACTGATCTCCAAAAAGTATGTGAATATAAGAGTTTTTGATTTTGTAGAAAGGCCCAAGCAGGTTTTGAGTCCTGTGCTCGTCCCAGTGGTTCTGAACCCCACGTGTGATGCAGGTGCACCTGCAAATACCATCAAGGAAGAAGACAATCCAGAATGTCTTCCATTGATATTCACAAGCCACCTAGATTGGCTCCAAACCAGTCAAAAAGACACGTCTTGGTATGCAGGGTAAATGTGTGCTAATGGAAAATGACCGCAGCCTATGTTCAGGAAAACCAATAAATGAGGTCCAAAATCTAGATTCAGTTGGGGAAAGGGAATCTTTCCTCACTGAATACCCAGACGAATCTGTCCTTCTGCAGGGGATCCAATTTCCAATTGAGAAATTAGAATCTGTCCCTCCCTGGACTCTGAAAGAAAATCCTGTCTTTAGTGAGGAAGTAAATACCTTTTGACTTTGAGGACTATGAGGCAGACTTCCTGCGTGAAGGCAACTTAGAGACCAATTTAGATTTAGAGTTTCCTTTCCCCCTTCCTGGGAAAATCTTTAATTTTCTTTTTGTTCTGATTGTTGTAAAATGTTCACTCTATTTATTTTTCTAACTTTATTAAAATGTCAATGTTCATTATATATTCCCGATTCATGAATACTAACTATATTTCTATTTCAGACTACATTCTGAGGCATCGTACCCACGTGTTCTATTGGTCAGGGGGGATAGAGTGACAGGAGGCTGTACAAGAGAGCCTACTGCATATAAAGGGAACTGTTAAATGCACAGGGAGAGGCAAAGAAGCCAGGCCATGCCTGCATGGGGTGATAAGGTGGCTAAAAATGTCTAGGACATAGCAGATCTGATGTGTAGAAAACTATTCTGTCAATTGGGAAAATGCACAACATTTAGTGGAATGTGGGACACTCTTCCAACAGTGAGTTCAAATCTTTATACATCTTCATTGTGCTTTCAGTAACAAGGAAGAAAAATTTGGCCCCAATAATAAAAAAATGTGTTTAGGTCTGAACATATTTGACAAAATATATAGGAAATATGTATAAGGGAAAGTAAAAGCCATCATCAATAGAAGAAAGGCTTACATAGATGAACAAACACAAAATCAGGAAGAAAAATAACATAATTAAATAAATTATATATACATACATGTTATATTCTTGATGTTATATATATAGTATATTATATAATATATAAGATTGAATATGATTTTTCAAACTACAAAAGCATTTAAATTTTTAGTCTTGAGTATATATTTCACAAAACATTAGTGTAAATTATTATTGGGGAAAGTATTGATATAATTTGATTATAATTATATGAATATATTTGTGTGTTTCTAGATCTAACACTGATTATATATAGATGAATAAACATATACATATATTTTTATATATCTGTCTATGAAGTGAATATAATGAAAATGACTACACTATGTATAAAAAAGCAGTTAAAAGCTGAGTCTATAAGGCTCACGCCTTTAATCCTAGTGATGTGGGAAGCTGGGTTCTGAGTTTTAGTCTCACTTACCCCCATGGCCTTAGACTTTTAGAGGAGGTCTGGGACCCCCAGTGTAACAAAGAGACACATATGCAGTGGGATCACACTCTCTGAGCCCAGATGAAAGTCAGTAGAAATCAGGACAAGCCTCTTATCTTATGATAGTCTACTTAGTTCCTGTACCAAGATGGCCATATGTAGAACATCAGATGAAGACTTGTCATTCTCTCCAAAAGGGTCTAAAAATAGCCTTCTGAACTATAGTCCCTGACTCTACTGAATTAAACCTTATTTCCCTTCCCAAGCTGCAAACACATGGAAATATGGCAAGGGCTCAAGAGAGATGGACAAAGACTTACAAGTACATAAAATTATATACTCTGTTTCAGTAATTCAATGACAAATCATCAAAGCATGTCTTGAATTGTTCTTTTTTAAAGGAAATGGAAACATACTCTGAGTGTATCAGGAACTGGGTGCTGAATTGTTTAAGGCACTCCTGGGCAAAAGAGACACATATATGGGGGAAATTGTGTCGGGGTGGGTGTCCTCACACAGCTTCACAAAACAATGGCCATAACTGGTATGATGTCACAGCCACCTTTGCCATAGCCACAAATAGGTGTCAGGTACTGGTTTTGCCCTGTAGTGGACTCAACAACACCAAAATACACAAAGAATGAGAGGAATGACTACTAGCCACCAAACTTCAGCTTGAAGGCTGTTCTGACCAGAAGCTAGGATAAATTGAGCTGGAGAAGACTGATCTCCATGTAAGGCTCCTGAGCACTATAGACTAGGCATTGTTACAGGTGTTGGAGAAACAGAAGTTAATGTGGCTCTCTCTTTACCAATTTCATGCTGAAAAGAAAACCAGAAATCATAATGAGAATTTCTATAAATCAGAGACATGACATTGGTGATTTTGTAGCAACAACTTCACAGTGGGGATGGGAGGAGACCTCCCTGAACAAGAGATAGTTGATATGAGAGTCATCATCCAGACAATTATCTAAGAGCAGGTAGTCCAGGCAGTAAGAACAGCAAATACATCCCCCATTGATAGGATTGGACCTGACTGGCTTCAGAAAAGTAAAAAAGAACAGACATACTTGCTTGTAAAGTAAGAATGGAATTGTACAATGAAAAAAAAGGAGGTCAAAAATGAAGATAGGAATAAATTAGATAGATGTTGTATTCTGTGGATTACAAGAAGAAAAATTCGGATTTTACCATAAATCTGAAATGACCAACTGCAACCAAAGTGCTAAAATAGTAGTCAGACATATCTGATTCTCCAAAAGAATATTTCTTTTCTTTTCCTTTCTTTTCCTTTCTTTTCTTTTTTTATTGTGGAAATACTGTACAGAGGGGTTACAATTACATGGGCAAGATAATGAGTACATTTCTTATCAAGCATTGTAACCTCCTCCTTTGTTTCCTCTTCCCATCCCTTCCCATCCTCCCCCAACCCAGTCTTATTCCCCCCCCACCAAAGTTGTAAAGTTCATTTTCGACATAAGAACTTGTACATCTCATTGTTGCACTGGGTCCACCTGTATCCCTATTAAGTGAAGTAAGCCAGGCCCAAAGAAACATAGGTCCTATGGTTTCCCTTATTTGCAGTAAATAGTATATGTCTGAGTCAAGCAGAAAAGTTCAGATAAGTTGATGTTAGGGAAATGAACCCTAAGATATATATTCAAATGTTTTATTTCTTTTGTGCGATTGTTTCTTACACATTTATAAGATTTTTTTCTTTGTTGCTTTGCATGTCCCTACCCCACAGTATAACCCCTGCTTTCACTGTATTTGATGTTGTTATAATTTGTGGAGGGGAAGGGAAAAAACCAAAAGAATATTTCTAAAATGTAATTGTAGCTTACAACTGGAATCCTACTTATTCAGGCGGCTGATATCTGAGGATCAGTTTTAATTAAGCCCAAAGAAGAAATTTTGTAAGACTGATCTGCAATTAACCACCAAAAATATGGATATGAAGCTGTGGTTCAACAGGAAGAGCACTAGGCTTGAGGAAAAAACTAAGGGACAGCACCCAGGCCTCAGGTCCAAATCCCATGATGTCACAAAACAAAGAAGCTAACAAATATAATTTGGTGCTCAGTCATTCATCACTTAGTATTCTCGTTCAATGTATTTGGTATGAGCCTTGGAAATTATATCCTTAGCAATTGCTCTCCCCCATATTTTGCTTCATTACCATTTTTCAATGCCCTGTTACAATTAGTGTCTCCTCCAGTTAGCATAGCAGTCTTCCACTGGAAATTTGAGGATTTATTTTATTAATCATAAGAATTGTGATCAGTTTCCACATACATCATATGGGTAGTAGCCACATTCCACTATTGTGAATGCCTTTAATCCTCCTTTGAGTTAATGAGCATTAAGCCTTAAAAATCCTAGAGTTGTTATCAAATTAATTCAATAGTCATCATTCTTCCACCTAATCTTGTAACATATGCTTATAAAAGGAGACACTAATTGAAATTGTGCACATGATACCTTCTAACTCTAATACTCTCAAGAAGTAGGGTTTTAAGAGACATTCTAATTGCTTTGGCAAAGGAAAGGATAAGAGATTTAAATAAGTTACCTGACATCTCAGAAGGAAAATGCTATTGGCTTTAGAACAAATTCATTTGCCTAGAACTGAGGAAATGATTTTCAGAAATGCCAGAGGCAAAGGGTATTATTCAAATGACCTTATCATGAGGTACAAGCAGCCTGTCTAGATCAACTTTCCAGGAAAAAAAGCAATGAAGGAAAAGCAATTAATGCTTCTAAAACAAGCCAGTTGGAGGTGGTTCATGCTTGTTATCTTAGCTTCTTAGAAGTCTAAGATGCAAATAGTAGACAGGAAGCATTAGCTCTGTGCCTGAAGCCCAACTGGGCGGCCTCCGACAACAGACATCCAGACACACAACACCACCCCCATCTGAAATATTATCAAATACATTCACATAATATCTCCTGTTTGGGAGATAAGATGTATCAAAGACAGTTCATAAAGGAAGATAAAAAAAGGCAGAGTGAAAGTGGAAATGTGTGCTCACTCATTGGAATATGTTAATGCCAGAAGGATGTTAATTGGGCTAGAGGCCCATTTTATAACATACACACTGATCCATCTTTCCTCACATATTGTCATTCAGGATAAACAGTGAGATTTTTGAATGCAAGAAATGTGTGTGAGCATGTAGCTTGTAAAAGTAATAATAAAAAGCTAGGCATTAGAAGCTCAGGACTGTAAAAGTAGCTACTCAGAGTGGTGAGATATGAAGAACTCACTTCAAAGCCAACTGAGCAAAAAAGACTCTTACCTCCAATTAAACAGTAAATGGAGAAAGCTGAGCTGTGCTTCAAATGGTAGAGTGCTAGCATCGCATAGAAAAGCTAAGCAACAGTACCTAGGTCCTGAATTCAACCCCAGTACTGGCTTTCATACACGAAATAATCATGACAACACCACAGTATATGCATATATTAGCAAGGGATGTAGTTAATTGGATGATGACATCATTTACCTCACCTTTAGTCTCAAGCATTCTGTACAGTGTAGCCCAGTCTGAGAAAGACCATAGGTGAACTCTTTCCTCAAAATCAGCAGATACATCCTCATTTCCCTCTGCACATTTATATTATGTATATATATACACACACACACACACATAAATGCTATATTTTTCTAACTAATTTTGAAATACATAAATTTACACACATGCTTCAGAATTATGTGCTCTTGTTTAGGTTTCATAGAGAGCACAATATGTCCAGTGTCTGGCTCATTCTTGTAATCTTAGCTGATCACGAAGGTGGGATCTGATGATCACAGTTTGATGGCAAACCAAGGTAATAAATCCTCAAGATTCTTATCATCAACTAAGTAGAAATAGCCAGAAGTGGAGATGAGATTTGAGTGGCACAGTGACAGCACTGAGTAAAGCAATCTAAGCAAGAGCTCCAGACCCTCAGTTGAAGCCTGAGTACTGGCCCACTTGAACTCCAACAGCCAAATTCCCCCAAACACAAACCAAAAATATGTCAAAATATTTTGTAACTTTTGAAGCAAAATCCAATGAGGCAACATAGTTGTTAGTTTGTTGAACAGTTGGTGGTGAAACACCATTAAAATGACATAACGAACAAATAACCAAGTAAAATTTCCCAGCAAAGAAACTTCCTTAGAATTCACTGGGACCCCTGACAAAGATATTTTTTTCTATGCTTTTTGAAAATGAGTGTTTTTTTTTTCAGTAAGATAAATAGTATAAACCTTTACTGCAAGTTATAGGAGTCATTGGAAACTCAAGTGAAGTGAATGTACAACAAAATCACACAATATTACAAGTTTCTATGCCTCTGTTGAGACACTAGAAACCTGTAATAGTGTGGTCTCTCAGAAAGAGAAGAGGGATGCTCAGCATCACTGGTGATAAAAGAAATGCAAAGCAAAACCAAAACCACATTTAGATTCCACTCACCCTAGTTAGAATGGCCATTATCAAGAGAACAAATAATAAAAGATGCTGGGGTGGATATGGCTAAATTGGAACCCTACGACACTGATGGTAGGAATGTAAGCTGGTTCAACCACTCTAGAAGGCAGTATGGAGATTCCTCAAAAGATTCAACATAGAACTTCTCCAACAATCCCACACCTCAGTATTTATCCAAATGATCTCAAACTAGGGCACAATAAGCTACCAGCACAACTATGTTCATTGCAGCATTGTTTACATAGCAAAGGTATGGAGCGAACCCAGTTCTTCTTCAGTAGATGAATGGACCAAGAAAATGTGGTATAATTACACAATGGAATTTTATGCTTCTATCAGAAAGAATGACATGGTCCCTTTTGTAAGAAAATGAAAGACTTGGAAAAAAATCATACTAAGTTAATCAAGCCAGCCCAAAGAAACATGGGCTCTATGATTTCCCTCCTTTGCAATGATTAGCATTAACCTGTTACTCCTGAAAGTGGATTATAATAGCTGAGGAGTTTTGAATATATATATATATATTCATAACATGTATATTCATATATATAATTGACCATACAAAATGATGCTAATTGAAATGAACTTCAAGACATAAAAACTGCAGGTCTTCTTTTGTTTAATTGTCAAGCTTGTTATAGCCAATGTACAGCAGCTAGTTCTTTCTTCTTATTTTATGTCATTTTTCTTTTCCTATTGGTTTTATCTATGGCAATTCCTGTCTTGGAATCTGGTACCCTGCATCCTGTATATGCATTTATCTGACTGGGGGAAGAGAAGGGAAATAACAAAATGCTGAAAGAAGTACAAAAGCTGACCCATTCCATCAATGATACTCACAGGACACTATGGCAGAAATTAACTTTACAATGTAACGGGGGTAGGGAGGACTGCAGTGAAGGGACAGAGGGAGAAAAACACTGGCGTGGGTAACAATGTTTAATTTACTCATGTAAATGTAACCCCTCTGTACAGCATCTTTATAATAAAATAGATTTTTAAAAATATAAAAATTATTTTTTTTCATAAAATCTCAAGCTGATACTAACGGAACTTCTGAGTTCCAGTCAAAGAGATTCTGAGGACTTTCAAGAAGCTAGTACTAAGTACGTATAGCCACAATTAAGAGATAATGAGAAAAGTAGTGCTTTTTATTGTATTATATGAATAAAAAAAATTTCTTTTCGTTTCTGTTAACATAGAATTCGTGTTTGTGATCTGCATTGTTCCTAAGTCAGACTAATCTCCTGTCCTTAGCTCTCTTTGGTATGTATACCTTGGACACGTAATCTGAGATATAAGAAAGAAGTATTCTTTGTTCAATTTGGAGGCACTCCTCCCTGGGCAAGAAGTTAGACTGGAGGACCCTGACACTTGCTGCTGTTTCTCTTGCATAGCTCACTGAGGAACTTAGGCCTTTGAGAACGTGACTGCTAATTAAATGTTTCTTACTAATAAGAATTATTGGTAGAATTTGAAAACATATTTGGGTAATAAATAGACTAGAAAAAATGTTGTTTGCTATTTTTTATCACTATATTTCTTTTTGTCTAAGTCTAAAAGCCAGACTTACCCTAAGGTCCTAGAATAAGCAAAATGGCTTATAGAGCTCAGATCATTTTTTCCACGAAGATTACAGCAGCAAAAGAAATACAGGTCCACAACAGGCACAAGGAACAGAGATTTTGATGTCTCCTTAAGTCTTAGGATCGAATGTTCAAGGAGGAAACCTTGGGACTGATAACAGCTTAAGGACCTAACATTACCTGTGCTGTTCCATTATAGGAAGCAGTAGGTGCTATGACTGACTGGTGACCCTACCTGTGTCCTGAGAAGGCCCAGCAGGGCTCTCTCATGGTCACTGGAGAGTCAGGATTGTACTCTTAAGGGGACATACAGGAAGGTGGTAGCAAGGCCTGAGTCAGGGTTTTGCCAGATCTAGATGATTTGTAACAGGCACTACAGTCTTCTGGCTAAGAATGTGGATATATCATCAGGGTCCTGCCCACAAATTTATCACATGTTAGCTTACACCATTTCCTTATGATATCCAACAAAAGGTCATTAATTTCTTCTGGATATATTCTCATCAATATTTAGTAGGTAAAAAGATATAAAATCAAGTTCATCATGAGGAAAAAACCCAGATGAAAACCAAATTGCACGAGCATTTATAAAAAATGTTTCTCTGTACATATCAATTGTGACAAAGTATTAAAAGTTAATGAAGCTGGGAATGTTAAATGGATTTCTTTTTTATTATGGTTAGAACTGTCTTTTACATTTCCACTACTTAACAAAAAGAAGGTAGGCCAAGCACTACCTATGTCTCACACCTGTAACTCTAGCTTTTTATAAACCTGAGATCTACAGAAAGTGTATTATAGCTAGACCAGGTAGGAAAAATCTGTGAAATTTCTATCTCCAATTAACCATTCAAAATCAAGAAGTGGAAGTTTGGTTCAAGTCGTAGACTGTTACCCTTGAGTTAAAAAGCTAAAGGTCAGCTCCCTGAGTTCAAGTCCCAGTATCGAAACACACACACACACACACACACACACACACAAACACATTTTATCTCAAAAATAGCCAGTGACCAGGAAACATAAACAGATGATATTTTTCTTTATTTACTTTCATTTTTGTCATGTTTCTTCATTTATCTCTCTTTGAGAAGTTAAAGGGGCAAAGAAAAGGGGAGACAAAGGAGGAACATGAGCAACTGTGGTGTTCAATTGGTAATATATTGAAAATGACTTATGCAACTTGTTTGTGGGGAAGGACGGAATAACTGGAAGAGATGAAGGGAAAGGGTAACATTGTCCCAAAAGAAATGCACTCAGGGAAATAGAGCTGTGGCTCAATATGAGTTCCATTCTTCAGCGAAAGAGCTCAGAGACAGTGTTCAGGCCCTGGGATCAAGCCTCATTACTGACTGAAACAAAACAAAGACGAAAGAAATGTAGTCATTACCACCCGTGTTTAACTGTCCCCTCTAAAGCACAATAATAATAATAATAATGATAAGAAGAAGAAGAAGAAGAGGAGGAGGAGGAACAGGAGGAGGAGGAGAAGGAGGAGGAGGGAGAAGAAGTAGAAGGAGAACAAGAAAGAAGAAGAAGAAGAAGGAGAAGGAGGAGGAGGAGGAGGAGGAGAAGGAAGAGGAGGAGGAGGAGGAGGAGGAGGAAGATTAAGAGGATGAAGAAGGGAGTTCCGGGAAGATGGCAGAGGAGAAGCTGGAGTCTAAACAAGCTCTCGCAGAGAAAGCAGTTTTAGAGTTCTAGTGAACAGTCCTAAGCCAGAGAATCACACCAAGTGTGCCATCACAGGACAGAGAGTTAAGCTAGAGAGAGAAAATCCAGGCAAGCAGACACATCTGAGCTCTTGCCAGCAGCTGCTGCGGCGGCGGCAGCGGTGGCGATCTGCGGCAGCGATCGCAGGATCCATACCTGAGTCACAGAGAGTCCCGGACGAAGGAGCCAGACGCAGCAAGAGAGCGGATTCTACTCAACACCAGCAAGAACCAACAAGGAGCAGATATCTTCCACCCCAGTACCAGAGATCTCCATCTTGGATACCGACAAAGCTCCACGGAGCTGCTAGCTCCAACTCAATCCTTGGAATAAAAGGAGTCATTTAGCAGGTCACAAGTACTTAATGGCGACGAGACCTGCCAGACCCAGCTCCACCCAGGGAAAAGTCACCCAGGTTGGGCACCAGCCCTAGGAGTGGCTTTCTTCCCCGGGTAATCAGAGTCAGAAGCTGCCCCTCCCTCTAGCAGCCTGGACAATCAATTGAAATTCAGTAAACGGAAACACTGAGAATGACTCCAGGCTGGGATCTGTGAGTTTTTCACAAATTAGCCCCCGGGAAAAGCTACTGTTTGTTGAAAAGCCTCAACTCTACCCAGAACCTAGCCTCATCACTGCATCCCCCTCTTTTTTGAGACTCAAAGCAGATCTGCCCCCCTTTTAACTAGCCTGGGAGGAGGATCGCAAAATCCTGGGTAAAGCAGAGCATTTTTCTGCCTGTTCGAACAAACTGACTTAATAAACCTATGGAATAAGAACAGACCTCAGGGCCAATGGAATAGAATTGAAAACCCAGAAGTGAATCTATAGACCTATAGCCATCTAATCTTCAATAAGGGAGCTGAAACAATAGAATGGAAGAAAGACAGCCTCTTCAGTAAATGGTGCTGGCAAAATTGGTTAACTACTTGTAGAAAACTAAAGCTAGATCCTTATATATCACCCTGCACCAGAATCAACTCCAAATGGATCAAAGACCTCGAAGTCAAAGCAGGCACTCTGAAAACATTACAGGATAGAATAGGAGAAACCCTAGATCTCCTTGGCTCAGGCCAAAATTTTCTGAATAGAGACCCAGAAACACAACAAATCAAAGAAAGTTTGGACAAATGGGATTGCATGAAGTTGCAGAGCTTCTGCATGGCAAAGGACATAGCTAGTAAGATCAATAGAAAGCCCACGGATTGAGAGAATATTTTCACTAGCCATACAACGGACAAGGATCTCATATCTGAAATATACTTGGAACTCAAAAAATTAAATCCCCCAAAAACAAATCCTCAAAGAAACAATTGCCGGATAAATAAGTGGGCTAAAGACTTAAAGAGGACTTCTATGAAGAAGAAAGAAGGATGGTCAATAGACACATGAAGAAATGCTCAACCTCCCTAGCCATAAAAGAAATGCAAATCAAAACAACATTGAGATACCACCTCACTCCAGTTAGAATGGCTATTATTCAGAACTCTAACAACAACAGATACTGGAGGGGATGTGGACAGAAGGGAACCTTACTTCATTGCTGCTGGGTGTGTTGACTTGTTCAACCACTTTGTTAAGCAGTATGGAGGTTCCTCAAAACACTACACATAGAGCTCCCCTATGACCCAGCAATTCCACTTTTGGGCATTTACCCAAATGTTTACAAACAAGACCTCACTAAATCTACCAGCACAACTATGTTTATTGCAGCATTATTTACCTAAGCTAAGATATGGAACCAACCCAGATGCCTGTCAGTAGATGAATGGATCAAGAAAATGTGGTATATATGCACAATGGAATTCTATGCCTCCATCAGAAAGAATGACAGTGCCCCTTTTATTAGGAAATGGAAAGAGTTGGAAAAAATTATATTAAGTGAAGTAAGCCAAGCCCAAAGAAACATAGGTCCCATGGTCTCCCTTATTTTAATATCTAGTATATGTATGAGTCAAGCAGAAAATATCAGATAATGTGATGCTAGGAAAATGAACCCTTACATATGTATTTTCATGTTTTTTTCATGCATTTGTTTCTAATGCAATTATAAGATTATTTCTTTGTTGCTTTGTATGTCCCACCCCCACAATATAACCCCTACTTTCACTGTATTTGATGTCAGTATAATTTGTGCAGGAGATGGGGAAAAACAAGTAGTTTAAGGATACAGGTTGACCTGTTGCAACAATGAGAAGTACAAGTTTTCATGTAATATATGAACTTTACAACGTTGGTACGGGGAGGGGGGAGGATTGGGTGAGGGGCAGAGGCTGGGAAGGGATGTGAAGGGTAACCAAAGAGGAGGCTGCAATGCTTGATAAAAATGTATGCATTATCTTGGCCATGTAATTGTAACCCCTCTATACAGTATGTTCGACAAAAATAAAACTTAAAATTAATTTAAAAAAGAAAAAAGTATATATATATATACAAACATATACATACACACAGTATATATAAGTTGGGATGAATTAAATATAAATGGATATTTATAATACAAATTTAAATATAACTAAATATATATTTACACTATATACATATATTTACATATGCAAGATCATATTATATCTGTATGTTTATAAATATATTTTAAATTAATATCCAAAGAGTACATCCGAAGATTTTGGGGAAAATATAGAGTTTCTAAAGGCCTACTACTGACCCATAATACTTTCAAGCAATTTTTTTCTCCTTATTACAATGTCTGGATTACTAACATTGAATGATTATAAAACAGAGTATCTGTTTTAGTGCTTATGATTTTGGATTAGAAACATCTACTTACTCGGTACGAAACCTACCAAAATGTGATCTTGAAATCACACTCCACAAACTGGACATATACACCAAATTAGCAACTTACGTTATCTCACATAAATTCAGTTTCCTTAGATTCATCTACATAATAAAAAAATGCATGCATTTTCATGCTCACATACACCCACATACTCATATGACATACTAAATGTGACACTATAATAAATAATAATATAGATACTGAAATAGAACATTTTGCAAATGTAATTAAATTTTATTTTTTAGATATAATGCATTATTGAAATACTTATGAAAGAGCAGCTGAGAGGATGTTTCAAATCCTAGAGTGCCTGCATAAAGAACATGTTTCTCAGTCCAAACATCATTATTTCCATCCTTCCTTATCCCACATAAAAAAAAAACAACAACTAACTATAGAATTAACCTACATATCCCTTAATCACTCATTGAATAAAGAAATTGTAATATATATATGCATATATGCGCAATGATGTATTACTTAGCCAGACATAATACTGAAATCATATCATCTTCAAGAAAATACATAGAAGAAGATATCTTCATATTAAAGCAATATGCCATACTGTGAAAAACAAATTCTAGATTTCTCATACGCAGAATCTAGACATAGAAAATAAAATGATTCACCAAGTTATAAAAGTTGGAACTGATTAAATTTGGAAAAAATTAAGAGAGGAGATGAAGAGAAATATTGTGGAGTATATATGTTCAAATAATTTATTTTAGTATATGACATAATAAAAGTATAAAAATAAGAAATGAAATTCATAAAATGAATAAAATTTAGCAAGCTACATTATATGGATATGTGTATAACATAATAAAATAACTTGTGAAATTAATATTTGATAATAAAAAGACAAAAATTCATTCCATCTTTTGTAGATTCATATGTTAATTTCCACTTTTTGTTCAGTTATTTCCCTAATAAAGTAAAAGGAGAAATTGATTTTGCTCATTTAGAAAAACTATCTTGTCCAATTAAAATTAAAGTATCCTAGTTAATTACTGTCAATATGAAATTGTTCAATCCAATTAATTATTATATTAGAATATTTTCAATGCACTATTCAAAATATTATCCCTATAGGTATATACTTTTTGCTATTTATTGAATATGTTTTCTTTACTCAATCACTATATATCATTTTCTGAATGTAGTTTGGTATATGGAACTAGGATACCTGACCTAGAAATCAATTATTCAAAAAGTTTTTATCCCAAATGCCTATAATGAAATAAAGAGGTAAATCCAAATTATGTATATTCGAAGACAATACTTGGTTAGTCCTCTTCTCACATTCCCCATTCCCTTCTTGAGAATAATACACATTGTAAGGAAATGCTTAGAATGTTTTGGAGAAATAGATTGACTTTCAATCAATGAGTTACTCTATGCTGCATTTCTGTTTACTTTATATCCTGAAAAACTAAATTCTTACCTTATCATTTTCCTTAGGCTTTATATTCAAGTTTAACACTGATGGATGACAAAGATATAAACATTTGTTTTAACAGTGGTTAAATTGAGGCTGAGGAATCTAAGTACAACTATACTCATGCCGATAGAGCTCATCAGTCATGAGACCATGATATCAAAATGTTAACCTATGCTTACTGAAATTATGCTTATGAAATTTTGTGCATTATAAAAAGTGGTTACTAGCATTTGTTTCGTAATCAACATCACTTCATGGATTAGGAGCTGAATTGAGACATTATATGCAGAACTAAATTTAAAGAGTCATCCAAAATTAGTTACCAAGATATACATCATTTAACACAATGTTTTAAAAATGCAAGCTAAAGGAAAAAATTTATGGAAAAATCATTTAAAATAAATACAGAATACGTATCACTGATTTTTCTTAAATGCCAGTTTGGAATACGGTTTGCATGATGACTTTTCTGATTATATGTTTAGTTAGGTCTTGATATTTAGTTGGAGAAGTTATGTTCTTTCATATATTCATTTGTCAGATCAAAGAGGAAATGAATTCAGTGCCAGAGTCAAATCCCTAATATTGTAACAGTTGTATCCTGCTACTTTGCCAAAGTTTCAAATCAGCTAGAGTAACTTGGATCTTTTTTGGATCTAACTAAGTAGGTATGCAATTTTGTCAGTACTAGAAAGATATTGACCAACATTTATTAAAACAGTATTTTCCAGAAACTACTCCTATTCTCTCTTTTCATTAGATTTTTTATTTCACTTATATCATATTTTGATGCTTTCATTATGATAACCCACATTAAATCTTCTACAGTGTAATTTGGAGTAGTTTAAAATTATGTACACTCGGGTACACTGCTAGGATTCTATTATTTGCATATTTTGTTCCTGTGAAATCAGTAGGATTTAGTTCTCTATATGGATACTTTTGGACTTATTCGTTGCATTTCTGAATTTTTTAAGTATTCATGATTTTTGTGATTTAATACTGTAATATTTTTTCTTTTAAATATGTGCAGATCTTACTTCACATACAGTTACCTTTGTTTTAAAGAATTTGATCCATTCAAGGGATTTGCTATATTAGGTTCATCCAGATGAATTTAATTACAAATTAACACAACCTTATTTCTGAAAGACAGTTATCCTTATATCTCTGCTCAAGTTAACATGTGTTTGAGGTTTTCGTACTTAAAAAAAAAAAAACTGAACATAACATGTTTTTGTTCCTGGGGTAGTTCCAATTTCTTGGTTGTTTTTCAAGCTGTGGTGACTTCAACATATGTGTACATTTATTTTAATTGTTTTGTGTCTATATTTTGTTTCATAAAACAGAAAGTAGAAAAAGCATCAGTGATTCAGAACTTTTCCACATAGAATTCTAAGAGAGATACTTGAAGTTTTGTGACAACTGGGACCCGGGAGTTCTTGTTAGTGGAAGGGGTAGCAGAAAAACAGAGACATTATTTGACGTGATTGAATTCTGCCTCCTCTTGCCTCACTATTTCCAATGGTAATAATTTTGTCTGTATTAACTTAGAATTTTTGGTTTAATTGGGAGACACTACACATTCATATTTGATTTTCACTCTAAAATCTTCTTTTCTTTGTTTAAGACCAGAGATGTGAATTTTTAATGCTAAAAAAGCATCTACTAATTTATATGAAATTGTCCAAACTAGATTCACTTCACACTATATGCAATATAGAATGTAATAACAATAGTGTGAGATAGTATGTAATAATTGACTTTGGGGAAAGTCAATTAAAGTGGATTTTTGTGAGATACTGAGTAATAATAAAATTATACTTGATATTATTAAAAATAATCCGAGTTATATCTATAAATAACTCATAGTTATAAACTAATGCTGAAAAAATAAGTTTGTTTTTGGAAAAAGCCAGAAGTTTAAATAAGCTTGCTTTTTAAAAATTGACTTGGATCTGGGCTTCATGGTTCATGCCTGCAATCCTAGCTACTCAGGAGTCTGAGATCTGAGGATATTGGTTGAAAGCTAGCCTGGTCAGAAAAGACTGTAAGACCCTTATCTCCAATAAACCACCTAAAAACTAGAAACAGCACTGTGGCTCAAGTGGTACAGTGGAAGCCTTGAGCTGAAGAGCTGAACACCGGCCCAGCCCAGAGTTCAAGTCCCACGACCCACAGAAAAAAATTTACATGGATTTGTTCTTCATTATTTCATGATTTTTCTATGAGTGGTTGTTCAGTGAAAAATGTCATTAGTGTTTATATTTTGTGTTGGCATAAATGAGCCAACTATTGTGTTAATTTAATCAAAAAAACTCTGATTCTATGACAGCATAAATTTTGTGGGTAATGGTTAAGACAAGGTTGCCTTTATGAAAAATATATTTATATCACCACCCAAAAAAAAGGAAGAAAAAAATTAGATGCCAGGAAACTTACTCTGTAAATCATAATGGAGTAATATTCTGTCATAGGTGAAGATGTTGCCACTTGATTTTAGTATGCCCCAGAAAGACCAATGTGTGAAAGAAAAATGGCTTTCCATTTCCTCCCAGATTGTGGAGAATACTTGAGTAGTTCTGCTAGGGATTGAGTTCTTTAGACTGAAACCTATGAGTACATAGAATCTCATCTTCCTTCTTCTATATTTTAATCTTTCTCAGTCAAAAACATTTCTCTTTGACATACTCCCCACCTTGGCATTGTCTTGTCACAGCCCCCCAAAGCAATAAAACAAACTGAACATATACAGAAACCTTCAAACTTTTAAATCTGAGTAAGCCTTTCCGCTTAATATATGGACAATAACACTTATTATGGAAGGTTATAAAGCTAACACAGAAGTCTAGTCTTTCTAACAATGTAGAGTATATAAAAATGTGCTTTATTATAAAATATCTAACTCCATGTTGTATTTTGTGTTTTTATTTCTATTGATCCTTAAACTCAGGGCTGGGATGGTGCTTTTGTGGTCAAGGCCAGTGATCTACATATAATTTGAACTGGAAATCCATTTGCCCGGTTGGTTAATTGGAGATAAGAATCTAATGATCTTTCCTACTCC
This sequence comes from Dipodomys spectabilis, assembly GCF_019054845.1. Lineage (NCBI taxonomy): Eukaryota > Metazoa > Chordata > Mammalia > Rodentia > Heteromyidae > Dipodomys > Dipodomys spectabilis. Next base: position 979,172 of record NW_024870849.1, read on the forward strand.
TGCTGGCTTCAAATTGTAATCTTCAGATCTCAATCTCTTAACTAGCTAAGATTCAACCTTGAAACACCAGTGCTAGCCATGTTGCATATTGTGTGTAATTCTAATTTTCAGCATTGTATATATGTTCCTACTACAATGTAAAAAACTTAAAATATACTAAGGGTAAATATATAATGAAGGAAGATTTTTTATCCTTTAAAAAATGTATCCAAAATCTATGATAAACTATTGATATTTTACTGAACCTTTCCTGCAATCAGTTTCACATATTTTAACAATTGTCAGGCCAAGTTTCTCTATATTCTACTGGAGATTTACTATTTCATGCATGCATGTAAATTTATGTGTATACGTATCTATCTATATATCTTCCAGACTTGTTACTTAGCTTTGTTTTGCTGTTCAGCAGTTGAACCCGGTCGGCTCATTCTGTGACAATATCTGTCCTCATTCTCATCATTCCTTATTTACCATACCATCAGACTTTCTAAAATCAGCCTCATTTCCTGGAGAAGGTTACCAATCAGTCCAACCCACAGGGTTTTAATAAAGCAAGCTTTAAGAAAGGAAGTTAACATGAAGTGACAACTACAGAATTTCCCAAGAGACCTAGTAGGTTATCAAAATTATATCTGACATCTTTCACATTTCTGCGTTCCTTCTCTTCTCATACTTAAGAAAGCATTGACTAACATTATAAATATATTGCATTTATAACTTAAGGATCAGTGTTTTTTTTCTAACCTGAAGCCTTCTTTTCCATGATTTTGAACATAAACATTTGGGAGATTTTTTGGATTGTTATGGGATTTCATCCAAAACAAAGCCATGTATATCAAGTAAGCCAATGTTTTCAACACAGAGTTCTAAACAAAAGAGGGAGAAAATTATGGTTAGTTATATATATTAATCAAAAATATAGGCAATATCAAGATATTTTCAAATTGTATAGTTTTACTGGATAAAGAGCCTCAGACCTCTAATCTTATCTACTTGGGAAAGAAAGATTAAAGAATTCCAGTTACAGGCAAGCACAGACACAAAAAAAAATTTCAGAAACTCTAACCATTTTCTGGGTGCAATATTTTTTGCTTGTGTTAGGAGGACCACAGTCCAATCAGGCCCAGGCATACTGATACTACCTCAAAATAAGCAAACCAATTACAATCTGAAGGTATGGCAGTAGTAGATATGCCGTTTAACAAGTAAAGGGTTTTAGGTTCAATCCTCCAGTACAGCTAGGAATTTAATTATGTACCAGGTAAGAATGTGGCATGTCTAAGGTTAAGACTTCATACTGGTGTTACAAGCTCTAATAAAACCTTTACCTCTTTTGCTAATTTTTTATAGTATAACCACAACTTCCATGCCCAAACCAAATAATTTCCTATGAGATATTCTTCAGTCCATTAAGTAATATTTTATGTGTTGAATACGGTCCCATTAAAATCTTACTATCAAAAAACCACTGCATTAGAAAGTGATTGTATATTGAAACAATCTCAAAGATAGCATTTAAGTGGAAGTCTCCTCCAATAGATGCAGAAGGCCTTGAATATGCTAAGGAAAGAGGACTCAGAAGAAGCCAACTCTGATCTTGGACTTCTAGTTCCACCAACTCAGAGGCAATTTATTTACAGTGTTAATGCTACCCAATCTGTGGTCGTTTACTATTACAATTACTAGCAAACATGTGGAATCTATAAGACATGAAAAGTCATCGATTCTTGGGGTCCATGATTCATGTCTATAATCCTAGTGATTAAGAAGGATGAGACTTGGGGGATAATGGTTTTCCACCTGGTAGGAAAGTTTATGAGGCTCTAACTCCAATTAACTTAAAAAAGTTCTGGGCTGGAGACATGATTCAAATGGTAGACTGATTACTGTTAGCAAACAAACTGAGATCATGAGTTATGTTTAAGCCCCAATCTGGGAGAAAGAAAAAGTCCTTAGAAGAATACTATGAGAAGACGCATTATGAATAGGAAAACAGAAACAAAAGAAATAAACTTATTGATATAGGCAATGCTTCCCAATGTGAAATATGGCACAAACTGTAATATTTAGGTTTTTCCTTCCTATACAGAAGAAATAAATGATATTTTTACTTGAGGAAACTAAAATGTAAAACTATGCAATGAATAATCATATTACTTTTGTGTTTTTATAATTTAACTTGTTTTCCTACAAATTTCTATAATAGTGTAGCTTTGGAAAATCAATAAATGTTGCATTTACATATAGGATTGCATACCTTTGCAAGTGTTGTCTAAAATTGATCTACACTGAAATGATTGCCATTGATATCTTTCTCAAGATTCCAATTGTTTATATTTTCAGCTGACCTTCTATAAAACTCATACCCCAAACATAACTTTTTGCTTGTTCATGCAATCATACGAACATAAACATAAGCCCCCAAATGTTTATTACTTTTATCTGCTGTCATTAATGTAGTACACCTAATAGAATTATATATATATACCCTTAGGGAAATAAGATACTTCTTTTTATATATAGACTTCCAGGCACACACACACACACACACACACACACACACACACACACATACATATTTAACACTCTGACTCATGTTAGGTTCCTGACACTGGGTATCACACAATGATCTAATAATCAAACTTTCCTCCCCAGACATAACATACATTCATACTTCCACACAAACAAAAACACCAGATAATTCAAAATAATGAGAATAATGAGCCATCCACTCCGTGATTTCATTCATTCATGATGATGCATTTTTCATATCATAATTAAAAATCTTTTTGAGTCTCTCTGATTAGTAGACAAAAGTATGTTATCATATAATAGAACCTGTAGGTAAAATTACTTTTCCCTAGTTAATCTTTAATATATCGTATCAAATACTCCTCTTTCCTTCTTGCAGAGTCTTTTTCTGGCATTTTGCCCTAATGTCTAATATTAAATTACAAAGGACATGCCATAATCCTTAATTCATTTTTCCTAAAGGTTATGCTATAGAGTTGAATCTTACTTGTTTACTGATTCTAAATTAACTTTTCTCAACAACTTGTATTATTGTTTATATTGCTCCTAAAGCATTTGAAATATCAAAAAGAACTGGATATTCACCTTAGCAATGATTGTGAATGGCAGCAATGGTTGTGGGGAGATGAAGGACTTGAATTATATGGAGTGCCTAAAAGATGGCAATGTTATTTAAAGGGCTGATCGTTTAGTTAGCTTTTAAAGTGTGGTCTTCTTATTTCATCTAAGAAGATAAAAGTATGCTTTTCATCACATTCTGGACTGTAAAGCACTGGAATCATTTCCTTTGTATATCATATATCCTGCTGCTACTGTAGCGAAACCCACAAACAACTGCACAGCTGTGTTAGCTGCTCTAGATTTTGAAATTTTCTTCTAGTAGCCCTCCCTAGTGATTCAAGCCCAGACTCATGAGATAGTCATATAATCAACAAGTACAAAGGACCACAATATAAAAGACCACGTGCAAAATGAGGTTCATTTTTTTCTTAGTTGTGTTTTTTTTTGTTAGTGAAAAATTGCAGCAGTGGAGTTCATTGAACATTGATGAAAGTGAACTATTTAACACACGGGTAGGGACAGGAGGGTGGGACTGGGAACAAGTGAGGGAACTGAAGACATTTTATAAAAGGAAATGTACTCATTACCTGACTCATGTTACCCAATAGCCAGGTTTCAACACAAATGACTACAATGAGATTGTCCAAATTATACTGTGACTTTTACCTCTCATGAATCAAAATTCTATCTAATAATTTTTGTCTTCCAGATGTTTTCACAACATTTCTCATGATTTTTTCTACTATTTTGTCTTCATTATTGATGCTTATACTATTTTTTGTTGTTGTCTTTTGTGTATATGCCATTTTTAGTGCTTGAACTCAATGTTTAATGGTCTCCCTTGTATTTTTTGCTCATGGCTGATGACATTCTATTCCTTGAGCCACATCCTCACCTTCTGCCTCCTGCTGGATACTTGGAGATAAGTTTTCACATTTTTGTCAGTTTGGACTGATATTGAGCTAAAATATTCAGGTGTTAGCTTCCTGAGTTTCTATGATTTTACACATGAACAACTAACACCACGCTTTGCTATACTATTATTTTAATTATGTCTTAGAAGAAAGTGAAGTCTATTTGTGTTCAGTGTGCAATTTTTAAATACAAGTTTGAATCTACTTGATATAATGTAACTCTTATCAATTTTAACAGTTAAATCAATGAATGCTACACATTCTCAAAGAAATATACTTGAAAGAATGCATAATTATTTTCTTTAAACAAGTAAAAGAACTATGAATTTCTTTCACTTTACAATTCATGTTTTATATAAATGTAATTAGCAAACTTCCATGACTAAAAGTAAATATATTAATTTTATACTACAAGAAGTAAAGTGATTATAGTTAAGAATAGATATTTCATCACAGCCAGAAGATAAGTTTTTGAGCATTTTCCCCATGAAGAAATGTTACATGCAGAAATTAATGGATATGTTGTGGCTTGATCATTGAACAACATATAAATGAATGGGATTATCACTCCATACTTCATAAAAGTGTAAAAAATATTTATGTTGCTAGGCACCAATGGCTCATGCTTATAACCCTATTTACAAAGGAGGCTGAGAGGTGAGAATCATGGTTCAAAGCCAGCCTAGGCAGGAAAGACCATGAGACTCTTATCTCCAATGATCCACCAGAAAACTGGCTGTGGCTCAAGTGGTAGAGCATTAGTCTTGAGCTGAAGACCTGACCAACATCGTCCAGGTCAAGATTTCAAGCTCCATGACAGACAAAAATTAAAAATAAACAGTTACAAAACTAATATTTTGGTATAAATGTTAAAATATGTATTATAAAAACTTTTAAATCCTCAGTAGATATACTAGTTTATATAAACGTAGAGAAGTGAAGTCTGGTTTTAGTTGTCATTGAATCAATTGTGTAAATCACACATTTCTCACTCATTTCATATTTGCGTGATTATATACTTATATGTCAAAAGTATAATTAACTGATATGTGATAGGAAGTGTTGTTTTAGGAATCTCCCTTGGCTTTCTAACATTAACCCTTCTACCTTAAAATAAATAGGCCCTCCAACCTTGTAAGATGTTTCATCTCATTGAAGCAGAAAAATATAAACCCTAATCGTTTTTTGGAACAACTGTAACATTTTACATGCATTTCACTTAGTTTAAGAATCAAAACATTCAAGTCATCTTAACTGTACAAGTAATAACAAAATGTCTTCTGAGCTTTTCAGTCTCTTAAGAGATGAAAACCTTTAATTATATATCTATTTTTTTCTGCCAAACATCCTATTCCTTAGGAAGATCTTTTGTGTAACCTTGTGTTCCTGATTCGAAGACAGGAACAAAGGCAATAATGAAAATAGCCAAGGAAAATATTTGAAACAATTATAAAACAATTGCCGACACTCCTGTTTTCACTGGTTTCAATGAGAATATACGTTAAAGTATCACGTTTTTGTTATCATTTAAAGAGCAATATTAAACTTCAATTAATAGTGAAGAAGGGAAAAGAAAACTGAAGACAGCTTGACTTTGAACAATCCAACATAAGTAAAATGGATTTATCTTTTTTTTCTATGTAGTTGCCAAAATAATAGAGAGCAATACGCAAAGGCAAGAAAACAACTAAGCCAAAGCAGTAAACGTTTGTGTATAAAATAATGGTGAGGGTCTGACTCGTTCAAAGTCAGGATTGCAAAGAGGAAAAGTGTATTTGCTTTAGTGTGAATGATAAAAAAATATAAAAATCCTTTATTGAAATTTTACATATCTAGACTAGGACTTCTCATGTTGGAGAAGAGGAAAGGTATGAAGAAGTTCAAGATTGTTTGACTATTCCCCAAGATCATTCTTCTTTATCAGCTATAGCAATACAAGTAGCCTTGGTTACTCTTAGTATCATGCTTGATTATATTTAGAAGCATAATTTGTTGCTGGGTTATAAACTGCAAACCCTTGAGTATTAATAAAGTCATTTCCTAAGAGATGAAAGTAGCTAAAATGTCAAAGACTTAGCATAGTGCAAACTATTCTCTAGCTGTATCACAATCTGTAGGTGTAGATTTTTTCCCCCATTGTTCCATGGGATCCATTTTGGTTAACTTCTTTTTCACCATCTGGTGATCCTATAACATCCTATACCATCCTGGGATTGCTTATCTTTACTGGATTCTCTAATTTCTGTTGGAAAGATAGGAAGTAGAGAAGATTGAGTTACTGTTTCGGTTTTACCTTTATTATTACCTAAGAAACTGTAAATCAAAATAACATAAATTATCTTTATAATAACAGGAGACAGATATCATTTCTATATTCTTACCCTAGCCTTCTACATAACATTGGTACTTAGTGATCCCCAAATATGAAAATGAAGATAGGGATCTTCTTATTTAAATATTATTTAGGAATTCAAGACTTCATTAATGCAAGGACCTTAGTAGTATGTACATCATACATGTGTACAAAGCTGGTGGCAACTTTTCCTTATTCTCAGAAACTAGGATACATGGTACCCTTGTAGTTGCATCAGGAAAAGGCTGTAGTTGAGTTAGCTTACTACACCAAATCTGCTGTATAATATTTCTACAAGATAATTGTCATGAATAATCCGTATTTATCATTTACATTTCTAAAGAAAAGAAATCTAAAATAAGTCTCACTAGATTAAAATTGAGCCTCCTACAGAGCTAAAATATTTTTTCAGGTGATTCTAGTGGAAAAGACATTTACTTCCTTTTCCGCTTTCCAGAAACTTCAGTATTTTTGTTCTTGTCTTTTCCTTAATCTTCTAATGTAGCATCTTCACATCTTTCTGATGATTCTTACCTAATGATGTCCCTTTTGAACTACAGCTGGGACTTTTGAGTATACTTTGCCTATCTGATAATTAATCAAATTTGTGTTCCTTGGGTAATGAAAGGTGATTACTTTACAAACTTATACGTAAAATGTAAATCTACATTTGATTGATTAGATATTTCGGGACTAAAGATATTTTGGGAAGATATTTTACTGTCTACCACAATGAGTGTGTAAGCATTTTTTCTACAGGTTATAAGCTGCTACCCTTTCATTACTTTTGAACAACATATTTCTTCAATAAAATATAACTAGAAAAAATTTGGTTCCTGAAAGCATTTAATCCTGATTAAAACATTATCATGTACTAGAAATCTTAAATATCAGACAGCAGCTCCTGAAGCAGTTCTGGCACTATCACTTTTTGTATATTCTGTTTACAATCTTCTCTTTTCAATAGCATTTGATTGTTATTATTTTGGAATTATGGTTAATAGTTATTTGACTGCTATTTTTAAAGAATGCACCAACAATATTGGTTCTCTTCTTTTAACTTGTTTATGTGTAATCTATTTCTGAAAGAAACACAGTATTTGAATTATATGAACTGCTTATTGAAGTGTGGAGAGAAAAAGAAGAAAAAAATGTCCCTGTGTGTATGTCATGTTGAAAATGTACCTAAAAACTATTTTCTTAACATCATATATTTTTCATTTTGTTTGGATTCTGATAAAATTTAGCCTCTCAACTCACACAATGTTAATGCAGTCTTATTTCATGCCTACTAAAAGCAAACAACAAATTACTATATATTTTAAATTTTTTAATTGTTAAAATCATTATTTATTTAAAAACAATATTTTTTAAAAATTAGCCAAGGAAAATTGTTTATTAGATGTTTAAAGTCATGTTCAGACTCTATTGTTGAAGCCAGAAGGGGAAAAAAATCATGCTTTTCTTCTTCCTTGAGCCACTCTGATTTATTTCATATATTTCTGAAAGAATAAAATTCTGGCTTTGAAGCCTTTTGCTTGGTATCCACAATGTGTCATTCTTCCTTTCTTAATAGGAGAATTTGGAGAAAGGATGAGAATTATCACTAGAAAAAGGAGAAGAGGAAAAGAGAAGCGAGAAATCTAGATAATTTTTTCTTCCTCATCTCAATCACAAGGTCTGGATAATGATTGTGGATGTTAGATACAGTGCTCTAGAGTGATTGAAAACATTTATAGAAAAAGTTAACCCCTCAAGTGATCACATAGAGAATGCTTATTTATTTAAAAAAATGTAATAGCATCAAACAGGAAGTGTTATCTATTTGTTTAGTACTTGTTTAGTATTTCTTAAATTCTGATGTGCTGTAGTCATACAAGAAAGGTAAGAAACTAACATATTAATATCACATTCTAATATTCACTTAATTCTTGCTGTGTTTGAATTTTGCTTCAATTTTACATGTTATATTCTTCCAGTATGTAAGTTGAAAAAAGATTCTCTCTGGAAATATGCTATTTTTATAGGGAAGGGAAAGGAAGTTAGCTCTTAGACACAGACAATAGGATAGAAATCTTCCCCTAGACATAGCCTTTGACCACTTCTGGTTCATTTTTGTAAGCCGAAGTAAGTCACGTGACCCATCTTGACATTGTAGTGTAGAGGTAAATCTCACCTACAGGAAGCTATTGCAGGACAGACTAATATGCCAAGATATGCAATACTTGAGATAAAGAGGAAAAAGAAGAGAACTATAACACAATCAGTCATACTTGCCATCACATGTCTCTGCAGGAAGGAAATCATTATGTTCCTTTGTTTCTAAAACTACTGAGATCTTCAAATCATGTCATTTGTGCTTCCATGTTACTGGAATTAGAGAACATCTTAATACTGAGACAGCATAAAATCTCAAAGAAAGCTGGACTAATCATTTCAATACTACATTTTTTTCTGCTAGTACATGAAATCATTTTATAGACAATATTTTATATTGGTAACTTTTTTTCCAGATCTGGATTTTGATAATATATGTGACTATCCACCAGAATAAAGGTCTTCATTTATCTTCATCTTGTGCAGACAGCATATTAAAGTAGATGTGGGAGTTCATCAGTAGCATAATTTAAAAGTGCAAAAAATTGGACTGGGAGCCAATATACATATTTTTCCAACATCACCTTCCACATTCTCCTTCTTCCTTCCTAGGAAATACACCCAATCAATAAAAAGGCTTAGATTTTTGGCTCTTGAACTTGAAAGTGTAAGTAGAATGTTATGGATGTTGGGGATGTCTTTTTATGTTTTTTAATATAATAATGTAACATGCAACATCCCTATGAGTCCTGTAAGTCTTAACAGTGTAATTCTTTAGGGATGTGATAGGAATGTCAGCCTTACTGGACTTATTATTGTTTTCCACTTGCTTTTCTACCACCTAGCCTAAATTATAATACATAGTAATGGAATGAAAAAGCAATGCCATATTAAGAAAGTCAATTAGGGCTCTGGGAATGTGGCTTCATGGTACAGTGATTGCTTAGAATGCAAGAAATCCTGGGTTCAATTCCTCAGTACCACATAAACAGAAAAGGAAGTGGTGCTGTGCCTCAAGTGGTAGAGTGAAAGCCTTAAGCAAAAAAGAAAAAAGAAAAAAAAGAAAAAATCCCAGGAAGGGTACCCTGGCCCTGAGTTCAAACCCCAGGACTGGCAAAAAAATTTTTAGCTAGTAAATGCCAAATAAAGAACCTATATTTAAATATATAATTGCTCCTTCCAATAATGACTTAACAATAGTTCTTAATTCATGTATGTTAGAAGGCTATGTTGAGAAAAAAACATTTTGTTAGTAAGTCATGACAATTAATGTCAGGAATGTGCTTAGATATCAGGTGAAGATTAATCCTGGAAATTCAAAGATTCTAGGCTTTTGAGTGGTCACTGCTAATCACAATGAGAAGGGTAGTCTAAGTGAGAATTGGAAATCTTTTTGGTCGGTATGGCACCAAAAGGTCACCAGCTAATTAATAGTTGTGATAGAAGTGAAGGAATAAATCCAGATGGAAGAAATAAATGATAATTGTTAGTTGTTTTTTTTTTTAAAAAAAGAGGTAGCCGAGTAAGAACAGCACCATTCACGTGGTATTCAGGTAAGGAGTAGGTTTATTCTTCTTTCGGGCTGGCACCAGGCCATATTGGTCCTCTACGTGGTGGGGAAAGGCCTGAGAAAGATTGCTGGGATATCTGGGAAAGAGAGAGAGCTGGGAAAGATAAAAGAGCTAGAAAGGAGAGAAAAGAGTTAGAAAAGGGAGCATCGGGGAAAGAGGTGGGAAAGAGAGAGCTAACAATTATTTATACTAACAATTTATACTAACAATACTAACTACTAACAATTATTTATACTAAGTCCACCGTCAGATATCAGAGGATGCTAAAGTAAGAGTCCAATAGTTCATGAGTCATTAATGTAACAACATGGAAAAGGAGGACATATTTATTGCTACCTCAAATTTTCTGAAAAGCTGAAATGCCATCATTTGTTTCAAATTTCCATTATTTGTCTAGTGTCATTAAGTGCACATAAATACAAATATGAGCCGGGTGCTGGTGGCTCACACATGTCATCCTAGCTACTCAAGAGGTTGAGACCAGAGGATTGTGGTTCAAAGCTAGCCTGGTCAGGAAAGTCCATGAGACAATTATCTTCAATTAGCCATCAGAAACCAGGAAATAGTGCTGTATCTAAACTGGTAGAGCACTCAGTTTGAGCTCAAGAGCTGAGAACAGTGCCCAGGATCAGAGTTCAAGCCACACAACCAACCAAAAAAGTCAAATATACTTTAAGTTTCCCCAAAAGGAACTACGAAGTCAATAGTAATCTTCCCAAGGAGAAAAATTTTTCCAATATGATTCAGTGCACCTACTTTTGCTGAATTATTTAAGTTATGGCTTCTTTGCAGGATGTATTCTTTTAAAAATTGTCAAATATTACCTTTATAATAACCTTCATCTAAAATTTCTTGGTTCAAAAGAGAAGTCCATAAAGTTGATGTCACTTAGCTTTCTTACTATCTCAGTTCAAAGCCAACCCAGGCAGGAGAATCTGTCAAATTTTATCGCTAATTAAACACCAAAAAGTCTGGAAGTGGACTTTTGTCTCAAGCAGTAGTGTACTAACTTTGGGGCAGGTGAGCAGGAAAGACAATTGCTCAGGGACAGGGTCCAGGCTCTGAGTTCAAGCCCCAGAAGCAGCACAAATTAAAGAAACAAACAAGCAAACAAAAAAACCCCACATATTTCTTTGGGACCATCCTTAAAGCACTGGTTTGAAAAGATGCTTCTTTTGCTGATCATACTCACTGGATCCTGCTTTATGGAATCCTTATTGATATGGCGAACTCAGGACCAGAATAAAGGAATGGATATCTGACTTTTACAACAAGAGAATCATTTCAGGAGTTAAATATCCATGCATAAGACATTTAAAATCCTCAGTGTCTTTGTTTCTTTGCAATAGAACATTGTACAACAATGTTATTTCCATTTTTCTATGCTGGCCTTCAAATGTCATATTGTTTCTTTTTGTAATACTCTAAACTAGAAGTCCACAGAAAGTTTTATGAGTAAAGAGAACACTCGAAAAAGTCAGGGACAGAGTTTCCTTCAAGCCTTGGATTACTTCCTTGTACAGTAAAAGGACAGCACAAATTAACTTGAACTTTGTCATTTCTCTATACTCAATTTCTCTCCTGGATTCAGTTTCTACTTCCTGTAAATGTTCCTTCCAATTAATTCCAGTAACAATCTACGGTGCTGCTCCAGGCAAAGTGAATGTTTTCTGGCTTCATTGAAATAGCAAAAAGACATCTTTGGGCATGAGGTAACACGTGTTTCAGAGACAATTTAGTACCGAGAAAATATGGAATTTACATGGCTTATAAAAGATTTTCCATGTACATATGGCCATATAAGACTATGTTAAGTGAAATGAGCCCCCAAATAGGGACACAACTTGTTTTTTTCTTTCTTACTATTATTTTTAATGTAGCTAACATATATTATGTGGTTTTTTTGTTTCTCTTCTATTTTCTTCCTCCATGGTATAACCCGTTTCCACTGTTTGATATTGGTGACCTTGCACATACATTTTTCTAATGTGGGGAGGAGAAGGGAAATAAAATTGTGAAACAAGGATACAGTAATACCTGTTGTAACAATGAGATGAACAAAACACTATATTTTAACGAACTTTACAACTTGGGGGTAGGAGGGGAGAGTAGGGGTGGTGGAGAGAAAAGGCATGGAATGGGAAAGACAAAAATGGAGGTAACAATGCTCGTTAGATAATGCAGTCATTAACTTACTTAAGTAACTCTAACCCTTCTGTCCACCATTTTCACAATAAAAAATATGAAAAAAAACCATTGTCCTGGAGTACATTAAGTTCAAATTTCCTAAGTGCTCTGTAAATTAAGACCTAGTTTAAGTGGGAAGAAGGTTCTCAGAAACATTTTTTGTCAGTGTTTGTGTTGTGTAGTATTACCCAAGTGTACATAAGGTAACAGAAGGAGAAACAATAGGAATAGGAGAAAGAGAAGTTCTGTATTTAAGTATAATGGTTCAATATGCTATAGAAGACTCTGCAAATAAGACAACTTTGAAATAATAAAGCCAAGGCCAGTATGTAGATCTACGGGAGTGACATAGAGAAAGCATTACTACTAAGTGGAACATGAAGGATGAGACCACTCCCTTTCTTCTACTAGCTCTAAATCATGATAGCTAATCATTCAAATTTGGTAAAAAAGTAGAATGGAAGAATAATTCTGGTTCCAAGCAATTCAGATATAAGACCATGGACTTAACTGGAAAAAAGGCCATGTCGAGAGAGCACGAATTATACTAGCAATGAACTAATGGCTAAGATCACATTTCTTTTTCTTTTTCTTTTCTTTCTTTTTTTTGATGGTAGTGGGGCCTGAAATACAGGCCTGGGCCCTGTCCCTCTATTCTTCAGCTCAAAACTTTTTCTCTACCTTTGAGCCCCACACCACTTCCAGTTTTCTGGTGGTTAATTAGAGATAAATGCCTCAGAAACTTTCCTACTCATGCTGGATTTGAACTGCAATCCTCAGATCTCAGCCTCCTAATTAGCTAGGATTACAGGTGTGAACCACTTGAAACCTGCTTAGGATCACTTTTCTAACAGTATATACTCAGCATAAGTAATGTGTATGTTCATCTATCTTTATATGAACTCGAGTTAAAAATCTGGGCTACAGCTTAGATTTTACACTCACAAAAATGGTTGTAGTTCAAAAGTTGGTACCCCTGGAGAAATTAAACTTAAGAATGTAAAGGAGTCTGGGAAATTCAGTTTGCATCCAGCTAGGGCAAAACAGTCTTTGAGACACTATAATTAACCAGCCAAAAGATGCATTAGAAGAATGTCTCAAGTGATGGAATACTAGTTATGAGCAAGATTGCTGAAGAAGAGCTTGAGGATTTTGCATACATATATACATACAAACACGCACATACACAGAGAGGCACTTATATGTTCAAACACACATATGGAACAACTGTCAGATTATGTAGAAAAGTTAGAAAATATGTCCTGAGTAAGAATAAAATCAAGTGATAATTTTTAATATTAGAAAGTCCTCAAGTGAAATTTCCCCAAAAAGCTTGAGAATATTACAAAGGGGGGAACAGAGATAGTAAGAAATTCAAGTCATCATTAATAAAGGGATCATATCCAGGGAGGAATGAATCAGAGACCCCTTCACTGCATCTGAAAATGTTCATATCCTGTGTTAAATGTTAGAACATCTTTGAAAATAGTACATGAACAATCTGAGCCATCAGTCTAACGGAAAATATTATTGGAGAAATTCAGAATTGCTAGTCTATATCTAGATTAAATAAATCAAAAAACTATGGTAAGACAATGTGATACAAGCCAGGAATTTTAGCACTCAGACTAAGACAGGTGATTAGAGAGTGGAATGACTTAGAGATACTTTCAGTGGACTAGATAGTATAATTTTGTCTCAATAAAACAAAGAAAGGAATAAAAATAAGCCAGAAAGGAATACGCAGTTGGAAGTTTGGGCTAGTTTTGTCAATATGTTTTGAGAAGTCAAGTTTCCTATTGAAATGCAACTCATTTAATCCTCAGTTGTGTTTAAATGTCGCCTTCATTACAGAATATTACTAGATGCAAAAGAGCTCATGATTCCCAACCAAGAATTTGAAAAAGCAACCATCATTCTGTTAGATTCCAAAGAAATGTTGGATTACAAAAGCTTAAGCCTAGAGAAATAGGAAAGTTCATTTAATATAGGACTTTGTAGACCTGGCTAAATAAGAATTTAGATTTAAAATAAATATTTTTGTTTGTAATTTAATATTCTATAGGATACTATAAAATTGTTTTTAAGTAGAAGATTTAATTTACAAATTCACAAATGATTATGGCATTCTATTTGCCTAAAATATTCTTTCAAGTAAGGTAAAATTAGTACTTAGTTAACAGTTAATTTCAACAGTTCATAAGTAACATGATAGTGTGAATAATCTAGATAAAGTTGACATCAAATTGATGCTATTAATTTATAAAAAAAAAGCCTATATACCCACTTACATTTTCAGATCTTAACAATATTTATTTCAGAATTGTCTTTAGCTGTATAGTCAATGAAATAAAATATTACTAAAATATTTAAATGGTTTTCTGAAATTGCAAGACTCTCTCTGGGGTGTTATTTATATTGGAAAAGATATTAGAAAAGCCTTATTTGTTAAAGTTGCGATAGTTACTCCCACAAAAGAACTATTAATGAAGAAACCTTTGTATGTGCAAAACAACTACAAATGCATCCACAATCTGGGGATGACATATGTTTTTTTTTTTTTAATATATATCTAACAAGTGTAGCTACAATACTGATTTACAGTCAATATGATGGGATATTCAAACCTTAAAAATACGGTGTTTATTATCTTAGTGTGAATAGATAAGATCTTACAATGAAAGTTATTTTCAAGAGAAATACGGAAAGAGTTTATCCAACTTGAGTTTCACAGAAATAACCAGAGAGTGATACCTATTTGGTCAAGTCGGTCAAAATCACTCCATGAATATTTCTTAAAAATATAATCAATTTAAGAAGTCAAATACATATTTTGTACTGACCGTCATCTTACAGCAATAACTTACTACCTAATTATATGTGTATCTTTTTAACTAAAATATATTAAGAAATGAAAATGATCGCTTTTTTCTAACTTATGTTGTAAATGCTTTGATTATCATGATGTTATTATTTAACAAATAAAATGTACAGAAGGGTGGTACCAAAATGTGGTGGAGTACTTATTTTTGTGGGCAATTTAGACACAAGAAGACTTTCAAGGTTAAAAAAGAAAGAAAAGAAAAAAGTATAGCCAAATATTTGTGATCACAGCTTCTTGGACAGGTTTTTGGAGACAAAGTTTTACATTAGAGTTTGTCCTCATTAACATAGAAGTTCAGTATTCATGACAACCAAATTCAAGGGGGAAGTTTAATGGACTAGCTAGGAAAGTAAAAAGAAAACCACTGGAAAACCCAAAAGTGGTGCTGTAGCTCAAGAGGTAGAGTGCTTGCCTTGAGCAGAAGAGCACAGGGACAGCACACAGGCCCAGAGTTCCAGCCCCACGACCAACAAAAACAAAAGAAAAAGAAATCAAATTAGTAACAGAAACTGAGAAAATCTTGATCGTTCATCTTATATAATGGGTGGGAGTAGAAGGGTAAGAAGAAATCTAAAGGGTTCTACATCTATGGCTAGGCAAATGTGTTAGTGATATTCTTGTTGATAAGGATTACAGGTGAAAATGATGGATTTAGGAGAAAAACTCTCTGATAGTTCTAAAGTTTATATTAAACAGATGCAAAGGTTGATCTGTTTAGATATCATCAAAATATCCATGACCATGAATATGAAAAAGAATGATAAAATTGGGGGTATTATTAAAGGGAAGAGGAAAAGAAAAGTTATGACATAATTGTAGCAATGTGAACACCAGTGTGGACAAGATTGGAAGAAAGAGATAAGGAAACAAGAAAGTAATAAAAACAGATTTACAGAAGTAAAGAAAGGAAAGAATTTGCAGAAAGAAAAGGTCAAAACTGTTACAGAGACATTGAAGGAAATATGCTATTTGGATTTGAAAACTAAAAGGACATAGACAAGTTCAATAAGAACAGTGTAGAGATGTAAGTCATATTGATGAAATTTTGAGATATAAATGTGAAGCCATAAAATATTAGATCCATGAATTCAACAGATCCTTATTATTTTAAATGTTGGGAACAAATGCTTTTATCCTGACCTTAGAAATATTATACAGATGTAACTGTCTGTGAATATTTTTGAAGACTATTTAACCAGGAAATTATAGATTGAACTATAGCACAGACAAGCCTAATTTGCCCTACAGTTCCAATGAGTGACCCATGTATCTACATCAATTTGGGATTTTACTGAAATACCGTTAGATATGTTTGGACATCTTATCAGGCTATTCATTATAAATGCAGGACAAGTAACCCCAAGTATAGGTTGAACATAAAGTTTTACTGATGTTACTGAAGACTCCGCAAATTGATTCTTCTTTAGAATAGAAAATGCCTCAATAGCTATTGATACGTCATAACTGCCATATACTCTATTTAAATATAATTCTTGTTAGGGATACCTCCATGCTGAAATAACCCTCTCAATGAAACTGCCACAAATTCTTATATGTAGGAAGTGCTCTTATAAACTTCAAGCTTTTATTGAATGGAAGAGTTCAGACATTACCCACATCACAAGGACTAAATGCCTAAAGAGATAAAACATTTTGTTTTAACGCCTTTCTTTCATTTTCTGATACACATATACATGTAGGGAAGGATTCTGATGTAACAATAATACAATGGTGACTTGTAATAACACAACATCTAGGATGTAGTGTTAATTCAGTTAATTACTAATTAGCACCAAAGTGTGCGGATATTTATATTTCTCCTGGGTAAACTAATGAGCTCAAAGAAAATGTCCCTAAGAAGCCTTTCAATTCAAATATCACTGTTTGTCTCAAAATGCCTTAAATTCTACATCTTCTAATGTTGGCATAGAGTTATACTGTGGAACTTTTCTCCTTAGAGAGTGAGTACTACCTTATTGGTTAACATGGACAAAATACCTTCATAAATTTACTTGATGTTTGCAAACAAGAAGTGGTAGCTGAACAATGTTCTTAGCAGTTCATACAAATGAAATGGAAATAGAGCAATCAAAGGGAACATGCAAAAAAGACAAAGGCACAAAATAGAATGTGCCAAGGAAATGCTGATGTACAATTTCAAATAATGTGCTCAGGTGTGAGGGTGTGTTCAATGTACAGGGTCAGACAATATACTTGGATACCTTGAGAAAAAACTGCATTTAACTATTCTGGGATTATCATACAAGTAGAAACCTGTTATGCTGACTCTCTAATCAGTCACAACATCATCAATTTAGGGAATATTTTCCAAGAGCATAATGAGAAAAAGAGGGCTCATCACAATTGGTGTTCAGGTTGAAGTAACGACAATCACATAATGTTTCTTATAAGTCTTCATTTATTTTGGAGCATTAAAGTGGGGAAAAAGCCAAGTAAATATTTGCATGTATCTAAGTTAAGTGGGAGGTATTATATTGGTCTCTCTTTAACTTGGAAGTTATAGGTTATGTCTTTTTATACTCTAAATTGGGACAATGAACTGCTTTCAGTTATTTTTTCCTCTTCCCCTTCTTTTGCCCTTCCACTTAAAGAGACATAGTTGAGCTTGCATTTCTAAATCCTTCAAAATTATCTGAATTTCTCCATACTTCTGGCAGCCTCCTATATCTTTCACAAGAGAATATCTTCTTACTACCATTTTTTTATCCCATATGATATTGGATATCTTCCTGCCTAATTCAGTGCAAGATACACATTAGACTCATCCAGATATCTCAACACTTGTACCACCATAAAATCATATCTTACTTAGAAATCATGATTTTAGTGTGTCTGGGGAGGAGACATCTGTCATTTTTGAATGACCATAGTTGATCATTACATGCAAGCATGTTTTAAACCAACATGCCTCTCAGTAGATGAATGAATTGGCATGTCCATTGCGGCGCTGTGGGCTGTGGCACGAAAAAGGAAGAAAAATGATTGGCTACCCTCGGTTTTTAATCCTGGGTCCCAGAGCTGGCCAGATTTAGAGTTTCCCTGCATAGGGTAAGCATTTTTATAGGAATTCCTTTATTGTCTATTTTTTTTATCTACACACTCTTGCCCAGTGCTTTCCTTTTTACATTTAAGGCAAATTCCTGGTCATCTCTTGATAACATCAGTAGCCTTTTTACAATTCTTCTTTGTATGTCCCGTTTGACCACATCCAAAACATTTTAGGTTAGATGGTTTGTAAAGCATGCCAGGTAGTGGGCACAGTTTCAGCAAACAACTGCATATGCAAGGATTCAGATGTAATGTCTGTATACGCCCTTTAATATGTATTTACATGCCCAGATTCTTTAATAGGCAATAGGGCTCATCTACAGTCCTCATTAACATTTTCATAAGCCAACATGCTCAGTAGTTGTTGCAGTGCAGCCTCTCCCACAGCAGTATGTTCCAAGGGCAGTGTCCATCATGATAAAAATTCAACATAGGGTTTATTAGGTTTTGAATTACTTTAGTCCAGGAGCCATAATGCTCTCCTACCAGCCGAATCCTCCACCATGCCTCAATACCTATGTCTCATAACTGCTCATGGATCTCTTCAGGAGAGTTCACTTGCATATGAGCATCTGCATATTGTTCTTTTCCACTCAACATGGGACAGGTTATGACCTGCAAGCGCAGATTATTGCTCTGTGCATTTTGTCTAGTCCTTTCTGTACATAACTCAGTAAGTCATATTTGCCATTGTAGGTATTCAGGTTCCTTAAGCAAAGCTCTACAAAGCATCTTCGAATCCTCGGGAGCAAAATTATTGTAATGTCGGGCACGCCCATTAAGCAATTCCTTACGTCACTGCCTTGTTAAGTCTGAGCATTCTGTTTTGTGAGGGAGTGAGGCGGTAAAAATTGCTTCGGCAAGAGGAGGAGCAGAAGGCTGTTTTACTTTTACTTTCTCAGATTCTCCTTTCACTCTGCTAATTTCTAACTCCATATGTTGTAATCTTTATTAAATCAATTTCATTTGCTCAGACATTCTATTACTCGTTCAGTTTGTTCCTTTTCAGCTTTCTTTACCTCTTGTTTTTTCTCTGTTAATTGTGATGCAGCCTTATCTATTGTGTCCTTAACCTCAGATTCCAATAGTAAATCTACAATAGAAGGTGCGGTCTCTTTCTTTAAGTCCGCTATTAATCTTTTCTCATTTAAAGCTTTAAAAAGGGTATGTAAAATAGCCCAAATGGACCAAAATCTAACAGGAATCCTTTCCCCTTCTCGAAGAGCTCTTTCTACATTATACTTTACTCATTTCCAATTATCAACATCTAACGTCCTTTTGTCGGGGAACCAAGGATTCCATTCCCTAACTACATTAATACACATTTCTATGTCAAAAGAAGAAATAGTTACACAATAAGCAGCAAGTAAATATTTTAGCAAATGTAAGTGCAGAGTAGACTTAACTTGTCCCATCACCCTGTAATTAAAAGTACTTACCTGAATATCCCTTCCTGTATTCAACACAGCAGGGTCCCTCTTTGGGTGCCAGTTGTCAACGTCTCAGGCATTGGGGTCCCTGGGTGAGGGTCGCAAAATCACCAGGACACAGGGGTTGCACAGTGCAAACAGCAATTGCCACTGCATGCTGTGTTTTATTGCTAGTGGATATTTAAAGACAAGCAAGTATTATCTTTGCCAAGATTTGTTCAGGAGACATTCACACAAAAAATTTCAACAGATACAATTTTGCTTAAACTATGAGATAAGTCTTTGTATATTTTTATCAAAACTATTTTAGAGCAAGCTCAAACCACTTCCCCGTACTCAGGAAAATGCTTGCCTAGCTGTTCGTCTATGCTTAAGTAAGCAGAAGAGCTACTTCCTCAGCTCCCATGAGTCTGATGTGAGCTTTGAGATAGGTAGAGAACATGTTTCCTCTCTAGCCTGGCATGCCAAAAGCTTTCCACATACACAAACACAGTCCTCAGATAACCCTGAGGCCGGAGCCTGCATCATTCTGACCCTCCAACACAGACCCTGAGTCTTCACACAGATTGTCTCACCAACTCTTCTATTACTTTAAGCAAAAACAAAGCAAAGCAAAGCAAACAAAATAGACTTTATCGTTAAGCTGATATTAAAGTTTCTAGGCACAATTATACTGTTAAATGATGTTAGTAAATATGTTTTGTAGATACTGATCTCAGATGTGTCACAAAAATATCCATAGATTCATAACTAGACATTCTGAAGTATAAAGTATATTAATTAGGTGAGTTTCATTGGGTAACCAATGAAGAGAACACCACACGTGTTCAGTCAGGTAAAAAATATATTTACTGAACTGCTGCCCATGCCATACATGGTGGAAATGCATGTAAAAAAAATGTGGTGACCCAACCTCGGGCAAGGATGTATCTATGTGAAGGACCAGATGAGGTGTGGCCATTTGGGGGAAACTCTGGCCACACTGGATCTGGATATGACTTCAAGTTCTGTGACTCACCTCTGGTCAGATGGAAAGTGGGACCACAGGCTGATCAGGTTGTGACTTAACAGGATGGGGAGGTGGCTGCCTCCAGGTGTGCCAGATACTAGGCAACACATAAAGAGTTGAAACTTAGCCAAGAAGTGGGAAGGTGTCTGCATAGGGTCTGCATGACCTGGGGCAGACCTAACACCAAATACAGGTAGTACCTCTGACATATGACTCCTGACTCCAAACAATTCATTCTGTTATTTTCTTTCTTTCTTTCTTTCTTTCTTTCTTTCTTTCTTTCTTTCTTTCTTTCTTTCTTTCTTTCTTTCTTTCTTTCTTTCTTTCTTTCTTACTTTCTTTCTTTCTTTCTTTCTTTCTTTCTTTCTTTCTTTTTTCCTTCCTTCCTTCCTTCCTTTTTCTCCCTCCCCCTCTCTCTCTTTTGTTTTTTTGGTTGGTCATGGGGTTTGAACTCTGGGCATGCCACTGTCCCTCAGCTCTTGAGCTCAAGTGGAGTGCTCTACCACTTGAGCCACAGCGCCACTTCTGGTTTTTGAGTGGTTTATTGGAGATAAGGGTTTCATGGACTTTCCTGTCCAGGCTGGCTTTGAACTGCAATCCTCAGATCTCAGCCTCCTGAGTAGCTAGGATTACAGGTGTGATCCACAGGCGCCCAGCTCTCTCTCTCTCTCTCTCTCTCTCTCTCTCTCTCTCTCTCTCTCTCTCGCTCTCTCTCTCTCTCCTCTCTTTCACTCACCTTCCCTCTCTCCCCAACCTGAGTATTCTCAACTCTCAAATAATGAACACTTGCTGAGTTGAGTTGAACTCACAGGCTGGGAGCACAGCTTAATTGGCATATGTGAAATTTATTTAATGTTTCCTTATACCTCTACCACAGGTCACTGGAATAAAATAATGAACACTAAACAGCATGGCATCTCAAACCATTTGTAGGAGGAAAGCAAGCATGCACACTTCATTCTGTGAGGTCCACCCAGGGAAGGTCGGGCAGACTCCTCCTTCCTCTTGCTAAATCTCAGCCCAGTTTCTGCATCGGTAGAGGTGACTGCCTCCAAGAGTCCGAGTTACTCAAGTGACACAGGTACTAGGCAGAGACTTAGCCTCTTGTGGTGCTGAGATTAATGGCATGATTCAACATGATCCACTAGTTTGTTGAGATTGGGACTTCTTACATTTTTGGTTAGGCTATGTTCAAATTGTGATCTATTTATTTCTGAGTGCTAACCATGATTATAGATGTGAACCAGCACATCAGACCATTCAAAGTTCTTTAGGCCACATGGAAGACATGAAGTTTATTTTGCCAAAAGACATACAAGTTGACAGACAGCAAAAGTAAGTCCTTAATTCTGGTCAAAATGTGTTATTAATGTGAAACAAAATTACTTAGCAAAATATCTGACTACTGTGATTATACTTTCAAACTTACCCTACAGTTTAATATCAAATCACTTATATTAGCCAATTATTCACTCAAATTACCTGTAATCATTTATGTCTGTCCTATCTTCTTGAAGTAGGGACAACTGGAGCTCACAAAATTAACTAAAATGGTAGAATGTGAGAGGAACACAGTTTTGAATTACTCTACGAAGGAAAGTATCACCCATATCAACCTACTAGGTAGGGATATTGGAATGCAATCATGATCCCTGCTTTTTGGGCTGGGTGCAAAAATTGCTACTCTATGAGTAAAGTAACTTAAACAAGAAAGGATTGGTGGAGAGTCTCCAGTGGTGGAATACTTGTCTGGAAAACACAACATCAAAACTCAAATCAACTTCCTAAAGATAGAATAAGAAAAGGAAAGAAAGAGCAACTCATACTGAGCATGTGTTCAATGTAAAGTTTTACACTAAATTATTGTAGTTATAAATGTCATCATTTATTTCTAGGAGCACACACATTTTGTGTCAAGAGTAAATGAAAAAATAACACCATATATATAAAGCTTTGGTTAAACACAGGACTAGTTTACAATGAACACTTAAGTTTGCATGTGCAGTGGTGTTGCAGGGTTGTTAAGGTTTATGGAAGTCCATCTTTTTGATGAACTTGACATGATGAAATTACCTAACCATATATAACCTAACAGTTCACTGGACAGATATATATATATATATATATATATATATATATATATATATATATATATATATATATATATATATATCACATGTATGCATTTATATATTAAGTGAAAAGTAAATAAAATAAAAAATTATAATGAATAAATTAAGTGAACAGATAACTTTCCCAAAGTATTACTTTACCTGAACCAGTTCATATCTTAAAATCTCCAATGCTATATCACACTTACATGGTGGCTGATCCCCTTCAGCTTTTTTATGATATTGTTTTTTCTTTGTTTTTCAGGTGAGAAGCCTGCCAATAAATATACTTTCATTACATTCCTTTCTTTAGAAAATGAAAAGCACTTTGTGTTATCAGGCTCTTTATGTATCATCAAAATATTTTTTATAATTTCAGGTACGTATTGTCTTAGATCTCACTCATTCTCTTCCAATAGTACCTATGGGAAGGAGAAAATGAAGGATTATTCTGTTACTTTGGGAGTTTCTGTTATTAATAACTGCAATAAATATGAAAATGAAACTCTTAAATTATTTAGAGAGGGAACTTGAAAGTTACCTTTATACACACTCATGTTACTCCCTCAACTAAATCACAGAACATAAAATAAGTAACATATTTAGCTGGGTGCCAGTGGCTCATGCCTGTAATCCTAGCTACTCAGGAGCTGAGATCTGAGGATAGTAGTTCAAAGCTAGCCCTATCAGGAAATCCATGACACTCTTACTTCCAAATAACCACCAGAAAACCACAAGTGGCACTGTGGCTCAAATAGTAATGTGGTAGCCTTGATCTGAAGAGCCCAGGGACAGAGCCCAGACACAGAATTCATACCCCCTGACCAAGAAAATTAAAAAGGAAAAAAGGGGGAAAAAGTAATATTTTAAATCTAATGTGCATATATACACAAAATTTGTCTTGAATAAAACTATAACAGCCCCTGGACTGGCAAAAAAAAAAAGAGATTAAAGTGAAATTGCCTTCAATAATCATTTAGACGATCTATACTGAGGGCAGACTACTGGAACTCACATCACTAATTGAAGAGGTAGAATTTGAGAGGATCAAAGATCAAAACCAGTTTTCAAGGAAAGTAATGAGTCTCATATCATCCTAAAGGTTCGCATGTTGGAATGCATTTGTGATCCCTGCTACTTGGCAAATAGAGGTGAGGATCTTAGCCCGTGTTCGGCCCTCAGCAAAATGAGCAAAGTAAATAAATCAAAAAAGGATTATTCTAATGGTAGAATACTTGTTCAGCAAACAAAATATCTAAATTTATACTCATTTCCTAAAAGAGGAAAAAAAGGGAAGAAAGAAAGAAAGAAAAGAAAAGAAAAGAAAAGAAAGAAAGAAAGAAAGAAAAGGAAGAAAGGTAGGAAGAAAGAAAGGCATGCGTTAGATGTTAACAATGACACTAAATCATTTTAGCTATAAATGCCATCATTTAATTCTGGGCAGAGACATTTTGTATCAAGCCTGAAAAAACCACAGCATACCACATACAAAGCGTGGGTTAAATACAGGTCTGCCTTACACTGTTGTAGCAAGAGGAATGTATGCCTAGTGCTGTTGCAGGTATGTTAAGGTGTGTGGGAGATTATCATCCTGATGATCTTGCAATGATGAAACTGACTAATTAAACAATTACCTTGGCAGATCCCTGCTGAGACCTATATTAAGTTAACAAAGAAAAATATATAAAATGAAATATATTGAACAAGCAGGCATTGTGACCAAAATTATTTTTACCTGATTCAGTGTATTTTTACATTCTATATCACATGTACAAGTTCCTCATGCCCTTCTTTCTCATTATGTTGTCTTTCCTTGGTTTTGTTTTGTTTTCAGAACCATGGTATAAGAGGGCATTTCTTATACTTTTGTCTTCTAGTCTTCAGAAAGTCTGCAGTTAAATATGCTTAAGTTCCTTTCATTAGAAAATTTAAACCACATTGTGTAGGGTCTTCATCATGATTTTGTTATGATCTCAAATACGTTTGTATTTCTGGCATTCTACCTGTATAATCTCACTTCAATCTTTTCCAAAGGGCATTTTAGTGGAAGGAGGAAATTCAAAGTGGATTCTAGAAGAGAATTTCTGTTAATAAAACTCTGATACATAGTAAATAAGCAAGTCCAAAATTATTCATTAGAGAGAGGATTTGAAAGTCATCTTTTTACATCTTAGTACTCTTTCCTCAAACAAACCAGAGGATTTAAAATAACGAATATTTTTAATTTAATGGACACAAATGTGCACGAAAATTCTAGAAATAATAAATTGATCACTCATGAAACCTTACTGATACTTCAAAGTATGCTTTCCAGTTAGAGGAATCATCTTCACACATTTTCATACAATGTGTATCTGCCTGGTAACAGAATCCCAAACTAGACTAAGGCATCTAATAGCTATATAATTTTTGTTGTCTATTGGCAATACTGCTTCTTATCATATTGATTAGTATGAATTCTGTGACTATTATAAAATCACATTTGTAATAAATGTTACTAGGTGGGAACTTCACTGATTAGATGGTGTGGGGTTTCTGGTGGAGCCCTGTCTGATTCAAGGGAGGAGTTGGTATTGGCACAACCTCTGTGGTAGAGCAGGGTGGGGCTTTGAGGGTGAAAGCTAGTCTGTGTAGGGCTGTGAGACAGCAGGGAGGGGACAGGAAAGACTAGGCTTGTTAAGAACAGGGTCTCTTGTGGAGTAGGTGGGACTTTAGGATGGAGACTGGCAGGTGGATGGGTTTTCATTGGAAGAAGGCAGGGTCACTGGGGAAGAAGCTGTTTGGGGCAGAGCTTTGAAATGATAGAACAAGGCTACAAAGGAGGAGGGTACTTAGAGGAGGGGTTGTGGTGTAGCATTGTGAACTCTGGTGGGATATGTAGGGTTAGGTTTCCCATAAGGCAGGGAAGAGAATGAAGGCAAGAGGCTGACAAAAGGTGCGGATTCTGGTGCAGGAATGCAGAGCTATGAGGGAGAGGCTTTTCAGGGTCTGTGAGATGGCAGAGCGGTGCTAGGAAGAAGTGGGCTAGTAAGGGACGGGGTTTCGGGTGGAGAATGGTAGGCCTTGGGAAGTGTGTTAGGGCGGAGGTGGGGTTTCTGTCATAGAAGGATGTAGTAACAATGTATGGAGGAATTTTTCAGGACTAGAGCCTTGTGAGAGCAGGGATAGGATCCAGTGAACTAGACTAGTTAGGACAGGGTTTCTGGTGTAGCCTGTCAACACTACAGAAAGAGGAGTAAGGTTGGGTTGGGATTTCAGTGTTGCAAGGCAAGACATTAGACTTTGTACAGGGTTTCCAGTGGGGCAAGGCAACCTTCAAAAAGGGACTATGAAGGGACAGAGATTTACAGTTGAGCCTGGTGAGGCTTCCAGAAGGAAGCCAACAGATGCAGTGGTTTGCAGTGGAGCAATGTGGGTGTCGATAAATGGGAGAGTGCGGTGGGGGTTGTCTAGTGGGGGTTTTCTAGAGCAGGTCAGGGCTTGGAGCCATGGGGTTAATTGGAAGAGAAACTTTGAAAAGGAATGGTAGGTCTACAAAGGTGTAGGGTAATTATGGGCAGGGTAACTGGTTGAGTAGGGTGTGGATTTGTGGAAGGATCCAATAAGGGGAGGATTCATCTCGGGAAAAATGCAGCCACCATTGAGAGAGTAGATATGGGAGGTAGAGAAGCCTGTGGTGGGGCAAGACTTGCTTTCCAGGCAGGAGGTGATCTGTGTGAGAACCTTCTGGTCAACCCAGGCAGTGCTTCAAGGGAAGTTATAGAGAGGTGGAGGGTTTTTGGTGTAGCATGAAGGGCTTTGTGGGAAGAGGTAGGTTCAGGGCTGGGTTTGAGACGTTAGGCCACTTAGAAGTAGACTAGTTATGGATGGAGTTTCTGATGAAACCAGGAGGGGTCGAGGGAGAAGTCTGTTTGGGAGTGGGGTATGAAAGGGATGGGAGGAGCTTGAAGTAATAGAATTTGGGAGCAATGGGACTATGAGGGAAGAGAATAGTTAGGGACAGGGTAGCTGGTGGATGAAGTTAGGATTAGATGGAGGAGCCCGATGTAGTCGGGGTTCTTGTTGCAGCAAGGCAGATCATAGGAGGAGATATGGATGTGGCCTGGTTTCTGGTGGTGCAAAGCAGGGATTACAGGAAGGGGTGGAGTGGAAGAAGGCTTTTCCTGTATCAGAGGAGGACTTTCAGGAAGGATTCTGGTTGCAGTCAGGCCTTTGAAAGTTTATAGCAGGACTACCAGTGGGTAGGTTAGTTAAGGTTGGGCTTTTTAAGGACGAGGCTGACTGGAAGTGTGTTTCCAGTGGATCCAGTCAAGTTTTATGGGAAGAGGAGACAGGAAAGGGACAAGACTTAGTGAAGAGTGGGGCTACAAAAAATAAACAATTACTCTAATAAGAACACCATTTTCAGTCAGTGTAGAATTATATTACTTTCATGTATGCGAGAGATATTGGAGAAAGTAAGCAAGTAATAATTCCTTCCTAGTGAAATTTTTCTTTATTCCAGTTGAGTGAAAATAAAACCACAGGTCACATCAGGCTCAGAGACCCACAGTAGACTAAGACACATGAAGCACTGGACTTGATTCCCCAGCACAACCTTTAAGGACTACAAATAAAAATTTTAAAATATCTCACGTGGTCATAATGGATACTCTAATATCTTAAAATTGTGAATGAATAGAACTTTGACCGTTTTAGAAATCCTAAAACTAAGTAAGTGATAATGTTTTAACTTTATATAATATTGGGAAGTATACTAAAATTATTAGGAAAATATAAAATTGTACACAGAATGTTTGTTGTCCGGCATCAATTTTAATCTAAAACAATTCAAAACCACAAAATTGCCATATAGTGAGACTGCAGCATGGTTTCTTTTCAGTCATCAAAATGGTTACTTAAGGAATGTGTCTTCATCATTGGATGCATCGATGTTAAAACATATCTAAAAATGTGAAGCACTACACAGACACTGAAGAAACTCAGAAGGGTCCGTGAAATGAGGTTGGAATAAAATTAATGACTAATTACAGTAGGAATTGATCTTCATTAGGCCCATAAATATTTTCCAGAAAAAAGACTACATTGAAGAATAATCAAAACAGTGAAAAGAAAGCAGGCAGGCAGACCTTGAATTAAACATTATCCAATGAACAACATCTATTGAAGCATGATTGCAATAATCTTTTACCAAGTTACAGTACTAATCTATGTTCTTCCCTTATGCCATATAACAAAGCCATGAAAATGCAGTAATAATTTTCAAGGCATTAGACTTTACAGAAGGAATTCAATGAATGTATTTCTAGAAAGTAAAGATAGATGTCTGAGATAAAGAGTAAAGCAAATATCCCCAATTTTTAGCCCTTCGAGGTGAGAGGGGTACAAGTCGAAGCACAAGGAGAATGGACAGAAGTAAAATAGTGCATAACAGTAGTTCCCAAGATGCAATGATGAATCTAACAGGGGAGAAAATCAACAGGGTCACTTGAGGGGTTAACGTTTTCTATAAATGTCTTTAATCACTCTAGAGCACTGTATCTAATATCCACAATCATTATCCAGACCTTGTTATTGAGATGAGGAAGAACAAATACCTAGATTTCTCACTTCTCTTTTCCTACAGGAAGCTGATGCAGGACAGATTA
Organism: Dipodomys spectabilis; assembly: GCF_019054845.1. Taxonomy (NCBI): domain Eukaryota; kingdom Metazoa; phylum Chordata; class Mammalia; order Rodentia; family Heteromyidae; genus Dipodomys; species Dipodomys spectabilis. The sequence goes on from NW_024870849.1 coordinate 1,007,538, forward strand.
ATTTGCTAAGATATGCAACATGAGATGAAGAGGAAAAAGAAGTTAACTACACTACAATCGGTCATACATGCCATCATATGTCTCTGCAGGAAGGAAGCTACTATGTACATTTGTTACTAAAACTACTGAGATCTTCAAATCAGGTCTTTTATGCTTGTGTATTACTGGAATTAGAGAACATCTTGATACTGAGACAGCATAAAATCTCAAAGAAAGCTGGACTAATCATTACAATACTGCATTTTGTTCTGCTAGGACAAGAAACCACTTTATAGACAATATTTTATACTAGTAACTTTTTTTTTTCCAGAACTGGATTTTGTTAATATATGTGACTATCCACCAGAATAAATGTCTTCCTTTATCTGCATCTTGTGCAGTCAGCATAGTCAAATAGATGTGGGAGTTCATCAGTAGCACTTTTTAAAAATGCAAAAAATGTGGATTGGGAGCCAATATACATATTTTTCCAACGTCGTCTTCCACATCCTCCTTCTTAATTCCTAGGAAACACACCCAATCAATAAAAAGGCTTAGATTTTTGGCTTTCAAACTTGAAAGTGGAAGCAGAATGTTATGGATGTCGAAGATGACTGTTAATGTTTTTTTACATAATAATGTAAAATATTATGTAATAATGTAAAATAATAATGTCACATGCAAGAGCCCTATGAGTTCTGAAGGTCTAACACTGTACTTCTTTAGGGATGTGATAGTAATGACAGCCTTACTGGGCTTAGTATTGTTTTCCACTTCCTTTTCTACCACTTAGCCTAAATTATAATACATAGTAATGGAATGAAAAAGTAAAGTCATCTTAAGAAAGTCAATTAGGGCTCTGGGAATGTGGCTTTTTGGTACAGTGATTGCTTAGCATGCATGAAACCCTGGGTTCAGTTCCTCTGTACCACATAAACAGAAAAAGTAGTGGTGCTATGCCTCAAGTGGTAGAGTGATAGCCTTAAGCAAAAAAAGAAAAATCTCAGGAAGAATTCCCTGGCCCTGAGTTCAAGCCTCAGGACTGGCAAAAAAATCATTTAGCTAATAAATGCCAAATAAAGAACCTATACTAGGAATATATAATTGCTCCTTCCAACTATGACCTAACAATAGTTCTTAATTCATGTACTTTACCTATATTAGAAGACTGTGTTGAGAAAACAAAAACATTTTGTTAGTAGGTCATGGCAATTAATGTCAAGAATGTGCTTAGATATCAGGTGAGGATTAATCTAAGTCTAAGTGAAATTTGGAAAACTTTTTTGTCAGTTTTGACACCAAAAATCCAACAGCTAATTAATAGTTGTGATAGAAATGAAGGAACAAATACAGATGGAAGAAATAAATGATAATAATAACTAAATTATACCAGAAGCTGTTCCAGGGAACCATATTTGGTTATTAAAGAAGTAGTTATCAAGTAGGCTTATTCCTCATTGCCTTTAGCATTCTAAATCACTTAGGCTAGTTCTTAATCTCTGTGAGATAAGTTATATCTTATTCTATGTTGTTCTTTCATATCTGATCTTCTTTGTTTTCTAAAAATCTCAGTATTTCTCTAATGACAATTATTTTTACTAAGTCCACCGATGTAGACCTCAGAGGATGCTAAAATAAGAGTCCAATAGCTCATGAATCATTAATGTAACAACATGGAAAGGGAGGACATATTTATTGCTACCTCAAATTTTCTGAAAAGCTGCAATGTCATCATTTGATTCAAATTTCCATTATTTGTCTAGAGTGTCATTAAGTGCACATAAATGCAAATATGAGCTGGGTGCTGGTGGTTCACACCTGTCATCCTTTCCACTCAGGAGGTTGAGACCAGAGGATTGTGGTTCAAAGCTAGCCTGGTCAGGAAAGTCCATGAGACACATCTTCAATTAGCTAAAAGAAACCCGGAAGTGGTGCTGTAACTAAAGTGGCAGAGCACACAACTTGATCTGAAGAGCTGAGGGACATGCCCAGGATCAGAGTTCCTGCCCCACGACCAACAAAAAAGTGAAATATACTTTCAGTTTCCCCAAAAGGACCTATGAAATCAATAGTAATCTTCCCAAGCAGAAAAACAAAAGGGGAGGTAACAATGTTCGTTAGATAATGTACTCAGTAACTTACTTATGTAACTCTAACCCCTCTGTCCACCATTTTCACAATAAAAAAACATCAAAAAATTATCCTGGAGTACATTAAGTTCAAATTTCCTAAGTGCTCTGTAAATTAAGACCAATGTTAAGTGGGAAGAAGATTCTCAGAAACATTTTTTTTGTCAGTGTTTGTGTTGTGCATTATTACCCAAGTGTACATAAGTTAACAGAAGGAGAATCAATAGGAATAGGAAAAAGAGAAGTTCTGTGTTTAAGTATAATGGTTCAATAAACTATAGAAGACTCTGCAAATAAGACAACTTTGAAATAATAAAGGCAAGGCCAGTATGTAGATCTATGGGAGTGATATAGAGTGACATTATTACTAATAGAACATGAAGGATGAGGTCACTCTCTGAGTTCCTGAGTTCTGAGTTCCTGAGTCAATGCAAAAAAGGCTATATATGAAAAACCTACAGCCAGCATTATACTTAATAGTGAAAAACTAAACCCATTTCCTCGAGTGATAATTTTTAATATTAGAAATTCCTCAAGTGAAATTTCCCCAAAAGAGCTTGAGAATATTACAAAGGTGGGAACAGAGATAGTAAGAAAGTCAAGTCATCATTAATAAAGGGATCAGATCCAGGGAGGAATGATTCCGAGGCCCCTCCACTGCATCTGAAAATGTTCATATCCTGTGTCAAATGTTAGAACATCTTTGAAAATAGTACATGAACAGTCTGAGCCATCAGTCTAGTGGAAAATATTATTGGAGAAGTTCAGAATGGCTAGTCTGTATCTAGATTAAATAAATCAACAAACTATGGTAGGACAATGTGATACAAGCCAGGAATTCTAGCACTCAGACTAAGACAGGTGATTAGAGATTGGAATTACACAGTGATACCTTCACTGGATTAGGTAGTATAGTTTTGTCTCAATAAAACAAACCAAAAAAGGAATAAAAAATAAACAAGAAAGGAATAGACAGTTGGATGTTTGGGCTAATTTTGTCATTATATTTTGAGAAGTCAAGTTTCCTATTGTAATGCAACTCATATATAATCCTCAGTTGTGTTTTAAATGTTCTCTTCAAAACAGAACATTACTAAATACAAAACAGCTCATGATTCCCAACCAAAAATTTGAAAAAGTATGCATCATTCTGTTAGAGTCCAAAGAAATGATGAAGGATTACAAAAGCTTAAGCCTAGAGTAATAGGAAAGTTCATTTAATGTAGGACTTAGTAGACGAGGCTAAATTAGAATTTAGATTTAAAATAAATATTTTTTGTTTGTATTTGATATTCTATAGGTTACTACCAAATACTTTTTTAAGTAGAAGATTTAATTTACAAATTCACAAATGAATCTGGCATTCTATTTGCCTAAAATATTCTTTCAAGTGAGGTATATTTAGAACTTAGGTAATAGTTAATTCCAACAGTTCATAAGTAACATGATAATGTGACTAATATAGACAAAGTTGCCAACATTTTGATGCTGTTAATTTATAAATTTAGATAAAGAGCAATTTTTTGAGATTTTGGTGTAACATGCTATGAAGAGAGTAACTGTGTGACATCTTTTATCTTCTACCTATACATAACACAGAAAGAAATTTCCTTAATCATGTACCTCTGTATAAAATGAGAAAAATGCTACTTTCAGGGTTTGTTTTTATTTTGTTTTTGTTGTTTGGTTTGTCCTAGGGCTTATCTTCTAGGCCTGGCCACTGTCCCTGAGCCTGATTTTGCTCAAGGCTATTACTCTTCCACTTTTACCTCAATGCCACTTGTGTCAGGATTTTCGTGAGCAGTTTATTGGAGATAAGAATCGAAGGAACCTTCCTGCCTAGGTGGGCTTTGAACCATAATCTTGAGATCTTAATATTCAGACATTTAGATCTCCTGAATATATATGATAGATAAAATATATAACTATAAATAATATTTGCAAGTGTTCTGATCTCAAGAATAACACTGGGTGGAAAATGATGCTGCAAAGTTTAGTGTAGTATTTTTTCCACAATATGAAGGGCATTACATTAGCAGAAGTGTAGTATTTTTTTTACAAAAGTTATATGCTTGTCATGATGGGAATTTAGGGAACTTTAAGGTACACCTTGAAAGTTGGAAATTGTTGGGCTAGGATGACATTATGGCATAAAAATTCGGGATGGATGGTCATAGAAATAATAGCTTACTTTGATGAACAAATGTTTACTCGAGGAATTGTTATAGATACTTCATAATTTTACCTACTACCAGACTGTGGCTATTTTTTCTGTTGAATTTAAATATGTAACACCCAATTGAAAGCTGCACCTATTGCAGAATTAAATAAAATGCAAACAGGTACTGTTTTGAATGTCTCTAGTATGGCATGTTCAGAATTTGAAAATGAGTAGTTAGTAGTCATAGGAATGTTGAAGAACACATATACTCTCTCCTCTTAACAAGTATTCAGTTTTAAAAGTAAGGGGTTTCAACAGCATTGAACTATTTCTGTTTTAGAATGAGACAATACTAAAATAATTTTTTTTCAAAATAATGGCAAGTATATTCTGAAAATATTGTATAGTTTGATAATATTCAAGTTGATGACCCTCTGATAAAGAAAGGGATAATTAATTCAAATTAGCAGCCAAATGTTCATTTTTAATGAACATTTATTATAATATATTATAATATTTACATTTATGATTATAAATAAATAAATATTTATATAATATTTATATATTATAATATTTATTATACCAATACAGTGAAATCATATTTTGTGCAGCTCATTTTTTAATTTAATTTTATTGTCAAGGTGATATGTAGAAGGCATTGCATTAATTGTAAGGTAGTGAATACATAACATGATGAACTTTTTACCCGCTCCTGCATTTTTCTCACAGTTTTCCTTCACTCCAATACCCCTCACAAATTGTAATGTAAATTTCCAACATGTTGTCTTGTGAGTTTTGCTATTCCTTTGGTTTGCCCTTTGTTCTTTGTCTCGCCATTTTGTTGTTCCTCTTCACTTGCCAAATTAAGATAAATGTATATACAATACACAGGATACTTAAATCAAATATAAAAGGGATAAACAAAAGGGAAAACACAAAAGAAAAAAAGAAATCAGATAGTACATTAAAAACAACAACCACAAACAGAAAACTCTGTTCCCATATCCAGGAGTTCATTTTGCTCATCATCATCTTATATGGGCATACATACATAGAGTTGAGCAATTCTGTTCAACTGCTAGGACTATCCAAGACATTTCCTACTTATTACAAATGAGGAAACCACGGAATCTCTTTCTCTGTTTCTTGTTTATTTTACTTAGTTTGATTTTTCCAAGACTTTCTATTTCCATATGAATTGGAAGCATAAATTTCCGTAGTGCTTACATAAACCACATTTTGTCAATTCATTCATCTACTTAGTGGCATATTGTTTTAAAACATGACTGCTTCTAAGTTTCACTTAAGGTCATTCAAAAACGAGAGATGCCACTTCCCCATACATTCTAAAAGCATGATTTCTAAGTAAGATAGGATGTTATGGTGGTACGAGTGTTGAGATATCTCGATTATTCTAATGTATATCTTGCACTGATTTAGGCAGGAAGATATCCAATATCATAGAGGATAAAAATGGTAGTGACAAAAATATTTCCCTTGAGAAAGATATAGGAGGCTGCCAGAAGTACAAAGTAGTTCAGATAATTTTGAAGAATTTAGAAATGCAAGGTCAAGTATGTCTCTTTAAATAATAATTATGTAAGTGGAAGGGCAAAAGAAGGGGAAGAGAAAAAAAATAAGTGACAGCAGATCACTGTCCCAATAGAAAATAAAAAGACAATCTATAACTTTCATGTTAAAGAGAGACCAATAGAATACATGCAAAATATTCACTTGGCTTTTTCCTACTTTAATGCTCCAATGGCTTTCATAAAATGCAGATGCATAGATTTGTGTCTTCTGTCATTTGCTAAATGTTTCTTCCAGAAAAGGTTATCAATTACTTATAAATGATGCATAATTCCTAGGTATTCCAGTTATCACATACACTTTTGATTGAGTTATCTCTGTAGAAACTCAAAATGACAGACCAAAAAACCCTCAAAATGAACAGAAATCACATCTTCGTCTTAAACGCTGTAGATTACAAAGATTTTAGCCAACACCAAAAACATCTCTTCAGGTATTCTGCATTTTGTGTGAAGAATTTTTAACAATAGTTTTTTTGCTGACATGTAATTCACTTGCAATATATTATCTCCTTTTATTGTATACATTTAGTGCTTTGGAAGTGAATTGTACCTTCATAGGCTTTCAAAGCCTAATATTCACAAACTTGCATTTCTTCAAATAGAAATGCTATACATTTTAGAACAGACATTAAAATAGATATAAAATTCTGTTACAGGAATTTGTCCAGCATACGTCCTCTATAGTGTGTCTTTTCAAAATTTGATTTTGGGGATTTTTTTCAAGGGTCTCACACATTCTACTTAAGTGCACTGTCCATGAACTACATTTCCCTTTCCAAATTCTTTTTACTTCTCTTTAATACATTTATAGAAGTGTAATGAATGGATCCTATACAATTTTTTTGACCTTTAAGACTTGAAAACTTGCTTGCTAAAATGATTGCAATATTATACAAATCGATCATTATGAGGAGTTTATCAATTTCTCCACAAATGCATTACTATATTTTGTGTAATCTTTTTATATTAAGGTCATGCTAGTGAGTTTTCTTTTTCTTTTTTTTTAGATACTAAAGAGGAACTTATTTCATATGCTCCTCCTATTGGCTAATAATTTACACATGTTCTTTAAAGAAATATCCTATTCAGGAAAAATTATATAGAATTAGAAGATATAAAAATACTTAAGATTCAGAATCATTGTAGCATTCACATTGTTTCATTAACAAATATGTTCCCTCTATCTGTTGGATATGTTTTCACTTCGGTTATAGTGTCCTTTGAATTATGAGCATAGTGTCCTTTGAATTATGAAAGGCTATCACTTGATATAATCCAGTATATTCTTACATTTCTTTAGCCACTAATGCTTTCCATTTAGAAACCTTTACTGATACAATGTCATGAATTTTTACATTTATCTCTTATAGATTTTTATATCTCACATTTAGTTTGATAATCATTTTTTTATTTTAAATTTTTGTATAAGGATTGAAGTAGGCCAGGCGCCTGTAGGTCACGCCTATAATCCTAGCTTCTCAGGAGTCTTAGATCTGAGGATCACGGTTTAAAGCCAGCCCGGGCAAGAAAGTCCATGAGACACTTATCTCTAATAAACCACTAGAAAGCCAGAAGTTGTGCGGTGGCTCAAGTGGTAGGTTGCTCACATTGAGCTGAAGAGCACACAGACAGCGCCTAAGCCCAGAGTTGAATCCCCATGAGTGACAAAAAACAAAACAAAGAAACAAAAAAAAAGGATTGAGTTAGTAGTCTAAGATCAATCTTTAAATCTCGAAAGACAAGAGTGCCAATACACCCATTTAAGATTCTATTTTTATTTCATAAAGTCATAGGATAATTTTCAAAATCTATTGACCATAAAACTGAGAATTTATTTTTGACAAATCTGTTACATTCTTCTATATGTCTGCTCTTGTAGTAGAACTATGTTGTCTTCACTACTAAACATGGTAATAAGATTCAAAGCTAGTATAAAGGCTGAAGCTACACCATTTTACAAGATTGTACTGACTGACCTGTATCCCTTGAATTTACATACAAGTTTATTGAGCAGGTAGACCAATATTCTACAAAGATATCTAGATGTTTGATAGTCACTCATATTTTGTACCTTGTAAAAGCACAAGTCCCCAGATATTATATATAGAAAAATGTTTCAGAGAATACTTGAAATAACTAAAATTAATTCAGGAATTAGTTAAGATGTAGATAACACTGTAGCATACCAAAGCTGAATGATAACAACTTGAGCTGTACAACAGAGAAGAGTGAGAGGGGAAAGAATGATGGACCACTTAGGAGATATATATCATTACTATTGTGTTTCAAAAAAACAGAATTCAGAGAAGAGAAGGAGAAAAAGTGTCCTGAGACAAGTTTATTTTTAATCCATCTAATAGCTTGTACTAAAAGACAGTGAAACTGGGAAAAATTAAAATAGAAATTAAAGCATTGTATATACCTATTACAATGAAAAGAAATTGTAATAGGAATATGTTAAATAATTCCCAAAGAAATAAGAGAAAGAGTAATTAAACTCTAAAGGGAAAAAGCATGAAGAGAGAAAAGAAGCAAAGTAAACTTTTATCAATAACAAACACAAGAGTTTGGAAGTGGAAAGGCAGTGGAAATATTCTAAATAACAATAAAAATTGCTACCATTGATAGAATATGGGTCACATGTTATCATATATAATTTTGAAAAAGCATACTAGGAATGAAAGTTTGAAAGTCATGGTTTAAAACACGATTAGGATTATAACTAGACAGTATAGCTCAGTGGTAAACCATTGGCTTTGCATATGTGAAGCCATGGTGTGATCTCCCAAGCATTACAAAGTACACACAAAGCACACACACACACACACACACACACACACACACACACACACTCAAAAACCACATAAGCACTCACACACACACCACATCCACAAATTTGCAATATTGATTTTATCATATTAAACGGAGGAAATTATCACAAATAGTAAAAGTATGTTAATATATGAAATCATAATATTGCTTGTACTATTTAAAAGTTTAGTAGAAATAAAATAGTCACAATATACTTGGATTTTAATAGATTAAGTAAATTGAAAATTAATAGAAGACATGAGAACTTTTGCAAATAAGTTTTAAATAATAAACATTTTGAAACATGTGTCCTTTTATTTTGACAAAAGATTGATGTTACTGGTGTTTTAACTCAAGATTTAGAATATGATAGCGATGTGCTGTATATAACGCTAGGGATGGCTATATCTATAATCATTTCACTCTTACTAGTTTTATAATAAGGTCTCAAAGTTTCCCAGTCTCTCCCGAATGAGAAAGCCTATTTACACTTCCCACCATAGCTAGAAAATGGATGCAACAAATCACTATGCTGACTTCAAACTTTTTTTTAAATTCAAGTACAAATATTTCCAAAAAGTGATCAGGTAATGAAGCCTTTCTTAATAAAGTATGTGCTTCTTGAAAATACAGTAAGTATTTGTTAGCTGAACAAATATGTTTATAACTATAAAAAATAAATGTGGTTAGATTCACAAACCATATAAGAATTAAGAAAATATTTAAATAGCCACATGTTAAATATTTTAAAAGCAAAATATATGTGTCTGAATAATTTACATGTGTAGAAATCATGCAAAATTAAATTAACTGATCGTAAACACTGAAAACAGTATTACCCTAAAGAAACAAAAGGAAGCATTTAATATCAAAATTTGAAATTTAGAAAATAAAATGAAGTAGGGGCTGGGAAGGTAGCTCAGTGCTAGAGCGCTTGCCTTGCATGCATGAAGCCCTGGGTTCGATTCCTCAGCACCACATAAGGAAAAAGAAAAATGTCGGAAGTGGCGCTGTGGCTCAAGTGGCTCAAGCGCTAGCCTTAAGCTGAAGAATTGTGGGACTGGGCCCAGGCCCAGAGTTCAGGCCCCACAACCGGACCCCCCCACACAAAAAAAAGAAAAGAAAATGAAGTGTACTATATAGTTGACTTAATTATTTGTAAGCCCTCTGTATATCAATTTTATCATAAAATGCATGAACAAAAAAAGCAAAAGTACCCATTGGGCAATAGCAACAGCAAAAGCATCAGTAGTTCTTGTTTTGAGTGTACAAAAATATCGATGGAAAATATAACAATGTTCCTTCCCTAAGAAATGTACTCGTTACCTCATTTATGTAACTATAACTCCTGTGTACATTACCATTAAAATAAAATTAATTTGAAATTAAAAATAAACCAAATGATATACCAATTACGAATTCTTAGAAACCATTGGTTAAAAACTTTGTAAAAAACTGCACTAAATATCCAAGGAATATAATTTGATGATACTATTTAAATATTTCAACTTCTGCAGAAAAGGAAAGAGTTTAAAAACTGTTACAAAGTAAAGAAATAAATCAGAATATATTACTATTAATAATAATCATAAGACGAATATATAGTGGTAGTCAAATATGTAAGACCTGAGGCAATTTGCCATTCATTTGCACTTAATAAGTGAGAAAGAATTTTCTAGGTATTTTTAAGTTATCATAAGTTTAATGAAGAAATTATTCAGTCACATCATATGATAATCAGGTAAAGCTGATATTAGAGCAAAAAACAGATTGTATTAAGTTTTGGGATGTTAATTTATATACTTATTTTGGTTGTGGGAAAATGTAGGGATTTCCACTTGGGGTATATTGTTCTTGCAGGCCGGCACCATATCAGTGGTTAATTTTAGGATAGGGGTTCCCTTTCCACAAGAACATGCACTGATCTGTCCTTTTAGACTTCCCATCATCAATGGCATCAGATTTGCACACCAACTTGTCTAGCTTGCTACCTTGACTGGCCTGGATCCGCAGTCCTTCCAATCTTAGTTTCTAGATAGCGCAGGATGGTGGAAATGATCCAATTCACCCAGCTATAGATTGAGAAGTAAGTCCACTAAACTTTTGCCTGGGTTCTGTTTTCAAGCCTCCTAAGTAGTTAAGAGTACACATGAGATCCCCTGGTGCCAAGCAGTAAGGATATTTTTTAAAGCAACTAGACATATATATGACTTAGGCTTGTGAATACCTCAGGAAAAGAATAAAAGAGCAGTGAAGCGCAGAAGACAGGTTGAATTTTAACTAGCTATTCAGAGGCTCAATAAGATTAGCTAGCTACTCGGGAATCTGAGATCTGAAGACCACTGTTCAATCATGAAAGTACAAGCGATTATCTCAAAGAAAACCAAAAACCAGAATTGTTGCGGTGGCTGAAGTGGTAGACCACCATCCTTGGGCACAGAAGCTGAGGAATAGTTCCCAGGGACTATCAAGCCTCAAGAATGATGAATGCATTCAGGAGCATATGCACATGTGCGTGTGCGTACTCCTACATGCATGCACACATACAAAAACACAAATGAGTATTTCAATGTGAAGTTCTTTATTTTTTTACCTTGCTGTACTTTATTTCCCTATATTAGTTCACAAATTAACAAAATCAGCTAAGGACCTATTTACATAAAATTCATCATGTTTCTCTAAAATGTACTCTCTCTTTGGAAGCCCGGTTTTATTTAACGCAAAAGTAAATTTTTCAGGAAGTCAATTCATCACTCTCAAGTCTATAGTATTAGAAGATTTTTAGGTTCCTCCTAGCAATATGATTTTTTGAAATCCTACATCAAGCAATATATTTCTTTCACTAGAAGAGAAACCTCTGTCAAACAATTAATAATAGCTTATTCTCCTCCTGGCATTCATCTGTAGTTTTATTTTCTTCATATATTTCATGATCTGTCTGTGTATGCCAAAGACTGCCGTGAAAATAAAAACACCCTTCTCAGAGCTTAGCATGTGTATACCATTCATAGATACTAAAATTGCTTTGGAATAAATAATGTTCACCCTGAATATCTTGAGAAAGAAGAATTGGTTTTTCAGCACTTTAGGTAAGAACTTCAGGGAAAGAAACAAAAGGAAAAGTAAGGAACAACTCAACACATAGATTCAAATGAAACCAAACAACCCAAGAAAACACAAATTAATTCAGTACTCAAGAACCTGCAGGAAATGAAAGATTTAAAAAAAATCAGCTATGACAAGCTTATGAAATTCGTGACTACATGGGAGTGCACTGTTTTGAGGATAGTGGCTAAAGCCCGGACTGAACAGAAAGTTCTGTATACAATGCACCTGTTATTCTAAATTCCAGGAAGAATAACTTCAAGTTGACTGAGGCCAAGTTCATACATAAGTAGGAAGCCAGATTCTAGCTGAAAAATAATCAAGATAACTTAGGGCTGGGGCCTGACAAAGTGGTAAGAACACCCATTTAAGGGGCACAAAACACTCAATTCAAACTCTAGTATTGGGGGTATTAAAGAAAAAAAGCTATGATTTTAAATAATTAGAACAATTGTAACACTTGAGTATTTGAGTGGAGAAAAATCCATTAGAGAGATAGAATGAACCCACATTGTAATGCTACTTTAGTGATAATGTTTAGTGGTACTTCAGACAAAACAGAGTTACCTTGCAAATGAGCATGGAGGTGCATTTGGGTGATGGAAACACTCTATTTAAACAGGTGTAAATTAAATAGATTTTTTGGGGTAGATTGCAGTTCTTGAACTAAGAGGCTGGGTGATGTCCCTGAGATTTTTCTCTCAAGGCTACCACTCTAATACTTTGAGCCACAGTTCCAATTCTGATTTTCTATTCGTTGTTTGGAGATAAGAGGCTCATGGACTTTCCTGCCCAGAATGGCTTCAAACCATGATCGTCAGATCTCAGCCTCCTGAGTAACCAGGATTCCAGGCATGAGCCTTCGATGTTTTCAATAATTTAGTAAATTGTATAGTTACAGAAGTTATAAATTATCACTGTAACCTTTGTAATATATGTGTGTATGTATAGATCAATGCATACAGTTAGAAATATATTAACATGTTTTTGCATCTACAGTAGATTTATGAAATAATCCTTCATTATAAAATAAAATGGAAACAAAAGTTAATAAAGAGTAAAACAAAGGGAATTGTTACACGTTATTTTGTGTTGAATGGAATATGAATTGAGAGAATTCGTTTGGGAAAACCATCTCTACTTTAACAAAATGGATAATTGCTATTAATTCCAATTCATCTATTTGCCTATATTGTGCACCCTCACACATGAGTGTCAAAATCAAACTATACATTTTGCCTTTGTATTTAACTCCCCTGATATAATTTAGGGGATAGATGAAGTAATCAAATAAAGATTAAAATAATAGTAAGTGAGTCTATGAGTTAGAGCTGAAAAAGGTTTTAAATATTATAATAGCTAATTAAAATACATATTTCTTACTTTTTCTCTGTTGTTATGTCTCTCATTCCCACATTAGGAAAGTACACAGAAGGTTCTCACTAAATTTATGTAATTATTAAAAATGTTTTGAAAGAATATGGGCACAGTGTGTTATTAGCTTATTGAGATCTGTATGGGTTAGTGTGTTTTTGAGGACTTTCAATACGTTGTGATGGAGATGAAGGGAAGGATGTGCTTATTTTGGACACTGGCTAGAGGATTGCTCCCAGAAAGATAGTGATGAATTCTTCCAAAAGCTTACAGTAAAATCATTTTCACAACATGTTCACTACTGCACTATTCACCGTAGCCAAGTTATGGAAACAGCCCAGATGCTCTTTGGTGGAGGATGGTTGGCAAAAGTGTGTCATATATACAAAAGTGGATTGTTCCTATCCATTATGAAGACTATTACGTTATTTGCAACGAAATGGATAGACCTCAAATTATGTTAAGTAAACGAAGTCAAAGCCAGACACACAAAGGACCCATGTTCTGTCTCATATTTGGAAGCTAGAACTTTAAACAAGTTTACACAGCAATATTAACCAAACCGTGCTATTTGTAGAGGAGTATTTAAAAGAAGTAATTTTTTATAAAGTTGAACTTTTAATCCAAAAAAATGAATACCAGGAAAATATCACTTGGAAGATATGAGGGGAAGTCAAAGGGAAGGAATAAAGAGAGTTATGGAGGAAGAAACTGAAGACATAATATTCAATGCAGATAGTATGAAACTAGAAAAAATTAAAGTGTGGTGAGGTATAGAAGGGTAGGGAAAAGTTATATAAAGATCCATTATACTTAAAAACATGATTTATTGAATGGAAATTCCCTCGTACAACTAGTTAAGATAATAAAAATATAATTAAGAACAATGAAGACATCTGATCTTAAACTGTGTTCTCTTAAACCATGAGTCAACATAATAGTTACCTCCTCAGAAATTTTCTTTGCAGGTATTTTCCTCATAGTGAGAGAAAAATGATCAATGCAATGAGTGTCAATACATCACATTGCACATCATAAAGAGACACAATAAAAATCACAGTAAAAATGTTAGAATTCACCATATGATTAAATAAAGGTAGAATGTGCCAAATGCTAATTGATTACTTTTCCAAGTACTTTACCTATGGTATCTAATTTAATCCTCACAATAATTCCATAAAGTGGAACTACTTACATTTTTAATTCTCAGATGATGATATTGAATTCTTCAGAGTTGTAATTCCTAGTACAACATTGCACACATGGTAAGTGTTAGCCTGAGGTCCATATCCAACTGTATCAATTAACCTCATTCTATTTTATGACTAAAATACTAGCATTTAGTCTACAAATTCAAGGAAAAATTCCCAGAATTATTGTGTACACTCATAATATTTCAGTTTACCTTTGTTAGAAAATAGGGAACTGTAATATGAAAACTCAAAGTTCATAATCAATGCATACCTCCCTGGTGAAAGGAACGGCTAAAGTATAACATTCTTGTTTTCTAGGTCAAAATAGCAGAAATCAACACTGCACTTCACTCAACACTGCACTGCCTGGAGACCCTATCTCTGTTTAACACTGTCTAAGTGAAATAATGACCTCCTCAATTCCTCATGGAAAGGGACTGCAGGTCTCATGGACCAATCATTTCCACATTGTAGCTCAACTAAGTTGTTTAAAATTAGAAGTATTTTCATTGCTTTTTATACTCAACATTTTGAGAGAAAGGTACTACTTTAAAATGCTAATAAAGCAAGACTGATATAAAAATCACCTTTGACCCCAGATAAATATTTTACCTTTCATGTACCCAAAAATGCAGTCTGACCTATCATTAATGCTAGGAATGAGAGGATAAAAAATCATAGACAACAAGGCCTAAGCATGAATTAAAGCCTCTCCAACTTGTGAATACTATTGGTTTAAAAAGACATAAAGGGCTGGGAAGGTGGCTCAGTGGTAGAGCGCTTGCCTTGCATGCATGAAGCCCTGGGTTCGTTTCCTCAGCACCACATAAGCAAAAAGAAAAAAGCCACAAGTGAAGCTGTGGCTCAAATCGAAGAGCGCTAGCCTTGAACTGAAGAGCTGAGGGACAGCTCCCAGGCCCAGAGTTCAGGCCCCACTACCAGACTCCCCGACCCCCCATAAAAAGACATCAATACTACTACATTTGTTCAAAATTTCTTATGATACTGAAGATTCAATTGTAAACTGTTAACACTTGAAAATAACTCAATTTCTTGGGAGTAGGAAACAAAACCCAAGATTAATCCTAATCATTTTCAAAGACATTTATTTATACTACAAATTCACTATTATAACTACAAGATTCTAAAAATAACTGAAGCATAGTGTCACTAAGGACATAATTTAACTTCATCATGTACATTCAAAAGACTTTGCTAATAGAAAATAAATTTATACTAATAATTACCTCACCCAATTCACTTCCATTCTTTTACTCTATATTTTTTAGTTTCATAAAAACTGGCTTTTAATAAAATGATGCATAAACAGACTATATACCCACTTACATGTTCAGATTTTAACAATATTTATTTCAGAAATGTCTTTAGCTGTATAGTCAATGAACTGAAATAACACTAAAATATTCAAAGGGTTTTCAGAAATTGCAAGATTCGCTCTGGGATGTTATTTATATTGGAAAAGATATCCAAAAAGCCTTATTTGTTAAAGTTGTGATAGTTACTCCCACAAAAGAACTATTAATGGAGAAACCTTTGTATGTATAATACAACTTCAAATGCATCCACAATCTAGAGATGACACGTTTTTGTTTGTTTTTCAATGTATATCTAACAAACATATCCACAATACTGATTTTTCAGTCAATATGATGGGATATTCAAACCTAAAATATACGGGGTTTATTATCTTAGTGTGAATAGATACAATCTTACAAAGAAAGTTATTTTCAACAGAAATCCGGAAAGAGTTTATCGACCTTGAGTTTCACAGGAATAACCAGAGAGTAATACCTGTTTGGTCAAGTTGGTCAAAATCACTCCATGAGTATATCTTAAAAGTATATCCAATTTAAGAGGTCAAATACATATTTTGTACTGACAGTCATCTTACAGCAATAACTTACTACCTAATTATATGTGTATCTTCTTACCTAACATATACTTACCTAACATATACTCTTTTATCTAACTTAATAATGTAAATGCTTTGATTATGATGATATTATTTGACAAATAAAATGTATAGAAGGGTGGTTCCACTGAAATGACTGGACGGAACACTGATAAATAACAACATTGCAACACAGCTCTTTTTAACCTCACTCTGTCCACATTAGCAAGCAACATTGCAACCGCACACACACACACACACACACACATACACACACATGTGTGCACATGTACACACACATATACATGCATGCCAAATTCAGGGCTTATTGTACAAAAAAGTTCAAATAAAATATTAGTGATTAGGAAAAATGATAATTTGACTTATTACAAAATAATACATAATCCAGTCACCACGGTTGTTACATTTTACCTGTCTCTCCACATGTGACCACTTAATTTATTTTTAGTTCATTCATTCATTCTTTCTTTCATTAGTTTGATGCTAATACTAGAGCTTGAACTCAGGGCCTGGCTCTGTCACAGAATTTGTTATTTTCTTTGTTTTAGTTTTCTCAAGGCTAGCATTTTACTGCTTATACTACAGCGCCATTTCTAGATTTTGTTGGTTACTTTCAAACCAGAATCTAATGGTCTTTTTCTGTCTGGTTTCAAAGCACAATCATCAGATTTCATCTTTCTGATTAGTTAGGATTAAAGATCTGAGCCACCCGTGGGGCTCCTACTTTTTCCTGTACTTATGTAATGTACATACTTAGATAGTAATTTAAAACTGAGAACATAGAAGCAAGATGTACAGTGATGATATTGTCCTGTCAGAAATTCAAGTTAGTAATGTAAATTTCTTCTTAAGACCATACACAAAAAATACTTAAGAAGAAATATGATGATGATGATGTGTGTGTGTGTGTGCTGTTACAATGTGTTCCACAAATAAGCACTGTGCAGGGGTGTCCAGCCATTCACAGTTATTGCATGAATATGTGCCTTGAGATACCAACTCATGGACAATGTCTAGGTGTCCACTCTAGGCTTCCCGATGAAGAGGGGTATACTCATCCTCATCCCTAGTATTCATATGAGTGGCCTTTTTCGAAAGTCATCTCTGCACTTTAGTAAGCTGCAAGGCAAGCACTCTGCCACTGAGCCACCTTCCCAGTCCAAGGATTAAGATTCTTCTCTTTATGTAGGCGACTAAAAATGAAATTTACTAATTTCTATATAGAAATTCTATTTTCATCTTTTTTAAAAAATAAAATAATTGTTTGATCTGTAAATTGATTAGACGCATGGATTTTGTGGCTATTTAGGTCATTGCACATTTTTATCTCTTTACCTCTTTCTCTTTCATTGTTCTCATAGACAATATAGTTGCTCTATAATTATCCTAATTTATTTTGCTTTTATATTTTTGGTTGCATCATTTCACTTTCTGCTCTGACATTTCCCAAAACAGCACCACATAAACAGAAAAATCCAGAAGTGGTTTTGTGGCTCAAGTGGTAGAGCGCTTGCCTTGATTTGAAGAGCTAAAGGACAGTGCCCAGGTCCAGAGTTCAGGCCCCACAACTAATTTTTTTTTTTTTAAAAGAATCTAAATACTTGATATTTCTACTAACAGATGTGACTGAAATCAGGTGAATTACACTTTTTCTGTACAATGAAGGAAAAGATCCAGGCTAGGAAATCAACTAGAGCAGGAAGGCAGATTGTATCTGTGACAAAACTTTGTGGAAAATGGAATCGTGTATTACTTACTGGTGATTCATTTGCAATTGAAGCATGATTCTGAACAATTGCTTGCTGACCGTGAACTATTGCTTTGATCATTATATTCTCCAAGAAGAAAAAGTGAAATTTAATTGATAGCAAAGGATTACTAATACATTTTGACTTCTCATTAAGCATCTTCAATCATCAAAATCACCTGAAGACAATAGACAGGCCTATTTGTAGATGAAAACAAGTGTCTTTAAAAAAACAAGAATTGGCCATCCTTCTTTCTTCTTCAGAGAATTTTCTCTTTAAGTCTTTAGCCCACTTATTTATTGGGCAGTTGTTTCTTTGAGGATTTGTTGTTGGGGGATTTAATTTTTTGAGTTACAATTATATTTTAGATATGAGACACTTGTCCGTTGTACGGCTAGTGAAGATCTTCTCCCAATCCGTGGGCTTTCTATTGATCTTGCTAGCTATGTCCTTTGCCATGCAGAAGCTCTGCAACTTCATACAATCCCATTTGTCCAACCTTTCTTTGATTTGTTGTGTTTCTGGGTCTCTATTAAGAAAATTTCAGTCTGCACCAAGGAGATCTAGGGTTTCTCCTATTCCATCCTGTAATGTTTTCAAAGTGTCTGCTTTGACTCCGAGGTCTTTGATCCATCAGAAAAAATGACACTGGTACTTCAGTAAAACTAGGTTCTGTAATATAAAAATGTTGTCATTCTCAAACTAATGATAACCTACATTTAATCTCCTGAATGTATATTCATTTTCAAATAAACTATTTAAAATCACATTTGCAAAAATAACCATTGACAATTAGATGATAGTGACATTACAAGGTTTTCAAGTGTATGGAGCAAGTTACAATAGAGTTGATTTACGTACCCAGCAATAATACCAAACAAGTTCAACCATTCATTAAAGTGTAGAAATAGTTCCCCTCACCATTTGTGTTGTTCAGTAGGTGCCTTCCATAAATGTGTTAAATGGATCAGCCTCCCATATTTCAAACCCAAATATTAGCTAACAAAGTAAATTTCATCACATAAGAATGTACATTTTAAAAAGTCACTAACAGATGCCTTATCATGTGTTGTTTTATGTTTTCCCTAACTGTCTAACATAGTAAGAAATACGATTTTAAGTCTTGAATATGGGTACTCATGAGAGATGTGACAAACATAAAATCTGTCTCCTATTTCTGTCATATTCCACTAAGAAGTAAATTTTACTTTTCTTCTTTTTCCAAAACTTATAGGTAGTAGAAAAAATTATCCTATGTAAAATAAAATAATCACACACCATTGTACAAAACCATTTATAAAAACTGGTAGTTAGTAATAAATTCTAAGGCATTTTAAACTTTCTTATTGATTAAACATTAATCTTCCAAATGAACGAGAATAAAATCATGTCTAAGTGCTTAACATCTCCAGCTTGCAAATTGTTATTGCAGATGAATGAGTTATGGAAACATAAGCTGACAACAGTTCAATTGTATGTGGGAGTGAAACTCCATGGAATGTATATAAACCTTTCAAAGTATTAACAGGCAGTTTAATAGAATGACTATAAGGAAATTGAAACCAGAGAGGAACAATAGTCAAGAAATAGAATGAATGAAAAATGGAACAAGGGGCAAGTAGAGCTAGAATACTCAATGTACATATGTAATAAAGGAAGTGGTAAATCTGAACTAAATCTTGGAGAAATGGTTGGTTGACATTGATAGAAGGAGTGACTCTGATCCAGGAGCATTAGGCAATTAGATGGACATATTTAATTTTAACACACTTGCACAACCTTTTGAAATTCAGTTTAAAACAACAACAAATAAAAACACACAAAAATCACAACAAAACAGCAATCTCCAGAGAGTATGAATATGACCTCTCAAAATTTTAAGCAGTTAATGAAGTGCAGTCTTTGGAAAAGCAAACAAAGCTGTTCAAAGAGGGCAGTTTGGCGTAGGGGAGAATTTTGAGCAGATTTAAAAAGATTGTCTAAGGTTATAAATCACCTATATCTACTGCAAATATTTTCTTCTGCGAGTGCTCTTTGTCTGAACTGGATACACCAGTCCTGAGGCACACTTGATAGCTTGTGAAGAAAGAATGGAAGAAGCAAGATCAAGAATCTATTACTCCAGTGGAGAGAAAACAGTCCTCTATGTTTTCTCTCAATCTCTTCACTACTCCATTTTCATACTTTTAATAACGTCATGTAATTTTGAATTATCTTTCCTTCTTTGTTCTCACAAAGTAATTGATCAAAATAATTCATTAAATATTATTTGCTATTATTTTCTATCATGCTGTTTACTTGTTCAAGCGAGTCCATTAAACTTCCCCTTTTCATTTGGTTGCCATGAAAAATCAATAACTATGTTAATGAGGACCAACACTAATGCAAAACTTTGTCTCCAAAAATCCAGACCAAGAACCTATAATCACAAATATTTAGCTATTTTTTTTCTTTTTTCTTTTACCTTGAAATTTTCTTGTGTCTAAAGTGCCCACAAAAATAAGTACTCCACCAGTTTTTGGTTAAATCACTTCTATCCTCAAAGATATATTTTGCTAACAAGATATTTAGAGGAAACCTAAGAATACTCCACTTTTGTCTTCTCTCTTAAGACTTTTATCTTCTCTCTTAAGACTCTCCTTAGATACCATATCAGGAACAGTAAAGTTATTCTTTGCAAAATTATTTCAATAGATTATTTTCCTCTTGGTCTTGTATTTGCTCAACATGATGTATGGAGAAGAATAGAGTTAAATCACCGATTCCTTGGATGACATTGTCTGTTACAAAGGACAATACTTCTATGTCCTACTTCTATGTCCTCCTCTTAGCTCTTGCTTGATTTCCAATTATTCACAACTTCTTGGCTTCAAGTCTAGTGAAGCTGAAGGACTATAAGGCATCCCCCACTGCTACATCTTCATGGTTTCTCTTTGAAAACTAAAATTTACCTGTCATAATTTTAAAACTCCTTTGAAATTCCTTTATCAGAATCGCGAATTTACCAATCCTAACTCCTCCTTCTCCATCAAAAACAGTTCACATGTTGTTTTCGTGATATAGTATCCATGAAACTATTATTTTCCAGTGGCTTTGTTATGCATATATATGAACATATAAGCTGATGCTGAGCAAAATGAACTCCAAGATATGGAAAGAGATATTTATTTGCAGTTGTTTTTAATGTACGATGTGATTTCTATTTTCCTTGGGTTTTTCCCCTATGGCTTATCTCCTACTGTGTTTGATTTTGGTGTATTGTGTATCTATTTACCTTAATTAGGGAAGGGAAGAGGAACAACAAAATGGCGAGACAAAGGACAAAAGGCAAACCAATGCAATAGCAATACTCAGAAGACAATATGTTGGAAATGTACATTACAACTTGTGAGGAGTTTGGGGCTGAAGGAAAACTATGAGAAAAATGAGAGAGGGGATAATAAGTTTGAAAAGTTATGTATTCACTGCCTTACAATTGCTAACCCACTGCACATCACTTTCAAATTAAAATTAAATTTAAAAAATAAGCTGCATGAAATAAAATTTCACTGTATTGGTATAGTAAATATTGTTCTTTATGTAGTAACTTTTTAAAAAATCAGTACTATTTGGCATCTAATTTGAATGAATTATCCCTTCTTTACTGGAAGGCCATCAACTTGAATGTTATCCAACTAGACAAGTTTTTCACAATATACTTGCCAATATTTTCAAAAAAGAATTAACTAGTACTTTCTCATACTAAAACTGGAAACTGTTTAATTCTATGGAAACCCATAACTTTTAAAGGTAAATAAGTTGTTAAGAGGACAGGATATGTATGTTCTTCAAAATTCCTATGACTAATAACTACTCACTTTCAAATTCTGAACATTCCATACCTGAGAGATTCAAAAGAGTACCTGTTTCCATGTTATGTAATTCTGCAATAGATGCATTTTCCAATGGGGTGTTACAGATTGAGAAGTGAACAGAAAAATAGCCACATTCTGTTATAGGATAAAACTATAAAGCATCGGTTATAATTAATTCTTCAAGAGTAAGCAATTGTTTATCAGATTAAGCTATTATTTCTATGACCATCAATCCCAAAATTTATACCATAAAGTCATCCTAGACCAACAGTTTTCAACTTGTAGGGTGCACTTCAAAATTCCCTTAATTCACATCACAAATAGCTTATCTCTATTGGGAAAAATACTACACCTCTGCTAATGTGATGCCCTCCATGTTCTGGAAAGAACACCACAATAACCTGGGTTGCATCATTTTTCCTCCACTGGTATTCTTGCAAATATTATTTATATTTATACTTTTTTAACTATCATAGATATTCAGGATGCTAAGATCGGAAGATTACAGTTCAAAGCCCACCCAGGCAGGAAGGTTCCCTAGATTCTTATCTCCAATAAACTTCTCAGCAAAAGCCAGACACAAGTGGTACTGAGGTTGAAGTGGTAGGGCACAAGCCTTGAGCTTAACAGGCTCAGAGACAGTGTCCAGGTCCAGAGTTCAAGCCCTATGACAAAGCAATAAAACAAAAACAAAAATAAAAAAAAAACCCAAACCTAGCATTTTTCTCACTGTATACAGAGGCACGTAATTAAGGAAATTGCTTCCTGTGTTACATACAGGTAGAAGAAAGAAGATGTCACACAATTATTCTCTTCATACCATGTTACATTAAAGCCTCAAGAAATTGCTTTTTCTAAATTTATAAATTAATATCATCAATTTGTTGGCAACTCGGTCTACATTATTCATATTACCATTTTCTACATGAACAGTTAGAATTATCTATTAACTGAGTTCTAATTATAACTCTCTTCAAACAATATGCTGGGCAAATAGAATGCAAGAATCATTTGTAAATTTGTTAATTAAACCCTCTACCTAAAAAAAAATTGTAGTATCCTATAGAATATGAAATTACAAATGAAACCAAAATATTTTTTGAAGCCTAAACTCTAATTTAGCAAGATCTATAAAGACCTACATTAGATGAACTTTGCTATTCCTCCAGGATTAAGCTTTTGTAATCCTTCATCCTTTCCTTCGAATCTAACAGAAAGATGATTACTTAATTTTTCAAATTTTGGATGGGAAATATGAACTATTTTGCATCTAGGAATGTTCTGTAATGAAGATTGCATTTAAAACATAACTGAGGATTATATACCAGTTGCATTTCAATAGAAAACTTGGCTTTTCAAACCATAATGAAGAAATTAGCCCAAACTTCCAACATTGTATTCATTTCTTGTTTGGTTTGTTTTATTAAGACAAAATTATACTACCTGGACCAGGGAAGGTATCAGTTGTAATTGCAGTCTTTAATCTTCTGTCAGACTGAGTGCTAGAATTCTAGCTTTGTATCACATTGCCCCAACATAGTTTCTTGTTTTATTTATTTGTTTGTTTGTTTGTTTATTTTTTGGTCCGGTAATGGGGCCTGAACTCTGGGCCTGGGTGCTGTCCCTCAACTCTTCAGCTCAAAGCTTGCGCTCTATCACTTAAGCAACAGAGCCACTTCTGGCTTTTTTCTTTTTGCTTATGTGGTGCTGAGGAATCAAACCCAGGGCTCCATGAATGCAAGCCAAGCTCTCTACCACTGAGCCACATTCCCAGCCCCTTCTTGGTTTATTTAATCTAGATACAGATTAGCAATTCTGAACTTCTCCAGTGATATTATCCACTGGACTTCTCAGACTGTTCATGTACTATTTTCAAAGATGTTCTAACATTTGACACAGGGTATGAACATTTTCAATGCATCTGCCGGGTCTCTGATTCATTCCTTCATAGATCCAATACCTTTGATATTGATTACTTGAATCTCTTACTATCTCTGGTCTTTACCTATGTAATATTCTCAAACTTTTTTGAAGAAAGTTCACTTGAGGATTTTCTCATTTCAAAAATTATCACTTGATTCTAGTTTTACTCAGGACATCTTTTCTATTGTTTTCTAACTTTTCTACATACTCTGAGAGTTGCTTCAGAGGCTCATATAAGTGCCTCTGTGTGTATGTGTATGTTTATATGTATGTATGCAAAAGCCTCAAGCTTTTTTTTTTTTTTTTTTTGCTCATGACTGTTATTCCATCACCTGAGTCATTCTTCCAATCCAGCTTTTGACTGGTTAATTATTGATAGTGTCTCAAACACTGTTCTGCCCAGGCTGGATGCAAACTGAACTTCCCAGACTCCTTTACATTCTTAAGTTTAATTTATCCAGTAGAATCAACTTTTAAACTACAAACATTTTTTGAGTGTAAAGTCTAAACTGTAGCCCAGATTTTTAACTCAAGAATTCATATAAAGATAGATGAACAAACAAATTACATATGCTGAGTGTACACTGTTAGAAATGTGATCCTAAGCTGGGTGGTGGTGAGATCTGAGAATTGGGGTTCAAAGCCAACCCAGGTAGGAAAGTCCCTGAGACACTTTTCTCCAATATGCTGCAAGAAAACTGGAAGCGGCATTGTGGCTCAAGTGGTAGAGCATTAGCCTTGAGCTGAGTAGCAGAGGGACAGTGCCCAGACCCCGAGTTCAAGAGCCAAGACCACCACCAACAAAAAATATATAAGTAAAGGAAAGAAAAATATGTGATCTTATCCACCAGTTCATGGCTAGTATAATCCCTGCTCTCTCAAGATGAACTTTTTTTTTCAATTAAGTCCATGCTGTTATATCTGACTTGCATTTGAAACAGAATTGTTCTTCCATTCTACTTTCTACAAAGTTGTGTCATTAGCAAGCATGATTTAGAAAGGGAGTGGCCTCATACTTCGTGTTCCACGTAGGAGTAATGCTTTCTCTATATCACTTTCATAAATCTACATAATGGACTTGGCTTTATTGTTTCAACCTGATCTTTTTTTTTAATTTAATTTATTTGTGAACATACTGTACAGAGGGGTTACAATTACATGGGCAGGATAATGCGTACATTTATTACCAAGCATTGCAGCCTCCTCCTTTGGTTTACCCTTCACCTCCCTTCCCAGCCTCCCCCCTCCCCCCAATCCCAATCCTTCTGCTTCCACCCCTCTCCCCCCCCACCGACGTTGTAAAGCTCGTTTTGGACATGACAACTTGTACTTCTTATTGTTGCAACAGGTCCACCTGTATCCTTAAACAACTGGTTTTTCCCCATCTCCTCCACAAGTTATACTGACATCAAATATAGTGAAAGCAGGGGTTATACTGTGGGGGAGGGACATACAAAGCTACCAGCACAACAATGTTTATTGCAGCATTATTTACCATAGCTAAGATATGGAACCAACCCAGATGCCCCTCAGTAGATGAATGGATCAAGAAAATGTGGTATATATACACAATGGAATTCTATGCCTCCATCAGAAAGAATGACATTGCCCCATTTATTAGGAAATGGAAAGGCTTGGAAAAAATTATATTAAGTGAAGTAAGCCCGGCCCAAAGAAACATAGGTCCCATGGTTTCCCTTATTTGCAATATCTAGTATATGTATGAGTCAAGTGGAAAAGGTCAACGTGGTCTTATTTTTAGTCTTCTGTAGTGTATTTTACCCTTATACTTAAACACAGAATTTCTCTTTTTCTAATTATTGCTATAGTTAACATGAGTTAACAAATTCATGCACACTTGGGAAATAATGTGCAGCATATACACTCACAAAAAAAAATGATCCAAGAACCTTCTCCCCTTTAAAATTCCCCTTAATTTACAGAGAATTTACAAATTTTGAACTCAATATACTCATGGATAATGTATTTATAAGAAATATAAATTTAATATTTTCTCTTTACTAAGTTGCCTCTGAAACACATGTTAACACAGGTCCAAAGGTGTCCTTGTGTTATTTCGGTGAAGCCAGAAAGCATTCATTATACCTCAAGCAGCACCATAGATTGTTCCTGAAAGTAACTGTTACTGGATGTGGAAACTGATCCCAGGAGAGGAATGGAACATAGAAGATGGACAAAGTTAAAGTTAACTTGTGCTTTCCTTTTTACTGTAAAAGAAGAGAATCCAAAGGCTTGAAGGAAACTCTGTCCCTGACTTTTTCTAGTGTGTTTTTACTCATATATAATTTTTCTGCAAACTTCTAGTTGAGAGTACTACAAAAAGATATAATGTGCCATTTGAAGGCCAGCTTAGAACAAAAGAAAATCACGTTGTTTTAAATATAATCTACTGCAGGGGCTGGGAAGGTGGCTCAGTGGTAGAGCACTTGCCTTGCATGCCTGAGGCCCTAGGTTAGATTCCTCAGCACCACATAAGCAAAAATAAGCCAGAAGTGATGCTGTGGCTCAAGTGGTAGATCGCTAGCCTTGAGTTGAAGAGCTAAGGTAAAGTGCCCAGGCCCAGAGTTCAGGCCCACGACTGGACCTCCCCCCAAAAAAAAATTCTACTGCAAAGAAACAAAGACATGTTGGTTTAAAAGTGTTTTATGGATGGATATTTCACCCCTGAGATGATTCTTTTGTTGCAGGATTCAGTTATCAATTCCTTTATTTTGGTCCTGAGTTCTCCAGAGCAATAAGGATTGGAAAAAAGCATCTAGTGTGTATGATCAGCAAAAGGAGCCACTTTTCAGACCAGTACTCCTTTAAGGAGGGTCCCAATGAAATATCTGGTTTTTGGTTTGCTGTTTTGTTTAGCTTGTTTTGGTCCTGGGGCTTGAATCCAGAGGCTGGACCCTGTCCCTCAACAATTTTCTTTCCTGTCCACTTACCCCCAAAGCTAGTACTCTACTGTTGAACTAAAACTCCACTTCTGGATTTTTGCTGTGTAATTACAGATAAGAGTTTGACAGACTCTCCTAACTGGTTTGGCTTTAAACTAAGATAGTAAGAAAGCCAAGTGACATTACCTGTATAGACTTCTCTTTTCAAAAAGAAATATTAGATGAAGTTTATTATAAAGCTAATATTTGACAATTTTTTCTTTCTTTATTAGTGTGAGCATACCGTACAGATGAGTTACAATTACATGGGCAAGATAATGAGTGCATTTCTTATTAATCATTGTTGCCTTCTCTTTGTTTCCTCTTCCCATTTCTTCCCATATACCCCGTCCCCACACTTGATCCTCCCCGCCCACCAATGTTGTAAAGTTCATTTTTTGACATAACGACTTGTACATCTCATTATTTCAATGGGTCCACCTGTATCCCTAGTTTAACGATTTGTTTTTGGAGAATATATCCAGCATAGAATCCATAACATAACTCAGCAAAAGTAGGTGCACTGAATCATTTTGGAATTATTTTCTTTTGCTTGGGAAGATTATTGATCTTGTCGTACCTTTTGGGGAAACTTAAAGTCATATTTCACCTTTTTTGTTGGTTGTGGGGCTTGAACTCTGATCCTGGGTGCTTAGCTACAGCACCACCTCTTGGTTTCTGGTGGTTAATTGAAGGTTAGGGTCTCATGGACTTTCATGACCAGGCTGGTTTTGAAACACAATCCTCTGGTCTCAACCTCCTGAGTAGCTAGGATTACAGGAGTAAACCACCAGCACCTGGCTCATACTTGCATTTATGTGCACTGAATGACACTGTGTAGACAAAGAATGGAAATTTTAACCAAATGATGACATTGCAGCATTTCAGAAAAATTGAAGTAGCAATAAATATGTCCTCCTTTTCCATTTCGTTACATTAATGATTGATTAGCTATGGGACCCTTACATTAGCATCCTCTGCTATCTGTATAGGTGTATTTATTATCAGGAAATGGTCATAGGAAATATAGAAATAATAAGATTTTTAGGAAGCAAAGGAGATAAGGAATGAAAGAATAGCTTAGAAGGAGATACATTTATCACACAGAGATTAGGAGCTTGCCTAAGAGATTTAGAATGCTAAAGGCAATGAGGAAAAGCCTAGTTGACAACTAGTTCTACAATAACCAAAAATGGTTCTCAAGAACAGTTTCTGTTATACCTTAATTACTATCATTTATTCCTTCCATCTGGGGTTATTCCTTATTTTCTGTCACAACTATTAATTAGCCTCTGCCTTTTTGGTGCCATAAATGACCAAAAACATTTCAAAATCACACATAGCCTACCCTTCTCTTTGTGATTATCAGAGATGACACAAATCCTGAAATCGTTGAATTTCCAGAATTAAAATATCCCTGACATCTAAGCACATTCCTGACATTAATTGCGGTGACTTAATGAACAAAATTTTTTCAAAACAGTATCCTCATATTAGTAAAGTACATGAATTAGGGACTGTTGTTAGGTGTCAGTATGGAAGGATCAATTATATATTCAAAGTATGGGTTATTTATTTTGCATTTACTAACTGAATTTTGTTTTGTTTTGTTTTGATTTGTTTTTTTCTTTTTGCCAGTCGAAGGGCTTAAATTCAGGGGTAGGGAATTTTCCTGAGATTTTTTTTCTTGCTCAATGCTAGCTCTCTATCACTTGAGGCACAACACCACTTCCAGTGTTTTTTTTTTTATGTGTTACTAAGGAATTGAACCCAGGGTTTCATGGATGCTAGGCAAACACCGTACCATGAAGCCATATTCCCAGAGCCCTAAATAACTTTCTTAAGATGGCAATACATTTTCATTTCGTAACTACGTATCAGAATTTTGGCCAGGTGCAGGAAAATGATGTAGAAAGCAATACAATACAATAAGTCTAGTAAGGCTGGATAGACAATGAAGAACTCTCACGGTCTAGCCAGGGAACAGAGGGGCTTATCTCATGGAGCTGTTTCAACAAGCTGAGCGAGACAGCTCCTGACCCACAGCCAACCTCCAGAATGAGAGGGCCTCCTTGGGTTCCAGCCACATGGGGATGCTGGGCCCCCTCCTCCACCTCGCATTCAACCAGTTCTTGTGATCGAGAGAGAAAAAAAGTCAAAATTACAATTAAGTCTGGTGCCAGTGGCTCAGAATTCTAATCCTAACTACACAGGATGCTGAGATGTGAGGATCATCGTTCATAACCAGCCCAGGCAGGAACGTCTGTGAGACTCTTATCTCCAAGGAACCACCATAAAATCAGAAGTAGTGCTCTGGGCTCAAGTGGTAGAGCACTAGCCTTTTGCTGAGGCTCTCAGGAACATCACCTATGCCTAGAGTTCCAGCCCCACGACTGACAAGAAGTGAACTTCCTAACACAAGAACTGGATTGAATAGAACTCATTGTCCTAGGGAGCATTGTAGCAAAGTCAGGCAGAGTTTCCTGCGAAGTTGAAGTCATATCTAAGTCACGTGGCTTCTCTCTGCCTTGGTTTCACCAGCTGCAAAACTCAACACAGTGAAGGATCCTCTTCCTCATGGGGATGGGGTAATTATGAAACAGAGCAATGTTTTGTTTCATAATCCCACATCTGTTGCACAATTAACAGGCCCCACCTGAGCCCTTTCAGGCTACCTTCCTAACATTTGCTCACAGAATTGCCGAGAACCTTATCTGAAGGCTGCTCCGTCTGTACCTAGCCATGCTCCCGAGATCTCTCTGTATAAATCCCTTGATCTATCACAACTCCTCTGAGGAGAATGAGGTCTAATGGTTGCGACCCTACCCAGAGCTTCACCTGTGTTCAAGAATCGTCTGCTGTGATTTTTTTTTTTTTTTGCCTGCTCAAACTGACTTAAGAAACAATTCAAGCCACAGGAAAATCAAACATCACAAGCAGACCAGAGACTCCAACAAGAGACAGGTTAAGGACAGAAGGGAGATACAGGATCTTCCCATCCCCCCCCAAATAAATCAAAGAGCAATTTTTTTGTACCTTTTATGAAATTATTTTCTAAAAGTTTTTTTTTTTAATTTTTAACTTTAATTTTTTTCTATTTATTTTTTTTCTTCCTTTCATAATTTTTATTTTAGGGGATATGTTTGTATACTTTTTTTTCTTTTTAAAATTTTTTTTGTTTAGCTTTACTGCTCATTTGATCCTTTTTTCTTTCCTTCTCACTCTTTTCACTTTTTCTTTTTTTCATTCTTCTTTGCGTGACTTAATTGTTGTTCTGCTCATCCTCAGATATGCCAATAGTCGATTACTAGACCTTAGCCCCATTGTGTACACACTTCCTCCAGAAATTTATTACTTAATTTAAAACCTCTTAGACTTAAATTACTTAATAGCGGTACTACTTCTGTATACGTATATAATATTTTAAGCATGTTTATTTTTAAGTTTTTCATGTCTCCTTTATATCCCTCCCCTTCTCTTATTCTATCCACATTCTTCTCTAAGTATTACGTTTTCATTTTGCATAATTTTTAAGTGTTGCACTTCTTAATTTTTAATTTTTGTTTTTCTATTTTCTCTTGCCTTTTCTTTCTCTTTCTTCTTATTTTCTCTCTCTCTACTATCATTCTATCCAACCTATTTCCTGCTTTGAGATTAGGATTTAGTTAATTTAACTCTCCCACTGCCTTTCCACATCCCTATATGCCTATTTTTGCCCATATCTCACCCTAAAAATAATAATTTCTGTTTGCCAAATTCTTCTTTGTGGTTTGTAGCCCATTAATACATAGTTGTTTGATGTTGAATAGGTATATCTGTTGAACTAGATCGTATCTACAGATTTTTGACTGTGCAACTACAGACTTTGGTTGATGCTTGCCTTAAAATAGTGTGCTAACACAAAACCAGCGTTACTTTCATCACAAATGGGCAGAGCAACCTGGAAAAACATAAGAAAAATGGCAAGTCCGGGTATCTCAACTCCCAGTCAAGATAATCAATAATCCAGAGGAGAGGTCCCAAAAAGCTCTACAAACACTACTTGTAATTATGGTAAATGGAAAGATTGAAAACCTGCAAAGGACTCTGAATGAGCGTGATAGGGGGAGAGAGGAGGCAAAACAAAGGTTAATACAAGAATATCATGAGCGTGAGGAAGCTATTTAAAGATTGATACAGAAATTGCATGAGCAGATTGAGAACACTAAAGAGAAATAAAGGAATGTCGTGAGCAGGCTGAGATCACTCAAAGAGAAATACAGGAAATGCGTGAACGTGAAGAAGCTAATCAGAGAGTAATACAGGAATTGAGAGAGCGGGATGAGAATGCAGAATGATCACTAAAGGCATTCATGGAATCCATAAACAGAGAACTGAAAGATGTCAGAGAGACCACAAAGGGAATGCTGAATGGAACCTAACAGAAGGAGTGGGAATAACCAATCAACTAAATAATTTGAGAATAAACACTGACAACCAAATTAAGGAAGTAAAGAAGTTCACACCAGATCTAAAACAATGCTCCAACAAAGAATTTGAAGCCATCAAAGCTGACCACCTAGAAGAAAAAGAAATTTAAAACAAAGTATAAAGTCTTGATATTAGGTTAGGCCATGCAGAAGATCGAATCTCGGAGATTGAAGACAGCCTAGAAATTATAGAGAAAGAACATACAACCATCCAAGACAAATCCAAGAAAGATGAGAGATCTATTCAACACTGGGAAGACACCATCAGAAGGCCTAATCTGAGGATAATGGGTGTAGAGGGGAACCTAGAAACAGAAGTTAATAGTCTAGGAAATTTGTTTAACAGGATCCTAGCAGACAACTTCCCAAACATGCAAAAAGAAAGGCTTATTCAGATACAAGAAGCTTTTAGAACTCCAAAAAGACCAGACCAATATTATCATCCACACAGGATCAATTCAGACTAAAGAAAAGATCCTTAAAGCTGTCAAGGAGAAAAGATCAATCACCTATAAAGGGAAACCAACTAGAATCACCTCAGATTTCTCAGCGGAAACAAGCAAACCAAGAAGAGCCTAGAATGATGTATGCCATGCCCGAAAGACAAAAAATTATCAACCAAAATTCTGTACCCAGCTAAACTCTCCTTCATTACGGAAGGTCAAATAAAAACCTTCCATAGCAAAGAAATATTAAGACAATATATCTCCACCAAACCAGCTCTACAAAACATTGTTAAAGACGTCCTACACATAGAAAACTTACGAGATAACAATAAATGCCAAGAAATCGCACCCAAACTGAGAATCCAAGACCCATAAGAAGAACCCAGTTGACGCAGACCCCAAGAAGGTGGATAAAAAGCAGGTACTCCCAAATACCTCTCAGTCCTATCTCTCAACATTAACAACTTAACTCTCCAATTAAGCGACTTAGACTATCTAGTTGGATTAAAAAGCAAGATTTTTCAATATGCTGCCTTCAGGAGTCACATCTTGCCCATAAAAACAAACACATTTTGAATGTGAAAGGCTGAAAAAAATCTACCAAGCAAACGGCCCCCATAAACAGGTGGGAATTGCAATCCTAATATCAGATATAAGAGACTTCAAATTAAAATTCGTGAGAAGAGATAAAGGTCATTACATACTAATTAAGGGATCTCTCCTTCAGGAGAATATTACAATTCTAAATATCTATTCGCCAAACACAGGAGGACCCAAATTTATCCAAGATACAGTACTTTCCCTCAAATCTCACAGAGATACAAAGACATTAATTGTTGGGGAATTTAACACACCACTATCCCCACTATATAGATCAACTCCGCAAAAACTCAACAGACAAACTGCAGATCTAAAAAACTGCATAGATCAACTAGATTTCACAGACATCTACTGAATATTTCACCCAGCAGCATCAAAATACACATTTTTCTCAGTAGCACATGGAATATTTTCCAAAATAGAACATATTTTAGTCCACAAAGCAAACTTGTCCAAATTCAGAAACATTGAAGATATACCTTGCATTCTCTCAGGCCACAAGAGAATAAAATTAAACTCAACACCAAAAGCCACCAGAGAAAATCCTGTAACACATGGAGGCTGAACAACATACTGATGAATACTGCTGGGTCATCGAAGAGATTAGAAAGGAAATTCAAATGTTCATGAACACACAGATTACCAGCTCCTTTGGGACACAGCAAAGGGAGTACTCAGGGGCAAGTTTATAGCTCTGAGTTCCTACATCAACAAATTGGAGAGATCTGAAACCAACCATTTAATGAGACATCTGAGTCTCCTTGACAAAGAGCAGCAAGATAATCCCCAATCCAGTAGATGGAAAGAAATAATTAAAATTAAATCAGAAGTTAATTAATTAGAATCCAAAAAAAATCATAGAAAGAAGCAACAAAACAAAGATTTGTTACTTATAAAAAATTAACAAAATTGACAGACGCTTAGCAAATCTTATCAAAAAAAGAAGAGAACACACACAAATAAATACACTCAGAAATGAGAATGGAAACATCACCACAGAATCAACCGAGTTTCAGAACATTATAAGGAAATATTTCTCAAAACTTTACGCTAATAAGTTTGAGAACTTAGCAGAAATGAACCTTTTCCTAGGAAATATTGACATGCCGAAACTAAACCAAGATGAGTTAAACCATCTTAACAGGCCCATATCAAGCATTGAAATAGAAACAGCAGTAACAAACATCCCATCTAAGAAAAGCCCAGGACCAGGTGGCTTTACAGCAGAATACTATAAGGCCTTCAAAACAGAGCTCACAGCAATACTCCTCCAAATCTTCAATGAAATTGAAAGAGAAAGTTGACTACTGAACTTATTCTGTGAAGCCATAATAACCCTCATCCCAAAACCAGGCAAGGACTCATCACAGAAAGATACCTAGAGACCCATTTCTTTGATAAACATTGATAGAAAACTTCTCAACAAAATTTTGGCTAATTGACTTCAACAATTCATCCAAAAAATCCTACAAAATGATCAAATAGGATTAATTTCAGGGATGCAAACCTGGGTCAATATGCGCAAATCAATTAATATAATTCATCATATCAACAGGAGCAAGGATAAGAGCCACATGGTTATCTCAATAGTTGCAGAAAAAGCATTTGACAAATTCCAACAGCCCTTTATGATGAAGGATCTGAAAAATTAGGAATCCATGGAACTTTCTTCAATACAATAAAGACTATATATGACAAATCTCCAGCCAGCATTATACTTAATGGTGAAAATCTAAAGCCAATTCCTCTTAACTCAGGAACGAGACAAGAATGTTCACTCTCTCCACTTCTCTTCAATCTAGTATTAGAATGCCTAGCTACAGGAATAATAAAAGATGCAAACCTAAAGGGAATCCAAATAGGGAAAGAAGAAGTAAAACTCTCTCTCTTTGCACATGTCATGATCTTGTATTTAAAGAACCCCAGAGACTCCACTCCCAAATTACTCAAGCTGATTCAAAACTTTGACAAAGTATCAGGGTATAAAATTAACCCTCAAAAAGCAATGGCTTTTCTGTATATCAACAATGAGAAAAGTGTGGCTGAAATTAGGAAAGCATCTCCATTCGTAATAGTCCCACAAAAAATAAAATGCCTAGGAATTAACTTAAGCGAAGAAGTGAAGGACATCTATGATGAAAAATTTAAAAACCTGAAAAAATAAATCAAATGAGATCTTAGAAAGTGGCAGAAACTCCCATACTCCTGGATTGGAAAGATCAGCATCGTGAAAATGGCAATCCTTCCCAAGGCTCTCTACAAATTCAATGCGATACCTATCAATATTCCAACCTCATTCTTCAAGGAAATAGAAGAGGCAATCCAATAATTCATAGGGGACAAAATAAAAGACCCCAAATAGCAAAAACAATCCTCAACAGAAAGAACAGTCCTGGTGGAAAATCAATACCAAATTTCAAACTCTACTACAAAGCCATAGTAATCAAAACAGCTTGGTACTGGCACAAGAACAGACCTCAGGACCAATGGAATAGAATTAAAAACCCAGAAATGAACCTACATACCTATAACCATTTAATATTCGATAAGGGAGCTAACAAAATAGAATGGAAGAAAGACAGCCTCTTCAGTAAATGGTGCTGGCAAATTTGGTTAACTACTTGTAGAAAACTAAAGCTAGATCCTTATATATTACCCTGCACCAGAATCAATTCTAAATGGATCAAAGACCTCAGAGTCAAAGCAGACAGTATGAAAATATTACAGGGGAATAGGAGAATTCCTAGGTCTCCTTGTCACAGTCTGAAATTTTCTTAATAGAGACCCAGAAACACAAGAAATCAAAGAAAGGTTGGACAAATGGGATTGCATGAAATTGCAGAGCTTCCAAATGGCAAAGGACATAGCTAATAAGATCATGATAAAGCCCATGGATTGGGAGAAAATCTTCACTAACCATACAACGGACAAGGGTCTCATATTTAAAATATACCTGGAACTCAAAAAATTAAATCCCCCAACAACAAATCTTCAAAGAAACAACTGCTCAATAAATAAGTGGGCTAAAGACTTAAAGAGAAACTTCTCTGAAGAGGAGAAAAGGATGGCCGATAGACACATGAAGAAATGCTCAACCTCTCTAGCCATAAAAGAAATGCAAATCAAAACAACATCGACATACCACCTCACCCCAGTTAGAATGACTATAATCAAGAACTCTGATAACAACAGATTCTGGAGGGGATGTGGACAGAAGGGAACCTTACTGCATTGTTTGTGGGAGTGTAAACTTGTTCAAACACTTTCGAAAGCAGTATGGAAGTTCCTCAAAAGACTCCACATAGAGCTCCCCTATGATCCAGCAATCCCACTTTTGGGCACTTACCCAAATGTTCACAAATAAGACCACACTAAAGCTACCCGCACAACTATGTTTCTTGCAGCCTTTTTTTACCATAGCTAAGATATGGAACCAACCGAGATGCCCCTGGGTAGATGAATGGATCAACAAAATGTGGTATATATACACAATGCAATTCTATGCCTCCATCAGAAAGAATGACATTGTTCTATTTGTTAGGAAATGGAAAGACCTGGAAAAAATTATATTAAGTGAAGTAAGCCAGGCCCAAAGAAACATAGGTCCCATCTTTTCCCTTATTTGCAATAACTAGTATATATCTGAGTCAAGCAGAAAAGTTCTGATAAGTTCATGTTAGGAAAATGAACCCTAAGATATGTATTCAATTTTTTTTTCTTTCATACGATTGTTTCTAGTACATTTATAAGATTATTTCTTTGTTACTTTTTATGTTGCTCCCCCATCGTACAATCCCTGCTTTCACTGTATTTGATGTTATAATTTATGGAGGGGAAGGGAAAAAACAAATCGTTTAAATAGGGATTACAGGTGGACCCATTGCAACAATGAGATGTAGAGTTTGTATGTCAAAAATGAACTTTACCACTTTGGTAGGGGGAGGTGGAGGATGGGGTAGGGGGGAGAGGGGAGGATGGGATGGGAAGGGGAGACAAAGGAGGAGGCTACAATGCTTGATAAGAAATGTACTCATTATCGTCCCCATGTAATTTTAACCCCTCTGTACAGTATTTTTACAATTTTTTTTAAAAAAAGATTCGATTGCTATGGACTAAAAGTTTGGGATAATCCATCTAAATCAATGACTACACATGTTGCTACATGTCTACCATCCCAACTACAGAGTACCAGGCCTGGTGGAGCATACCTATCACAGATAGGAGGAACTCGATGCAGCCCAGCCAGAGCATATAGTGAGGCTCTGCTTCAGAAATGCCCAAGACAGAAAGGTGGCTCCTCACAGCCAGCAAGAGGACAAAAGTAGGGGGTCATGGTGCCCCCAGAGCGGTGTCTGACCTGGGGTAGGGGTGGTTTTGGGGCAGCCACTCACATGTGCTCCTGGGAGAAGTTGCTTGAGGCTGTTCCAGGTGGGGCGAGCAGCGATGACAGTGGCATTGCAGACACATGGCCTCAGAGAAGAGAACCTGGCTCAGGGACCAGGTTGGGGCTTTACATGACCTGGCAGGGTGCCATTGCCTGTTTGAAATTCTGAACCTTGGGAAGGCAGGGAGGGGGCTGGGGCGTAGGCAGGCATCTCCATTTCCTTCTATTTTCCAGTCGCTTTGAGTCTCTTCTCACCACTCAGCCATCTCTACCTTCCTCAACTGCTGGTAGTGGTGTAAACTAACAGAGGGAATCCAGGTGCTACCAGGCAGCATGGAATGTGGGCGTGGCCACCATTCTTGTGTCTCATTGGTCATAAAGAACAATGAAAGAATGGGGGTGTGGCCAGAATCCTGTGATGCAAACAGTATGGGAGGAGTCAAGAAGATAGCAGCTCCCCCAGCCCTTTTCCCAGGGAACAATGTCCAATTCAGTTGGAGACAAGAGGGTGACCTGCTTTAGCCTGATAGCTGCACAGATGGTTGTGTATGGCTGTTTGTTCCCAGTCCCAGACCTTGAACTGAGGATATGGGCACAGTCTGTGAGCTGCTTTGTTTCAAGGCTGGCCTTCCAGAATGAAGCCACAGGGATTCTGGTTTTGTTGGCACTGAAGTTAGACTTTCCTGCCTAGGGTGACTTCGACCATGATCCTCCCATCACAGCCTTGTAAGTATCAAGGAAGGCTGTTGAGAACCACTGGTGCCTGCCTAATCATTGGTCTTACTGATGTTCTTGGACAGACTGGTGAGTTCCGTATCCTTAGGTTTAAGTGGTGGGAGCTGTAGCCAACAGTTGGAATCCTGGTCCTGCCACCTCCAAATGGAAGGAGATCCTTAGAGACTTATTCCTCTCCATATGATTACTGATGGTATATGATGTATGTCATGATTGAAAGAGCATTTCTTGAATGATTCTAGGATAAAATTATATGCAATTATGTTTTAGGACACTAATCAGTGTTAATTAATGCTTTATGAAGCATTTAAACAATCACATTCATAAAATGGAGGCATAATGAAATACCTAAGAATTACTATACTATTACATAATATAAAGGTGCCGTTTTTCTGCCAGGACTGGGATTGGAGCCTATGGTCTTGGTAACTCTGTTGCACTGTGTGGGAAGCGGAAGCTGGCCTCCTTGAAGTCAAGAAATTCAAGTCTGTTCTTTAGGCCTGAAATAGATCCCCACCACTAGAAAACATCCTATTCATGTACAATTTACATATATGATTTATATTTATATACATATGTTGACTCCATATTGCATTCAGTGCTGTTATTTTATTTTTTGTTTCATTCATGTATTGACCATTTATTTTGACTATTATAGCACATAAAACATTGATTACATTGATTACATAAGATATAGGTCTGCATGTGTGTGCCACTTCATACCTGACACCCAAGACATTCACAGAAAAGGAAAACATGTCTCACCATCAACTTCTTACTTCACAATTCATTTTTGGGGAGTGCTGGCATCTGAACTCACGGCCTACAAGCCTACAAGGCCCAATTCATGAATGGGTGAGTGTCAGTACGCCATCCTGGGGCAAATTGAGCTGACAGGCTGTTCCCAAGACCTGAGATCAAGCCCCAGGTGTTAGCAAAATAAGCACAGATTGACATGCAGATGGCAGTATGCTAATAAATGTGTATTTTTATAGAGTGTTAGAGATGTCTATACATTATTCAGTTATACAGACTACATTCCTATCAATTCCTGGGTATTAATCATGCGTCCATGTAATTAATGTTATTGTTTTCATCCTTATACTATTAATGAAATCAATCACTGTCCTGAAATTATTGTGTTCCTGTATGTAACAATATTCTTTTTATGCTTCATAAATATTAAATAAAATCAATTAGCCTCTTGAAATGATGCTGCCTAAGTTTATAGGAGCATCATTCTTGATCAACTCATTGAACCTTGACATTGATAACATTCCATTTTTCTTCCTATGGATGGGAACCATTTTCTTAGAGTCTCCTGCCATTGGTTGGTGTTAGGAGGGGGCCTATGTTACCACGTGGGCCTATGACTTCCCAGATATTCCGGCAGCTTTCAGCAATGCAAGGTGAAGTACCCTTTGCAACAGTGTCATTCAGACCCATGAGGGTCACCGTTCAAAGGAAGAAAACATAAAAAGTCCACATTTTTTCTGTGCATAGCTTTCCCTGCAAGACCTGGGGGTCTAGGATCCCAGAAGCAGCTGTAGGTATAGTGGCTGCACCCCAACCTAGGGTGATTGAAGCTGAGGCAGAGTTGCCACAACCTGACTTCAAGTCCGTACTGAGAAAAGTAAAATAAAAAAATTAGCTCCCTGGCCTGCCATTCGTGATATTTATTCTTCCAGGCATTGGATTTGAACCCAGGATCTGGGTAAATCTGAAACAATGTGGATGAAGGGGAAGATCACTGTACTTGAAGATAAGAAATTCAGGCCTGTTCAGTAGTCCTGAATTCAAGCCCCAGCCCTGGAAAACATACTATGTAAATACATTGTAAAGATAGGATTTATACTTACCTATAGATGTTTAGTCCATACATGTTTGGTGTGGTTGTCCCTTGAATTTTTTGTTTTATTCATTTATTTACCATTGATTGTACTATGATGATATCCATTCCGTTTATTACTTTGATGACATCCTATCACAGAGCATCAAGATTTGTAGAAATATTCTCCATCATGCCAGTATTCTCAGGATCACCCAGGATATTCAGAGAAAAGGAAAACCAGTTTCACAATTGGCTTCTTACTGAACAACCCACTTGTTGGTATTGCTGGGATCTGAACTCAGGGCCTAGTAGGACCAATTGGCCAATAAGTCAAGGTGAACACACGAAGCTTTGAGCAACTAAGCATGTAGGCCATTCCCAAGATCTGACATTGATCCCTATGGTCATTCACTATAGTCATAAATTCATAATTTAAACATACAATCTATATTGACATACTTGTGTCAACAGCATCTTGTGTTTAGTGAACTTCTCCTTATTTTGTCTCTATTTCGTGGAGGTATTGTGTATTTTACTGAATATAGTGACAGGTATAACTTTGCTGACATGGATGACAACCTTTTGCTATGGTTATAGGGTTGCCTATGAATTTCTCTTCTTGGTTGAGACTCAGGACTTTCACAGGAGAGGAAAACGTGTGAAACAACTGGCTTCTGACATCAGGATGAATTTTTTGTCAGTGCTGAGATTTGAACTCTGGTCTGGGTAGCTCTCTTGCACTGTGGGGGAAGGGGAAGCTCACCATCCTTGAAGACTAGAATTTCATGCCTTGTCTAGGTCCTGATTTGAAGCCCCAGCACTGGACAAAATAGCAAGCCCACCAATTTTAAACATAGGATCTCTCTTTACCTAAAGGAGTGGTATGCATCTTGCATTCAGTGTAGTTATTCTTTTTATTTTGTGTCTTATTCATGGATGTATTGTGCATTTTATTGAATATGGTGACAGATATAACTGTGTTGACATGGATGACAACCTATTCCCATGGCTATGGAATTGCTTATATAGCATTCTCCACCCTCGATGAGACCCAGGACATTCACAAAACAGGAAAACATATGCAACCTTGGTTTTCTCACATCAGAATGAATCTTTTGGCAGTGCTGAAATTTGAACTCAAATCCTAGCAGGCCCAATTGGTGAATGGATCATGGTAAGCACAGCAGCCTATGCGCCTCTAAGGAGCTAGGCCATTCCCGGGA
Organism: Dipodomys spectabilis; assembly: GCF_019054845.1. NCBI lineage: Eukaryota > Metazoa > Chordata > Mammalia > Rodentia > Heteromyidae > Dipodomys > Dipodomys spectabilis. The sequence continues at coordinate 1,047,970 of NW_024870849.1, forward strand.
CCTGAGATTGAGCCCTGGTGGGGGGCCAATATACTCATAAATTCATAATTAAACAAAGGATTTATATTTCCAAACATGGGTGGGCTGCATCTTACATTTGGTGTAATCATTCTCTTCATTTTTTTGTCTTGTTCAGTGATGTATTGTGTATTTTCTTGAGTATAGGTTGACATGAGTATAGAGTTGCCTATATATTCTCCATCCTGGCTGAGACCCAGAATTTGCACAGAACAGGAAAACAGGTGCAACGACTAGCTTCTCACATCAGAGTGAATTTTTGGCAATGCTGGGATTCGAATTCGGGGCTTAGGAGGCCCAACTGCCCAATCGGTCCACGTGATCACACCAGACTTTGAGGCACTAAGGAGATGGGCTCTTTCCAGGAACTGAGATGGAGAAACAGTGAAGACAAAATAGTGCTCAATGCATCATTGAATATCACATCAGTGTGTGGACTGCATGGTGCATTGTGTGTACTTATTTTGTTTATTTTGTATGCTATTCATGGATGTATTGTGTATTTTCTTATGTATATGATGACAGGTATAACTGGGCTGACATGTATAACAACTTATTCCCATGGCCACAGAGTGGCCCATGCATTCTCCATCCTAGCTGAGACCCAAGACTTGCACAGGAAAGGAAAACAGATGCAACAATTGGCTTCTGAGATCAAGATGAATCCTTTGGCAGGGCTGGGATCTGAACTCAGGGCCTAGCTGGCCCAATTGGTGAATGGGTGCACATGAGCACACCAGCCTGTGAGCAACGAAGGAGCTAGGTGTTCCCAGTACCTGAGTTTGAGCCCCCCTGTGGGGAGATTGGGGAGCACAACAATCATCCATTCATAAGCTGAAGGTAGAATGCAAATAAGTATATATTTGTTTTTTTATGGGGGGGAGGGTTCTGGTCGTGGGGCCTGAACTCTAGGCCTGGGCGCTGTCCCTCAGCTCTTCAGCTCAAGGCTAGCGCTGTACCACTTGAGCCATAGCACCACTTCCGGCTTTTTTCTTTTTGCTTACGTGGTACTGAGGAATCGAACCCAGGGCCTCATGCATGCAAGGCAAGTGCTCTACCACTGAGCCACCTTCTCAGCCGCGAATAAGTACATATTTGTATAGAGTAGGATTGATGGTGACCTGTGATGTAATCTAATCTGTGAGTACCCATATTTGGATCTTTTCTGATGCATCCATTTCATGTCTGTGATGATTTAATCATGCTTCATTAACTCTTCTTTACTAATAATCTACACCCCATGAGTCTTGAGTATCATTTCCTACTCGCATCATGCACGAATTACTCATTCAAGGATGAGATCGATCGCATGCCATGACTCTTCTTAGGTCCAGAAACGAGTATCTCAGGATCTCCTGCCATTCCTTCCTCCTACGGGGACTGAATTCAAGCCTCAGACCTGGAAAAGATACTCCTTATATATATGTTAACGATAGGATTTATACTTCCGTTCAGATGTTCAGTCCATATTGTGTTTGGTGCATTTATTCATTTTATTTCTTGTTTTATTCATTTATTTACTATTTATTTTATTGACTCTGATGACACCTGTACCATTTATTATATTCATTACATTCTATCACATAGAATCTAGATTTTAGATGTGTTCTCCATCATGCCTGGCAATGTGAGGATCTGAAATCAGTGCCTAGCAGGCCCAATTCATGAATGGGTGAGTTTGAGCATGGGAGCCTCTAGCCAAGGAAGCTGTCAAGTGGTTCCCAGGCGCTGAGATCGACCCTCAGGTTTGGCCAAAAGAGCGATACATGGATAGGCAGACCATGGTATACAAATAAATATATATTGTTAAAGAGTGCCAGAGCCGGGCTGGGAAGGTGGCTCAGTGGTAGAGCACTTGCCTTGCATGCACGAGGCCCTGGGTTCAATTCCTCAGCACCAGATAAGCAAAAAGAAAAAAGCCGGAAGTGGCGCTGTGGCTTAAGTGGTAGAGCGCTAGCCTTGAACTGAAGAGCTGAGGGACAGTACCCAGGCCCAGAGTTCAGACCCCACAACCAGACCCCCCCCCAAAAAAAATATAGTGCCAGAGCCTATCTATGATTGAATGACACCTACTAAGGTCCTACCAACTTTTAGTATTTATTATACCACCATTGAAGGAATATTATTCTATTCATGCTTAATAATCTATACATTAAGATCAATCAGCATTCTAGGACTATTGCATCCAATTTTAGACTATACCCATGTATGAACTACTCATTCCATCTGTATTCCCATGCATAGGAATGAATCTCTTGTGATCTCCTGCCATTGGTGTCAGGATTGGGATTTGAACCCAGGGCTTATGTTGATAGGTTGGGCTATGGCTTCACTGTTAGCCCACCAGCCATCAGCAATGGCAGTCAGATATACTTTGCAGCCATGTCATTCAGACCCAGGATGGTCACCATGCCAAAAAAAAAACAAAAACGTAAAATGCCAACCATTTGAAGCTCACCACATTTTGTGCTTTCCATCTTCTTTTTTCTTCCCGCAAGCCCTCTGGGCCTAGGATCTCAGAATCAGTTATGGGTCTGGAGACTGCACCCCAGCCTAGGGAGATCCAAGCTGAAGAAATGTTTCCAGGACCTGAGTTCAAGCCCCATGGATGGGCAAAAAATAAATAAATAAATAAAAATATTAATTATTTAACTAAATAAAAAAACATAGCTCCCTGGTTTGGAATTTCTGCCAGTTTTCTTTCCTAGCCTGGGATTTGAACTCAGGGTGTTGGTAAATTTGTAGCAATGTGAGGGAAGAGTTGCCACTACTTGAGTTCAAACCCCATGCCAACCAAAAATGAAAAACTAAGTCACTGACCTCAGCAGGGTGAGGTAGTTGTGGAGATTGGAGGGAAGGGATGGTAGGGGGAAAACAAAGGAAGATTCAACAATTCTCAATAGGAAATGTAATCATTACCTTGCTCCTATAACTGTAACTCCTCTGTAAAACACTTTTGTAATAAAAAAGTACAAAATAAGAGAAATAATGTTGTTCTCAGAGAAGCACTATAGAGGTAAGGAAAGGATGTCTGAATATCTGTACAAACTCCACACTGCTTTTTTTTAATGTTCAGTATGGAACTGAGTAAACATAATTGCTTCCATTAAAAAAAAAAAAAGATGCTTATCTCCAGTGAACCACAAAAAGACCCCATGTGGCACTGTGGCTCAAGTGGTAGAGTGTTCGCCTTGACCTGAGGGGCACTGAAACATGCACAGTGGAAGTCAAAACAAGGGTGAAAGTTAACCCCTCTGACTCGGGTGATCCTGACGGTCGTAGGCCCCCTCCCTATTCCCTCGATTGGAGGGGAGTTACGGCACCCTACGAGACCTGCAAGGTCCCATGGAGGGGCCAAGGGCTGGGGAAGTAATCTACTGGAAGACCTACCCTGGAAAGTAAAGGCCACCCGAGAGCCCGGACTCTAGGCCACAGGATTCACTTCCCCAAGCGTATCCATTCAATCTGTCACCAGGGGCTAACAGACCCTTGGAGAACTATCCATGGGAAGCTAAGGATCTTAAAGAGCTCTGCAAGATGGTGGCAGAGGATGGCCCAAACTCTCCTTGAGCCCAGACCCTATTACAGGACATTGCTTATCACCCATGTGTCCCTAAGGACTGGCTGGATGTGGCCAAAGCTGTCCTTACTAGTTCTCAGTTTATTAAATGTTGTACTTTCTTTGAGGAGGAATGCAGAGTGTGGGTGGAGAATAACTGGCAGGCTCAACCCGAGATACCTATTACTTATGCCATGTTAGCAGGGATGGGGGAAGGGTACTCCACTGACATCCAACAGGCCACAATACCTGGCCCGTACTGTGACCAGATGAGGCAGGCAGGACTTGCCACGTGGTACAAACTGGATGATAGGCCTACTGAATCCCCAATAGCAGGAGTGAGACAAAAACCGGGTGAGCCTCTACCAGATTTCGTAGACCGAATCCAATCGAGCATTCACAGCAAGCTGCCGGAAGGGAACCTCCATGATCAGTTTGTAAAGCTGCTGGTCTGGGAAGGGATGAATGCAGACCACCGCATGGCCTGCATGGGATTGAAAGAGAGTTCCCTGGGCAGCTGGGTGGTGGCCTCCCAGGATGTGGGAATGCAACTGCACCAGTTCCAATCATTAGCTTTAGCTTTAAAGGCTCAGACATCTGCAATGACTGAGGCTATTACCCAGGCATTGGCAACTCAGGGCCAAGGAACCCGAAGGTCATCTGGGAGAGGACTTGTTTTAAATGCAGGCAGGATGAGCAGTTTAAGAGGGACTGTTTACAACAATCCCCCACCAATCAGCCTGGGGGCAAACCATCCCCTACACTCTGCCCCAGGGACAGGGAGGGATACAAGTTTGATTTAGATGGGAAGCCTTTAAACTAGGGGAGGGGCAAATATTTTGTATACAAGTCTTTACCTAAAATGTTGAACAGAAAGGTCTGTATACAGTTGTTATTTACTTCAGGTAGTTCTGATCTAGATTTCCCATGGAACAAAAAAATCTACAATCTACCAAGAGCCAAACTGGCATCAACACTCATCTCTCTTCTTTACTACTAATGGTCCAATCACTCAGGTTGTGGGTTGTTTTGTTTCATTTGAATCTATGTGTTGAGTTGTTCCTCACTTTTCCTTGTGTTTCTTTCCCTCAAGTTCTTACAACTGGGACAGGCTTTTGGATCATGCACAAGGGCCCTCCCTATCCTTGTCTGGCGAATCTCGACCCCCAGACTTCCCTCAAACCCCCTGTGTGGCAAATCCTATTCTTACAAATGTAATCCTGTTAAAACAAGAAAAAAGTGAGGGGTAATCTGCTGGGCACATGGGCAGCAAAGAAGTGCTGAGAGAGTAGAGTGGGCTGAGCCCAATTTGCCTTAAGTTCAATGCACAGCCAGCCCATGAAAGCTTAGTTGCCTGATAGGGTGTGACCTTGACAGTGGTTGGTTCCTCTTCCTCCCCTGCCATGCCACCCACCATTTTTGGCTTTAAAAAGGGCTGTTCTCTGTTAATAAATGAGTTTTTCTTCCTGCTTGATTTGGCTCCCCACTGTGTCTGATTGTCTCCCGAGCTGAGGGAGGCTAAGGAATGGGAGAGCTTGGCACTGACCTTTCCTAGGACCCCGTTCATCTTTCCTGGGACAGACGAAGATCCAACACCTAGGTATATTTTTGCCAGTTCTTGTTTTGAACTCAAGGCATGGGCACTGTCTGTAGCACTCTACTACTTGAGCCACAGTCCCAATTCTGACTTATTCTGTGTATATGCTACCAAGAAATCGTACCCAGGGCTTCTTGCATGTTAGACAAGCACTCTCTCAATAATCCACATTCCCAGCTCCCTCATCTTTTCCTTAATGGTAGTTTTTTACATAAGTATGCTACCATTTTACATCCCCAAGTTTAATTTCCTGAATAATGGTTACTTATACGAAACCTGATCTTCTCTTCCCCTGCCTGGTTTGTTACTGTTCCTGCATTGGCCTCATAATAAAATGTAAATAAAATCTGCTGAGAGCGTCAGTGTATCATATAAGGACACAGGCCTGGAACCCTGGAAGAGAAAAGCCATGGGACTGAAATGAAGAGAATGATGCAGTATGCATCAGGAGCATATCTGAAAAATAAATCAGTAAATAAAAGGAGAAGCATTGCATAAGGTCTGTTTGCATTCTGAGAGGTAGTATACAGACTAAGTAGGTAGAGCACTGAAAATTTTTTGTGGACATACTAGGGCTTAAACTCAGGGCCTGATGCGTTTCTCAGCTGTTTTCCCAAGGCTGAGGCTTTACCACTTCCACAGCTCCACTTTCAGCCATCTGGTCGTTAATTGGACATACGCGCCTCCCAGACTTTCCTTCCTGGTCAGGCCTGTGAATCCTGCTCGGCTTTCTCTCTTACAGCTGGAGCTCTACTCTCTGGACCACTGGACCACTTCTGGTTTTCTAATAGTTTATTGGAGATAAGAGTCTCACAGAATTCCTGCTCAGGCTGAATTTGAATGGCAATCTCACAAACAAGATTCAATCGGGTTTCCTCAGGAAGACACCAAAGAGCCGCTCCACACAAAACCTTAGTCTAAATCTCAAGAGGTACTACAGAAAAAGAGATACATGAAGATGAGTCTCGTGAGTTCTAGATACTTAAGGTTGGAGACACACAACACTCATAATTATTAGATCATTTTATAGACAAAAGGAGCAATGAAGACAGTATAAGGATCGCTCCAACTTTTGGTCCTCTCATCTTGAGACAGCAAATACACTGCAGCTCAATGCTAAGTGACAGAACATGCATATCCTGTGGACATTTGCTCCCAAATCCTGTGACACTCTTTTCTCACTTTTGGCTTCAAACCTGTGACCCAGGGGAGAAGATGAGGAGAGAAAATCCTTCTCAGAGAAAACAGCTATAAAGAACATTGGGTAGATAATTTATAAATTCAAACCTTTGGAATGACTCTGTTAAGAAGTCAGATTGTCCAGATGAAAAAAATGAAGAAGAAAAGAAAGAAGGTGCCAGTCGCTTCTCACTGTAATCCCAGCTTCTCAGGAGGCTGAGGTATAGAGAATCTGAGTTTGAACCCAGCAAGTATAGCAAAATCCATGACACTGTTATTTCTAAGAGATCACAGGAAAACCAATAATTGGGACTGTGATTCAAAGTTAATGCACTACCCTTGAACAAAAGGAGTTCAGGGACAATGCCTAGGCTCATAGTTCAACCCCAGGACCTGCCCTTCAAAAAGAGTCTGTACCTCCATGTCTTTGGGTATGTATGGATATATTACTATAGGTGAAGCTCCAGAGTAGTTATGATGAATGGCATCAAGCTAGGAAATTTCTATTCAATAAAATGATTTCATAACAGAGACTGCTTTCATGACAGTGCATAATACAGAACTCCCCTCACTGTTCCCAGTGTAGCCTGAGGGTTTCTCTGCATCCCAGACCTGCTGGAAGAAGTCTCTCTTGCTGGAAGAAGTCTCTCTCATTGTCTGGACAGGCAGACAAAAGCCCTCACTCCTGTACAGCTGTGTAACAAACAACTCCATCTGTGTCAGATAGTGAGGATGATTTGGGGCTGGCTCTGAAGGTCAGGAGAAAAAGGTCTCTTTGTACCCCAAACTATCTCTCTCCCCAGTGCTCTGGTTTGACAGGAGGCCTTCATTTGTGCCCCCTCATGTGGCAGGCCAAGTCCTGTGCACTTATCCTGCCTTTCTGAGACTATATTCCGGTGTTCAGATACAGTGCTCAATATACTTCAAGAGTCCTTCTGGCAGACAACTAGAGCACTGAATTTAATTGTTTCATTGCCGGTGATGATGGGCCTATGATGCCTCTCCTAGGTTTCTGGAAGCTTGAGAAATCCAAGCACATATCTGATATCACAAAGCTTCCTGTCATCTAGGGCTGGTGAATCTCATCAGGTTTTGAAACATTTGCCCTCTCCTAGTTGGGCCCTGGGTGGCTAGGTTTTGGGGTTGAACACAGGGCCAGGGTGCTGACCATGAGCTCAGTGCAGAAGCCCAGTGCTTTACCAATTTGTGTAACAGCATCAATTCTAGTCTGTGTGTGTGTGTGTGTGTGTGTGTGTGTGTGTGTGTGTGTGTGTACGCACGCGGGTGCACAGGGGCACGGGCACATACACCATTCTTGGAGGTTGAACTCAGGACCTGAGCAATGTACCTAGTTTCTCTTGTACAATCATAACTTTCTCCCACTTGAACCACAGAGCAATTTCAGTATTTTTTTTTCTGTTGTGGTCCTGAGAAATCAAACCCAGGGTTTCATATTTGCAAAGCATTCTACCCCTAAGGCACATTCCCTCTACCCCTAAGGCCCTCTACTTTAGGTATGTTAGTTTGTTTCTCTATATTTTTATTATTGTAGGAGTTGATGTCTGGGCCTGGATGCTGTCCTTGAACTCTTCAGCTCAAGTCTTGTGCTCTACCACTTGAGCCAAACACCATTTCAGCTTTTCTGGTGGTCCATTGGAGCTAAGTGTCTCAAGGACTTTCCTGCCCAGGCTGGCTTTGAACTATGATCCTCAAATCTCATCCTCCTGAGTAGCTAGGATGACAGGCATGAGTGACAAGCACCTAGCTTCCACTTCAGGTTTCTTAGTGGTGAACTGGAGATAATAGACTCATGGGACCTTTTGTGTCTTGGATAATTTGGAACCCAGATCCTCAGATATCAGTTTCCTGGGAAGGCAGGATGAGAGACCTCAGCTATAGACCCCTAGGCTGTGGCCTCTGTTGCAAGGGGGTCCAAGGCTCCAAGCAGTGGAGTGCTAACCATGAGCCCAGGAGGTAAGGGTCAGAGATTAGGCCCCTATTTCAAGGTTTATGACTGAGAAAAAACAAAACAAAACAATTGTCTGAAGTAGACAACTCACTAGTCTACAGTAATACATAATTTTGTCCCTGCCATGGATACATATATGAGCCTCAATATTCTTGTCTACATAATCATCTCAGTCTGGAGATCTTACAAGGACCCAATGAAAGAATGCACCTGATGGAGGACACAACACATGGCACTCTTTGCATGATTCAGCACACAGCATCCTGTGAAAGACTCAGTACCCAGTACCCAATGCAGGACTCAGCACACTGCAACCTGTGAAGACTCAGCACATAGCACCATGTGCAGGACTCAACACAGAGTACCCTATAGATGACTCACACTTAGCTCTGTTCCACAAGCTGTCATTAGACTTAGGGCGCTCTAATCAATATCACCATTCTTGAAGAACATTTCACAAACCACACAAGTTCACACCTAACAGTTTAGTGGGATTTTTTTTGGAGGGGGAGGGTTAGTCATGGAGCTTGATCTTAAAGCTTGGGGATGTTATTGTTCTAATAACATTTGCACAAGGCTAGAACTCTACCATTTTGAGCAATATTTCAAAGAGTCTAGCAGACTTCCTGCCAGGTTTTAAAGCCCCAGAGAGGCCAGGATATCGGCGGTAAGCCAGGGTAAGCCAGGATGATGGGGGTAACCCGTGGAGCTGGGTTGCAACAGTTTATATCTGGCTAAGTCAGGTTAGGTGGCAGCTGTCAAGACTCCTAGCTTGCTCTGTCATGTGGTATTTGAAGTCCTGTCCTTCTATAGTTGCAGTAAGAACATTGTACCTTTTTTGGCGGCAGTCCTGGGGCTTGAGTAAAGGTTTTGACACTGTCCCTAAGCATTTATGCTCAAGGGTAGAACTCAATTGATTGAAAGACAGCAGAACTTCTGGGTTTTCTGTTTATGTGGCACTGAGGAATCGAGCCCAGGGCTTCATGCTCACTAGGTGAGCACTCAACAACCCAGCCCAAGGAGTGAACGAGGTATAGAGATTGATGTATATAAGCATTATATACACAGAAAGATGTCTGTATATTATTAATTTATAGATATTACTACCAATTATTACTTATTAAATTAGGTCTCCATTTAATGATATGTCCCAGTTAACAATTAATAAAGCATTAACTAAATTACTCAATATCCTGTTATTTTTTATCACATATGTACATACATCCATACACATAATTTCATATTTTATAGAATGAGACAGATATATATATATATATATATATATATATATATATATATAGTTAAATTATGCATCATGTGTTACTACCAATTATTAGGTATTTATGTTTCCATGCAATTTTTATTCTGGTAATACTTAATAAAATATTAAACTTAATCCACATCCTATAATTTTTGTGTCTAATTTTATCCTAGAATGATTCACTACTAATTCAATCTGCTTTTCATTTATTGTAGTGACAATTCTTCCACCTATGACATTTTTTACATTTATTATATCCTATTACATATAGATTTGCATATATTGCATATAGATTTTCATCTGAATTATACATCCTACCTGTCACCAAGCACTTTCAAAGAAAAAGAAAACATGTGTCACACTCGGCTTCTCACTCCAAGATTACATTTTTTGGCAGGGCCTAGAAGGCTCAATTCATGAATGGCTGACTGTCAGCACAGCAGCCTCTAGGCAATTCAGCTGCCAGGCACTTCTCAGGCCCTGAAATCGAACCCCGTATGCAGACCCCATATTGCGCTTAGTGTACTTATTCATTTTATTTTTGTTTTATTCATTTACTTACCATTTATTTTATTGACTGTTATTACACATGAAATATTTATTACATTTATTACATAGGATATAGATTTGCCTATGTATGAAACTTCACACCTAATACCCAGGACTTTCACAGAAAAGGAAAACATGTGACACCATTGGCTTCTTACTCTACGATTCAATTTTTGTGAGTGCTGGCATCTAAAGTCACAGCCTACAAGGCCCAATTCATGAATGGATGAGTGTCAGTATGCCAGCCTGAGGCATATTGAGCTGACAAGCATTTCCAGAACTTGAGATCCAGCTCCAGGAGTTGACAAAATTAGAACAGATAGACATGCTGATGGTAGTACACAAATAAATATTGATTTTTATAGAGTGCCAGAGATGTCTATACATTATTCGGTTTCATAGGCTACATTCCTCTCAATTCTTGGGTATTTTGTATACCTCCATGTAACTAATATTATTGTTTTCATCCTTAATTATTAATTAAATCAACCATTGTCCTGAAATTATTGTGTCCATGTAATTAATAGTATTCTTTGACTGTGTCAAAAATATTCATTAAAATCCATTGGCCTCCTAAAATCACTCTATTTATATAGTAGTATTCAGAAACAACTAATTCAACCTTGCCATTCATAATATTCCATCAGTATTCCTATGAATAGGAAGGAGACTCCTAGGATCTCCCTCCATTGGTAGGGGTCAGGACCTGGCTTCAAACACAGGTCCTATATTGCCATGTTGGCCTATGGCTTCCCTGGTAGCCCGCCAGCCTTCAGCAATACCAAGTTACCAACATTCTTCAAACGTGTCATTCAAATGCAGGATGGTCACCTTGCAAAGAAAACAAATGTAAAACTGGTAGCCATCTGCAAGTTGCCAGGTTTTTTTTTTTTCATTATTTTTTTTCTTGTCAGCCTTTGGGTCCCAAGAACCCAGGTTCAGCTGTGGGTCCAATGGCTGCACTCTAGCCTAGAGTGATCAAAGCAGAGGCAGAATTGCCATCAAGCCCTGTGCTTGACAAAAGAAAAATACATACATACATACATACGTACATATATACATATGTACATATATTAAAAATATATTAAAAATTATGAGGCTCCTTAGCTTGGAATTCATGCCATTTTTCTGCTAGGCCTGGGATTTGAACTCAGGGTATGGGTCAACGTCTGGGTAAATCTGCAGCACTGTGGGGGATGGGGAAGATCACCATTCTGGAAGACAAGAAAGTCGGGCCTGTTTCTAGGGCCTGAATTCAAGTCTTAGCACTTGAAAAAATAATATTCATATATATTTTAAGTACATGATTTTTGTTGACCTACAAATTTTTACTGAATAGTGCAGTTAGAGTATTCATTTTATTTTGTGTTTTATTTGTTCCTTATATATTTTAGTGAATATGATTACACATATAATATTTTTTGCATCTTATTACATAAGACATAGATTTGCCTATGTATTCTACATCATTCCTGAGTCCCAGGAATTTCATTGATAAAGAAACCAAGTGGGACAATTGGCTTTCCACCAGGATTAAGTTTTTGGCAGTTTTGTGACTTGAACTCAGGGCCTAGCTGACCCACTTCGTGAGTGGGTAAATGTTAGCACACCAGTCTGATGCAAGAGAAGTTGGTGGGCAAATTTGAGGACCTGAGATCAACCCCTAGGAATGGCCAACATATAAACAGATAGATGATTAGACTGCAGTGTGTGTGTGTGTGTGTGTGTGTGTGTTGTTAGCTGCTTTTGACCAGGGCTAGCCCTCTACCACTGGAGCTACACAGCTCTACTTCTGGCTTTGTTGGCACTGAAGTTGGACAGGGATCTCAAGGACTTTCCTGCCTAGTGTGAATTTGACCATGATCCTCCTATCACAGACTTGTAAACATCAATGAGGACTGCTGAGAGCGACTGGTGCCTGCCTAATCATTGGTCTTTGTGTTCTTGGCCATACCAGTGAGTTCCTTATCCTTGAGTTAAAATGGTGGAAGCTGGAGCCCACAGTTGGAATCCTGGTCCTGCCAACTCCAAATGGAAGGAGATCCTTAGATACTCATTCCTTTCTATATGAATATCAATGGAACGTGATGTATGTTATGATTGAATGGGCAGCTCTTAAATAATTCTAATTATACACAATTATATTATAGGACACTGATCGATTTTAATCAATACCTCATGAAGCATTTAATCACGTTCATTAAATAGAGGCATAACGAAATACCTAAGAATTGGGCATCACATAGTATAAAGGTGCCATTTTTTCTGCTAGGACTGGGATTGGAACTCATGGTCGGGGTAACTCTGTTGCACTGTGTGGAAAGGGGAAGCTAGCCTTCTTGAAGTCAAGAAATTCATATCTGTTCCTTAGGTCTGAAATCAATCCCCAGCACTAGAATACCTCTTATTTGTGTACATTGTAAATATATGATTTATATTTACATACATAGGTTGACTCCATATTGCATTAAGTGTAGTTATTCATTTTATTTTTTGTTTTATTCATGTATTTGTGGGGCACATGGGCAGCAAAGATGAGACTGAGAGGAAGTTGAGTGGGCACAGCTCAATTGTTTACCTTAAAATCTGATTGGATAAAGCTTAGGCGCATAATAGGGTGTGACCTTTACAGTAATTGGTTGGTTCCTTTCCCTCCCCTTCCATGCCTCGCAGTTTTTCCCTTTAGAAGGTGCTTGCTGTCTGGTAATTAATGAGTTCTTGCTTGACTTGACTCCCCACTGTGTCTGAATGTCTCCCAGGCTAAGGGAAAGGACCGGTGGTACACTTACCATTCCTGGGTTCCATCCATCTTTTGGGGGCAAACAAAGACCCAACATGTATTGACTGTTTATTTTATTGACTAATATGGCACAAAGAACATTGGTTACATTGATTAAATAGGATATAGCTCTGTATATATATTCCACTTATACCTGATACCCAGGACTTTCACAGAAAAGGAAAACATGTGTCACCATCAGTTTCTTCCTCCATGAATCATTGTTTGGGAGTGATGGCATCTGAACTCAAGACCTACAGGGCCAAATTCATGAATGTGTTTGTGTCAGCATGCCATCCTGGAACAAATTGAGCTGATAGGCTGTTCCCAGGATCTGAGATCAAGCACCAAGGGTTGAGAAAATAAGGACAGATTGACACGCAGATCGTAGTACACTAATATATATATATATATAATTTACAGAGTGCCAGAGATGTCTATCCATTGTTCAGTTATATAGACTACATTCCTACCAATTCTTGGGTATTTATTATGCCTCCATGTAATTAATGTTTTTATTTTTATCTTTAATAAACTATTAAGTAAATCAGTGTCCTGAAATTATTGCATCCCTGTGAGAAATAGTATTCTTTTAATGTTTCATAAGATATTAAATAAAATCAATCAGCCGACTGAAATCATGAATTCTAATTGTGTACAATTATCATTCATGAGCATGTCATTCAACTGTGACATTGATAACATTCCATCATTATTCCTGTGGATGGGAACGAATTTTTTAGGATCTCCCACCATCTGGAAGTGGCATGACTGTATTCGAACTGTAGGCCTATGTTGCCGTATGGGACTATGGCTTCTCCAATAGCCCTCAATTAAAAAAATATTTAGCTCCCTGGTTTGCAATTCATGACATTTTTTCTGCCAGGCCTGGGATCTGACCTCAAGATCTGGGTATATAAGCAGCACCGTGATGGAAGGGAATCTGAACATGCTTGAAGACAAGAAAGTCAGACCTGTTCCCTAGGCCTGAATTCAAGCCTAAGAGCTGGAAAACATACTCCTCATATCCAGTTTAAAGATAGGATTTATACTTCCATACACATAGTCAGTCCATATTTTGTTGGGTGTGGTTATTCATTTTATTTCTTGTTTTATTCATTTACTTACCATTTATTTCATTGACTCTGATGACCCCTCTACCATGTATTACATTGTTTACATTCTATCACAGCATCCAGATTTGTAAATATATTCTCCATCATGCCTGACACCCAGGATTCTCACAGAAAAGGAAAACATTTGTCACACTTGGCTTCTTACTCCAAGATTAAATTTTTCGAAATGCTGGGATGTGAACTCAGGGTTTAGCAAGCCCAATTCATGAATGGATGAGTGTAAGCATGGAAGCCTTTAGCCAATGAAGCTGTGAGGTGGTTCCCAGGTATTGAGATCCAGCCCCAGGTTTGGCCAAAACAGTGATACATGTATAGGCACAGGGTGGTATACAAATAAATATATATTAATAACGAGCGCCAGAGCCATCTATCCATGAGTGCATGACACCTATTACATTCCTACCAACTCTTAGGCATTTATTATATCTCCATTTAAGGATTATTATTCTTTTCATGCATAATAACCTATTAATTAAGATCAATCAGCGTCCTAGGATTATTGCATCCAATTTTAGACTAGACCGAAGCATGATGTACTCTTTCAGTTGGTATTCCTATGCATAGGAACGAGTCTTTTGTGATCTCCTGCCATTAGTAGGTGTCAGTACTGGGATTTTTTACCCGGGGCCTATGTTCACAGGTTGGCCTATAGATTCCCTGACAGGAAGCCAGCCTTCAGGTATGGCAGGTCAGGTCCACTTTGCAACCATGTTACACAGAGCTAGGATGGTCACTGTGCAAAGAAAAAAATGTAAAACCCTCAGCCCTCTGCAGCTTGCCACTTTTTGTGCTATGCTACGTAATTTGTTTTCTTCTTGAAAGCCCTCTGGGCCTAGGATCCCTGGATTGGCAATGGGTCCGAGGGTGCCCCACCCTAGGGCGATTGAAGCTGAGGCAGAGTTGGCATGACCTGAGTTCAAGCCCTGTGTTGGCAAAATAAAGAATAAATAAAAACATTAATTATTTAACTAAATTAAAAAAGAAATAAAGCTCCCTTGTTTTGAATTTCTACCAGTTTTCTTTCCTAGCCTGGGATTTGAACTCAGGGTCTTGGTAAATATTTAGCAATGTGAAGGAAAGTGCAGATTTGCCACTACTTGAGTTCAAACCCCATGCAAATCCAAAAATAAAAATTCAGTCACTGAGCTCAGCAGGGGGAGTAGTTGTGGAGATGGGAGGGAAGGAGGAGGCAACAATGCTTATTAGGAACTGTACTCTTTACCATGCTCATTTAACTGTAACCCCTCTGTACAACATTTTTACAATAAAAAAATGAAAAAAGTAGTGCTTAGACAAGGATTTTGGGGGTAAGAGAAAGTGTCTGAATAGATGTACAAAATTCTACACTGCATTTTTTTTAATGTTCAGTATGTAACTGAATAAACATAACTGCTTCCATTAAAAAAATTAAGTTACTGTCTTGGAACTGGGGCCAGTATTTCCATCATTGCTGGGATTTGATCTAACCATCCAGGTAACTCTTTTGCACCATGGGTGTAGGCAAAACTCACTGTCCCTGAGGAAAAGAAATTCAGGCTAGAGTTCCCAGCGTCTGAATGAAAACCCTGCAATGGAAAAAATATGTCTATATATGTGTAATATATGATATATATTTACATACGTATGTTTATTACATATTATAATTTTTATTATTGATTTTGTATTTATTTTATTTTTTATTTTTCATTTACTTATTGTTTATTGTATTTAGTATTATTATGCACACAATATTTAGTACATTTTGTACATCTATTATAAATTTATACACAATAATTTAGGACATTGACTGGTTTTTCATTAGTATTTTATTAAGTGTTAAACATGATACATAATTAAATGGAAACATCTGCTACAGTCTTCACATGTTTAGAGTCTCTTCCATGTATGAACTTTGTCTTCTTTGTCTTTAGAACCAACCTTCCTATAGGAATTTCTTTAGATGATTTATACTCAGAAGCCTTTTCTTGGGGATAGTCAAGTTGAGGGATAAAATTGTAATGGTGGGGATAGAAATGTGGCTTAGTGGTAGAGAGCTGGCTCAGCATGCATGAATGGTAAGGTTTGAATCCTCAGTGCCACATACTCAGAAAAAGCCAGAAGCTGTGGAGTGGCTCAAGTGGTACAGCGCTAGGCTTGAGAAAAAGGAGCTCAGAGTCAGTACCCAGACCCTTAGTTCAATCCCCAGGTCAGGCAAAAACAACAGACAAGATGCCTGTGGCTCACAACAGGAAACTTAGCTTCTCAGGAGGCTGAGATCTGAAGACCACAGTTCAAAGACAGCCTAGGCAAGGAAAACCTGTTAGACTCTTATCTCCAATGAACCACAAAAAGACCACATGTGGTGCTGTGGGTCAAGTGGTACAGTGTTCGCCTTGAGCTGAAGGGCTCAGGGACAGTGCCCAGGCTTGACGTTGAGACCAAAAACTGGAAAAAAGTAAGGGTTAAGCAAAGTAATTTTCCTTTTTGCAAATTAGAACATTCTCTGGAAATAATGAATGTTCACGTACACCAGAATTGGAGTTAGAGCTCAAGGTTCAATTGTAGCCCATCCATATGCATAGCCTCTCAGATTCTAGCATTATAACCTTGTGTCTTACAGGTTTCTGAAAGGTCCAATGTTGAAAGGCCTAATATGCAGCCCAAGCCCTTTGTGATAAGCAGCTGACTTGTAATGCCAATGTTATGACAGTTCTGAACCTAGCAGAGCAACTGTAGCTCATGCCCATCACACTAGCTCAGGAGGCTGAAGTCTGAGGATCACAGGATGAAGCCAGCCAGGACTGGAAAGTCTATGACTCTCTGACTTCTACTGCTGAAAGGTCAGATGTTCAAGAGCTTCCTTTGTTTCCCTTGGTAATGGGAAGTTGCTTGCACTCTAAATGTTCTTAGAGTTCTTGAGTTATAAAAGCAGGAAATAAACATCATTGACCAATCCTGGGTTCAAATGAAGTTCTCAGTCTCCAAGCACTAGTCTTGTTAGCAGGAAGAACTCCAGTGTAACAATATATGATGGACAAACCAGTTTCAAAAGCCAGACTAGGCGAAGAGACCTAGGCCTAGGATTAGGAGGCAGAATGTACACACTCAACAGGGAAGTGAGCTGCAAAACCACTTCAGTCATTCCAGACACGGCCATCAATGAGGGGAAACCTTGAACATTTGGCAGAGTTACACAAAGATCACGCTTTTCTCAGCCTCTTCAAACAATGACTAATTAACCCTCCTCCCTCAGGTGAAGGGAACCTTAGGCTATCTTTAGGTTAACAATAGAGAGCCTTGCTCTTTGGTCTTAGGGAGTGGGTTTTTGACTCTCCATCTGTCAGATTTGAAGGCCCTTCTTCTACCTCTGCCAGTCCATTCTCCTTCCTTCATTCTCCACATCATTAATGCAAATCCCCAGTCCAAGGAGAGGCAGGGCCCTTTCTCTTCTGGCTCCAAGCACCTGAGTTAGAACCTGGCTCGGCCCTCTTGACTCTGGGGCCCTCGGCTGACTGAAATGTGGGAGACAGTCTTCCTGCTCTGTGGTTGTGTGAAGACCATGTTGGAGTCCTGGCACATTGCAGAAGGCCTCATGACTGGGGAGTTTTCCCTTCTTTCCTCCAGACATCCAAGACCAATTCTGGCATTTTCTTGAATGTGCTACTGAGGAGTCAAACCCAGGGCTTCTTGCATGCTAGACAACACTCTCTCACTAAATCACATTCCCAGCCCCCTCATCTTTTTCTTAATGGTAGTTTTTACATAAGTATGCTACCATTTTATGTCCCCAATTTTAATTTTCTGAATATTGGTTACCTGTACGAAACCTGATCTTCTCTTCTCCTGCCTGGTTTGTGACTGTTCCTGCATTGGCCTCATAATAAAATGTAAATAAAGGTTGCTAAGGGTGACCTGCTTTAGGCAGATGGTTGCACAGATTGTTGTGTATGGCTGTTAACACTCCTCGACCTTGAATTCAGGATCTGGGCACAGTCCATGAGCTGCTTTACTGAAGGCTAGCCCTCTAACACTGGAGTCATATGGCTTTCTGGCTTTGTTGGCCCTGAAGTTGGACAGGGTTCTCAAGGACTTTTCTGCCTACGGTGACTTTGATCATGATCCTCCTATCTCAACCTTGTAATGAGAAGTGTGATATATATAATCAGATAGCCCTGTATTCGCCATTTTGTATTAGATCTGCTTGAAGAATGCAGCTGCTATTCTACCCTCCCTTGAGACCCAGACACTCCTGGATCTGGAGCTGAAATTAACAACCCTCTAGCAGGGAGTACCTGACAAAGTACACATTCCAGATCATTTTCCCCCGTGCCTAGGATTGGAGATAGTGGCTGCCAGACAAAACCACTTCCCCCGGGTCGGGGTCAGAGATAGTGGCCATCTGGCAACCACTTCTCCTAAGTTACCCTAGAAGTACCATCTAATTAGGTTAGAGCACAATAGCTTGCTAGCCTGACTAGTTATTAGCCCCAGCCCTTTTCCCACCTTGTATTGCACCAATCATCTGCTAGAATTATGATTTAAATTTCCCACGTGCTGTATTGATTCGTTGCCAATACATACTGAGACCTTACCCCTACCAAAGAACATATAAAAAGTGCTGTAACCTTGTGCTGGGGGCATCTCTCTGCAATCGGACAAAGTGCACAGAGGGGTCCGTGCTCGAGCTCGTCAATAAACGACTCATTGCCGCTTGCATTGATCTTTGGCCCTGGTGGTCTTTTTGGGGGCTCCAAGTCTCGGGCATTATAATAAGTATCAAGGAGGACTTCTGAGAGCCACTGGTGCCTTCCTAATCATTGGTCTTGCTGATGTTCTTGAACAGACCAGTGAGTTCCCTATCCTCGGGTTGAAGTGGTGGGAGCTGGAGCCCACAGTTCGAATCTTGGTCCTGCCACCTCCAAATGGCAGGAGGTCATAAGAAAGTCATTCCTATCCATATGAATACCAATGGAATGTGATCTTTGTCATGATTGAATGGGAAGTTCTTAAATGATTCTCGGATAAAATTGTAAACAACTAGATTATAATACACCGATCAATTTTAATTAGTACTTTATGAAACATTTAAACAATCACATTCATTAAATGGAGGCATAATGAAATATCTCAGAACTGGGTGTCACATAGTATAGGGGTGGCATTTTTTCTGTCGGGACTTACTTTAGTTAATTGTTATATCCCATTTTCTGAATGTTATTTGGTATATGAAACTAGGATATATTATAAATCAATTATGCAAATAGTTTTTATCATAAATATTTATAGCAAAATATAGAGATAAATTCAAATTATATATATTTGAAGACAGTGCTTGGTTAGTCCTCTTCTCATATTCCCCATGCCCTTCATGAGAATAATACACATTGTAAGGTAATGCTTAGAGTGTTTTGCTGAAATAGGTTGACTTTAAACCAGTGAGTTACTCTATGCTGCATTTTGTTTACTTTATATCCAGAAAATCTAATTTCTTACTTTGTCGTTTTCCTTAGGCTTTATACTAAGATTTAATCTCTGATGGGTGACAAATAAAGATATAAACATTTTTTAACAGTGGCTAAATTTAGGCTGAGGAATCTAGGTACAATGCAACTCATGCAGATAGGCCTCATAAGTCATGAGACCCTGGGATCAAAATGTTAACCAATGCATACTGGTGTCATGCTTATGAGATTTTGTGTATTATAAACAATGGTTATTAGAATGTTTTTGGAATCAATATCATTTCATGGGTTAGGAACTGAAGAGAGACATTATACTCAGAGCAAAATTTAAGGAGGCATCCAAAATTAGTTAGCAAGATATACATCATGTAACACAATGTTTTAAAAATGCAAACTAATGGAAATAATTTATGAAAAATCATCAACATTTACAGTAAATACAGAATCACTTTGACTGATTTTTCTTTTTCCCCAGTTGCAATACAGCTTACATAATGACTTTTCTGGAGATATGTTTACTTAGGTGTTGATATTTAGTTGGAGAAGTTATGCTCTTTCATATATTAATTTGACAGATCAAAGAGGAAATGAATTCCATGTCAGAGTCAACATCCATAATAATGTTACAGATGTATCCTGCTACTTTGCCAAAGTTTCAAATCAGATTTAGTAACAGGTCTTTCTTTGGATCTAAATAAATAGGTATGTAATTTTGTCAGTACTAGAAAGATTTTGACAACCATTTGTTAAGCTATTATTTTCCAGAAACTACTTCTCTCTTTTCATGAGATTTTTAATTTCATTTATATCATGTTTTGATGTTCTCCTTTAGATTACCCACATTCAGTCTTCTACAAAGTGTAATTTGGAGTAGTTTAAAGTTATATACACTCATGTACACTGCTCAGATTTTTTTATTTGCATATTTTTTCTTGTTAAATCAGTCGGAATTAGTTCTCAATACTGATAATATTGAACTTATTCATTGCTTTTTTGAATTTGTTAAGTATGTCATGATTTTGTTATTTTGTTCTTTTAAATATGTGCAGATCTCACTCCACATACAGTCACATTCATTTTAAACAATTTGATCCATTCATGGGATTTGCTACATTAGGTTCATCTAGATGAATTTAATTACAAATTAATGCAACCATATTTCTGAGACACAGTTATCTTTATGCCTCTACTCCAAGTTAACATGTATTTGAAGTTTTTGTGCCTAAAAAAACTGGGCACAACATGTTTTTGTTCCTGGGGGACTTCTACTTTGTTGGTTGTTTTTCCAGCTGTGGTGACTTCAACATATGTGTGCATTTTATTTCAATTGTTTTGTTTCAGTATTTTGTTTCATATAACAGATATTAGAAAAATAGTGA
This sequence comes from Dipodomys spectabilis, assembly GCF_019054845.1. Classification (NCBI taxonomy): domain Eukaryota; kingdom Metazoa; phylum Chordata; class Mammalia; order Rodentia; family Heteromyidae; genus Dipodomys; species Dipodomys spectabilis. The sequence goes on from NW_024870849.1 coordinate 1,068,837, forward strand.
TTTAGAACGTTTCCAAATTCTAAGAGAGACACTTGAAAGTTTGTGACAACTGGGAATGGGAAGGTCTTCATAGTGAACGGCAGAGCAGAATAACAGACACTGTTTGACATGATTTTCCTCTTGCCTCCTCTTCTTCCTCCTTGCCTTCCTCTTCCTCCTTTTGCCTCACTATTTCCAATGGTATTACTTCAAAGTCTGTAGTGGAAAGAAAATATTTTTGTCTGTATGAACTCAGAATTTTTGATTCAATTGGGACACATTATACATTTAAATTTCATTTTAACTCGAAAATCTTCTTTCCTTCATTTAAAATCACAGTTGTGAATTTATAATGCTAAAGTAGCATCTACTAATTTATACGAAATGGTCCAAAATATTTTCACTTCTCTATATATGTAAGATAGAGTGTAATAATAATAATGAGTAATATAGTATGTAATAATTTCCTTTGGGGAAAGTCAATTACCGTGGGTTTTTGTGAGATACTGAGTAATAGTAAAACATATTTGATTCTATTAAAAATTTCCCAGTTACATCTAAAAATTACTGATAGTTATAAATTAATGCTGAAAAATAACACTGTTTATTAGAAAAACCAGAAGTTTCAATAAGCTTGCTTTTTTTAAACTTGTCTTGAATCTGAGCGTCGGTGGCTCATGCCTGATATCCTAGCTACCCAAAATTCTGAGATCTGAGGATAGTGGTTCAAAGCCAGTGTGGGCAGAAAAGTCTGTGAGACACTTATCGCCAATATATCTCTTGAAAACTAGAAACGACACTGTGGCTCAAGTGCTACAGTGTTATCCTTGAGCTGAAGTGCTCAGGGACAGTGCTCAGGCCCAGTGTTGAAGCCCCATGACAGGCAAAAAAAAAAATTGACATGGATTTTTACTTTATTATTTCATGATTTTTAATGTGAAAATACATACAGAGGGTTTTAAAATTGCATGAACAAAGTAATGAGTACATTTCTTATCAAGCATTGTTGCCTCCTCCCTTGTTTCCCCTTCCCATCCCTTCCCATCTCCCTTTCGGCCCTTCCCCCCACTCCGCCGCCCTCTGCACCAAAGTTGTAAAGTTCAATTTTCGACATAACGTCTTGTACATGTCATTGTTGCAATGGGTTCACATGTATCCCAATTTGTTTTTTCCTTCCCCTCCCCAAATTATACCAACATCAAATACAGTGAAAATAGAGGTTATATCGTGGGGGAGGGACATAAAAAGCAACCAAGAAATCATCTTGTAAATATGCTAGAAACAACAGCAAGAAAGAAAAACCATTTGAGTCCTTAACTTGGTGTTCATTTCACCTAACATCAACTTGTCTGAGAGTTTATGTTTATCTCTGATATGTACTAGGTATTGCAAATAAGGGAATCCATGGAAGCTATGTTTCTTTGGGCCTGGATTACTTCACTTAATATAATATTTTCCAAGGCTTTCCATTTCCTAACAAATGGGACAATGTCATTTTTTCTGATGGAGGCATAGTATTCCATTGTGTATATATACCACATTTTTTTATTGTAAGAATACCGTGCAGAGGAGTTACTGGGCAAGATAATGAGTACATTTCTTATCAAGTGTTGTTGCCGCATTTTATCGATCCACTCATCGACTGAGGGGCATCTGGGTTGGTTCCACATCTTATGTATGGCAAATAATTCTGCAATAAATATAGTGGTGCTGATAGCTTTAGTATGGGCTTGTTTGTGATCATTTGGTAAATGCCCAAAAGTGGGATTGCTGTGTCATAGGGGAGCTCTATATTGAGTATATTGAGGAACATCCATACTATTTTCCAGCATGGTTGAACAAGATTATAGTCCCACCGACATCCTGTCCAGCTTCTGTTGTTATTACAGTTCTTCATAATATCCATTCGAACTGGGATAAGGTGGTATCTCAATGTAGTTTAGATTAGCATTTCTTTTATACCTAGGGAGGTTGAGCATTTCTTCATGTATCTATGGGTTATCCTTTCCTCTTCAGAGAAGTTTCTCTTTAGTCTACAGTCTACTTATTTGTTGGGCAGTTGTTTCTTTGAGGATTTGTTGGTGGTGGATTTAATTTTTTGAGTTCCAGGTATATTTTAGATATGAGACCATTGTCTGTTGTATGGCTAGTGAAGATCTTCTCCCAATTCATGAGCTTTCTATTGATCTTGCTAGCTATGTCTTTGCCATGCATAAACTCTGAAATTTCATGCAATTTCATTGTCCAACCTTTCTTTGATCTGTTGTGCTTCTGGGTCTCTATTAAGAAAATTTCAGCTTGTGCCAAGGAAACACAGGTTTTCTCCTAGTTTGTCCTGCAATGTTTTCAGTGTGTCTGCTTTGACTCTGAGGTCTTTCATTCATTTGGAGTTGATTCTTGTGCAGGGTGACATACATGGATCAAGCTTTAGTTTTCTACAATTGATTAACCAATTTTGTCAGCACCATTTACAGACGAGGTTCTTTCTTCCATTCTATTTTTTTAGCTCCCTTATGGAAGATTAGGTGGCTATAGGTCTGTGCATTCATTTCTGGGATTTCAATTCTATTCCACTGGTCCTGAGGTCTGTTCTTGTGCCAGTACCAAGCTGTTTTGATTACTATGGCTTTGTAGTAGAGTTTGAAATTTGGTATTGATATTCCTCCAGCACTTTTCTTTCTGTTATTGATCTTTTATGCTATTCAGAGTATTTTATTGTTCCATATGAATTTTTGGATTGCCAATTCTATTTTCTTGAAGAATGAGTTTTTAATATTGATAAGCATCACATTGAATTTGTAGATAGCCTAGGGAAGTATTGCCATTTTCACGATGTTGATTCTTCAAATCCAGGAGCATGGGAGGTTTTTCCACTTTCTAAGTTCCGTGTTTTATTTCCTTTGTCAGGTTTTTAAAGTTTGCATCATAAAGATCCCTCACATCTTTGATTAAGTTAGTACCTAGGTATTTTATTTTTTATGGGCTATTATGAATGGAGTTGCTTTCCTGATTTCAGCCATGCTTTTCTCATTGTTGGCATACAGAAAAGCCATTGATTTTTGAGAGTTAATTTTTCCCCTGATACTTTGCCAACGTTTTGAATCAGCATGAATAATTTCGGAGTGGAGTCGGTTGGATTATTTAAATACAACATCATGTCATTTGCAAATAGGGAGAGTTTTACATCATCTTTCCCTATTTGGATCCCTTTTATGTTTGCATCTTGTCTTTTGCTGTAGCTAGGCATTCAAATACTAAATTGAAGAGAAGTGGAGAGAGTGGACATCCTTGTCTCGTTCCTGAGTTAAGAGGAAATGGCTTTAGTTTTTCACCATTAATTATAATGCTGGCTGTAGGTTTGTCATATACAGCCTTTATTGTATTGAGCATTGTTGACTGGATTCATAGTTTTTACAGAGCTTTCATTGCAAAGGGGTGTAGGATTTTGTCAGTGCTTTTTCTGCATCTATTGAGATAACTATGTAATTCATATCCTTGCTTTTGTTGATGTGATGAAATTTATTAATTGATTTGCATATATTGAACCAGCTTTGCATCCCTGAAATGAATGCTGTTTGATCATTGTGTATGATTTTTTAGATGAATTGTTGACATCGATTGGCCCAAATTTTGTTGAGGAGTTTTGCATCAGTGTTCATCAAAGAAATGGGTCTACAGTTTTCTTTCTTTGATGAGTCCCTGCCTGATTTTGCGATAAGGGTTCTGATGGAATCATAGAATGAATTCTGTAATGAACTTTCTCTTTCAATTTCATTGAAGATTTGGAGGAGTATTGGTGTGAGCTCTACTTTGAAGGCCTTATAGATTTCCGTTATGAATCCATCTGGTTCTTAGATGGGAGGACGCTTATTGGTGTTTCTATTTCTATGCTTGATATTGGCATGTTAAATTGATTTAACTTATCTTGGTTGTTTCGGCATGTTAAGATTTGCTAGGAAAAGGTCCATTTCTGCCAGGTTCTCAAAGTTATTTGCATAATGGTTTGAAAAGTATTCCCTTATAATTTTTTGAATCTTGGTTGTTTCTGTGATGATGTTTCCATTCGCATCTCTAATTTTTTTTTTTAATTTGGGTGAGTTCCTTTCTTATTCTGATAAGATTTTCTAAGGGTCTGTCAATGTTGTTAATTTTTTCAAAGTAACAACTCCTTGTTTTGTTGATTCTTTCTATGATATATTTGGTTTCTAATTCATTTAATTCTTATTTAATTTTAATTATTTCTTTCCATCTACTGGATTGGGGTTTATCTTGTTGCTCTTTTTCAAGGAGGTTCAGATGTCTTATTAAATTGTTGGTTTCAGATCTCTACAATTTGTTGTTGTAGGACCCCAGAGGTATAAACTTGCCTGTGAGTACTGCCTTTGCTGTGTCCCAAAGGAGCTGGTAATTTGTGTGTTCATTTTTTAATATCATGAACATTTACATTTCCTTTCTAATCTCTTCCATGACTCATTCATGATTTAACATTGTGTTGTTCAACCTCCCTGTTGTACAGGACTTTCTTTGTTGGCTTTTGGTGTTGAGTTCTAATTTTATTCACATGGATGCTGTTTCTTGGCTTTTACTGTGGTCTGGTTGGTTTTCTATGTGTAGGGTACTTTTGTCTTTTGTAGGGCTGGTTTGGTGGAGATATATTGTTTCAATTTTTCTGTGCTATAGACGGTTTTTATTTGACCTCCAGTAATGAAGGAGAGTTTAGCTGGGTACAGTATTCTTGGTTGATAGTTGTTTGTCTTTAGCACATGGCATACACCATTCCAGGCTCTTCTTTCTTTAATCGGCTCTGCTGAGAAGTCTGGTTTGATTCTGACTGGTTTCTGTTTATAGGTGATTGTTCTTTTTTTCCTTGAGATCTTTAAGGCTCCATTCCTTGGTCTGAATTGATCCTGTGAAGATTATAATGTGACCGTGGGATGTCCTGTTTTGGTCTGGTCTATCTGGGGTTTCATAAGCTTCTTATACCTGAATAGGCCTATCTTTTTGCATGTTTTGGAAGTTCTCTGCTAGAATTCTGTTAAATACATTTTCTAGACCATTAACTTCTGTCTCTAGGTGCTCCTCTACACACATTATCCTTAGATTAGGCCTTCTGATGATGTCTTCCAAATGTTGAATAGATCTATCATATTTTTTGGATTTGTCTTGCATAATTGTATGCTTTTTCTCTATAATATCTAAGGTGTCTTTAATCCCTGAGATTCTATCTTCTGCATGGTCTAACCTACTGTCAAGACTTTCTACTTTGTTTTTTATTTCTTTTCCTTCTAATTGGTAGGATTTTATGGCTTCAAATTCTTTGTTGTTGCTTTGTTTTAGATATATTATGAAATTCTTTACTTCCTTAATTTGGTGTTCAGTTTCTCAAATCACTTAGTTGATTGGTTATGGTTTCCCTGGACACCCATTCTTTCTGTCAGGCTCCATTCAGCATTCCATTTGTGATCTCCCTGACTTCTTTCAGCTGTCTGTTTATGGATCCCATGAATGCCTCTATTGATATCTCATCCTGCTCTCGTAATTCCTGTATTACTCTTTGATTAGTTTAGTGAAGTTTACACAATTCTAGTAATTCTCTATGGCTGTGCTCAGCCTGTTCACACATTTCCTGTGTTTCTCTTTGACTCTTCTCAACCTGCTTATGCAATTCCTGCATTAATCTTTAAGTATCATCTTAATGCTTACAAGATTCCTGTATTAATTTTTGTTTGCCTCTTCACCCTCCCTAACACGCTCACACTGAGTCCTTTGCAAGTTTTCAATCATTTCATTCACCATTTTTACCAGTAGCGTTTGTACAGGTTTTTATGGAACTCCTCTGGATTATTCATTAACAAGTCTGTCACCTGATTAACATGAGTGGGAGTGAGATACCTGGACTTGCCATTTTTATTGTGCTTTTCAGCTTGTTCTGCCTATTTGGTATGAAATTAACACCAATTTTGTGCTAGAACACTATTTTAAGGCAAGCATCAACCAGAGTCCTGTAGTTGCACAATCAAAATAGCTGCAGATACAATCTAATTCAACAGATACAATCTTCAACATCAAACAACTATGTATTAATGGGCTACAAACAGCAAAAAAGGATTTGATAAACCAGAAATTATTAGCTTTAGGGAGAAATGTGGGGACAAATAGGACTAGAGGGATGTGGATGGGTAAAAGGAGAGTAAATGTAACCAATACCTAAACTCAGAGAGGGAAAAGGATTGGACAGAATGACAGGAGAGAAATTAAAAAAGAAAATTGGAAAAACAAAAATTAAATTTGAGAAGTGAAACACTTAAAAATTATGTACTTTTAAAGAAATGATATTAAGAGAAGAAAAGGATAGGATGAGAAGAGGGGAGGGATAGAAAGGAAACATGAAAGCAAAAAAATAAAAAAAATTAAAATTAGTAACTTGATAATTATATAGGTATAAAGAGATGATACTGCTCTTCAAGAAGTTAAGCCTAAGAGCTTGTGAATTGAGTAATAAATTTCTGGATTAAGTATGTACAAAATGGGGGATAAGGTCTAATAATTGACGACAGGTATATATCTGGGGATGAGCAGAACAGCAATTAAGTCATGAAAAATGACAGAAAAAATTGAAAACAATAAAAAAGGACCTAAAGGTCAACAAAGATTAAACACACACACACACACACACACACACACACACACACACACACACACACACCAAAAATAAAAATTATGAGAAAAAAGATTAACAGAAAACACTTTTAAAAAATAAAAATTCAAGAAAAGTTTCAAAATAGAGTTCCTTAATTTTTTTTTTTTTGGGGGGGGGTGAATGGGAAGACCCTGTATCTCCCTGTGTCCTTAACAAGTTTCTTGGTGGAGTCTCGGGTTGGCTTTTGGTGTTTGGTTTTCCTATGGCTTGATTGGTTTCTTAAGTCTGTTTGGGCCGGCTAACTGCTCTGTGATAGGCATGTTTTTTGATCTTCCTCCTAGGCTAGTTCAGTGGGAGGGTGCTTGGAGTGTCAGAAAAGAGGGAGATGGCTGTTTCCTCTAGTTTGGTGATGCTGTGATGAGGCTAGGTTCTGTGTAGGGTTGAGGTCTTTCATCAAACAGTAGCTTTTCCCTGAGGGGCTAACGCTTGAGACACTCACAGAGCCCAGCTTGGAGCTTTTCTCGGGGTTTATGTTTAGTGAATTTCAATTGCTTGTCTAGGCTTTTGTAGCGAGGGGCAATCTTTGGCTGTGTTTACCTGGTGAAGAAAGTCACTTCTCTGTGGGATGAGTTTTTCTGCCAAGGCGGGATGGCTTTCTCCTGGGTGGAACAGACAACATAACTGACATCATAAATCTATTGTATGATCGTGGTATTTCCCCTGCCAGGTAAGTATGTGAAGGGATGGGAAGGAGAAACAAAGGAGGAGGCTATAATACTTGATAAGAATGTACACATTATCTTGCCCATGTAATTGTAACCCCTCTGTATAGTATTTTCACAATAAAAAAAAAACCTATTGTGACTTATTGTAACATCGTTAGCCTATTGTGACCTCATCACCATTATGGCATCACCTACTAAGTATAACATCAAAATATTATTATCACTCAATATTGTGACATCATATTGCCATTGTGATATCATTGTTACATTGGGTTTTTCAAAACTATTTTGACATCATAACATTTTACAAAAATCGTGGCCTTTGAGACTATTAACTTGTGAACAATGAGGCACATTGAAGATAATTTTATTTACATTAGAAATGGGCCTGCATTTACCTTGTCCTGTGTTGTACATTCAGTGACATCTCAGCCCCAACCACCAAACCTCAGACCTCCAATAGGCATAGTTAATTGGTTTGCAAAACACCAAACCCCCAAATTACCATCTCCACGCTCCAGACTTCAATAGATAAGGCTTTTTCCTTTTCCCTTATTCCTTCCTTCTTTATAGACCTTTCCTCCATTTCCCTTTTTTCCCTTCCATCACTTCCTTCTTCTCTTTAGGCCTCTACATTACACTTCTCTGGCCTGCCGGCCAATTGTCTTTCTTCCCCTCCTGCTCTCCCCCAACTTCCTCTTCTCCCAGGTCTTTCCCCTCCTGCTGTCTCACCACTTCCTTCCTTGCAGGTCTTCCCTTGATTTTCTCCAATTCCATTGCTCTGACCATGCAGCATATATATAGGTTGAACCCCTCCATCACTCCAATGGGTCTCCTACCTAATAGTGTTCAACCATCACTTCACAAACTGCCTGTTCCCCAATCAATTCTTCAAAGATCATCATGTGAGGATGACATTCTACCCCTTCCAGCAGCATGCCCTGCTCATTTGGGTGGCATGCCCCATACACTCCAGTGGGCCAGGTCATAGGGCAACATTGATTAGTGGGCCTTGCTCATTATTGGGATCATGCTGCTTTATGTATCCCACACTGTTTTTCACGTCCAATGAAATCCTTGATTCCTTCTTACCAAATTCTAAAAATTCCTTCTCTCCACCCAATGAGCAGGCTTAAAAGGTGAATTAAATAGAAAACAAGTAAATTATAGAAACACACTAGTCAGCAATAATTAACACTTAGTAAGTCTTATCCTTAACAGTCCATCTTGCAGCCTTCTCTGTATACTGGTCCACTACCTATTCCACTTGAGATGATTGATCCAATGCTGTTTCGTGCTAATTTAATAGGCGACAGTGATGTTATCACCACCAAGTAAGATCCTTGCCACTTTGGTTCCAATTCAGGAGCATGATGCATTTTTATCCACACCAGCTGTCCAGGAAAGAAAGAGTGGGCTGAGTTTCTTATGTTCTTTTTTCAACTCCATTTCTTAGTTTATTTCACTTACCTTGGGTGTAGTTTTTGAATTTATTTCTGAAGTGAGACTTGCTATACAATAAACTAAACTATTCTCCCCAAAGAAATTTTCTTTCCAACTGGATTTAATTTCTTATTTTATATTTGAAATTTTATTTTCATCCTAATGTTTATTTTTTAAACACTTATTATGATTATAACCTTTAAATCGTTGTACAAAGAAGCTCCCATTCTACAAAACAGTACACAAATACAAGGTATCTGACAACATTGTCACCCATCCCTCTAACCCTTCCCTTCTCACACTTTTTTGTAGAAATTGAGATAGGTGATTACATATATTTCACATATTTCACAGTATTGTGGAATTGTGATACTTAAAGTCACAAACACATTTTAACCTTGACAAGGCCAATTATTGTTATCATGGTCCAAAGTTTGTTAATTCCATGAGCTATTACAATCCAAATTATTTTTCCCACTCCAGGTGATATTTACATATTTTTGCTTTTGCTTAATGTAGGCTATTCCCTCTTGCCCACTTTCCCTCTCATTCATCTCTTCCCATCACTGTATTTGGGTTGCTTCGTTATTTTTCTTCTATGTCCAGCTGATGGGCCCCTTTGTTGTATGTTGTTCCATTTCCCACTTATTGTGTTCCTCCTCCTGGCTTCCTTCCGTTGCGTGCATATTTCTACCGTCTACACAGTCAAGAACATGGAGTCATTAATGGTGATACAACAAAATGACTGGCTGTCCTTTGATTCTCTAGTTCTGTTTACTTTGTCGTACCTTCTTGCATTTTGGCTTTAGCATCCACGTATCAGGTAGACCTTATGCCATTTGTCTCATTGTTCTTGGCTTACCTCACTCAAATAATTTGGTCTAGATCCATCCATTTCTCTGCAAATACCATCATTTTGTCCTTTCTAATGGCTACATGGTATTCCATTTTATATAGGTTCCACATTTTTTGGTTACAATTATCAGTTGTGGCTTATCTGGGTTGTTTCCAAATCTTGGCTATTGTGAACAGTGCTGCAATAATCATAGAGGTGTGTATGTCTATGTACACTGGTTCCCGTTGTTCACAGTAGATGTCTAGGAGTGGTATGGCCAGTTCATAGGACAGGTCGATATTTAGCTTTCTAAGGTACCTCCAGACTGCTTTCCAAAGTGGTTGTATTAGTATACATTCCCACTAGCAATGCAGTAATGTTTCTTTCTTTGTATCCCTTCCAGCATTTTTCATTGGCTGAATTTAGGATGTGGGCCACATTGACTGGGGTAAGGTGGTATTTCAGAGTTGTTTTTATTTGCATTTCCCTTACAGCCAGGGATGATGAACATTTCCTCATGTGTTTCTTTGCCATTTTTATCTCTTCTTCTGAGAAGTCTCTCTTTAGCTTCCTTGACCATTTCAAGATTGGTTTGTTAGGTTTGTGAAGCGTTAGTTTCTTGACTTCACCATATATAATATAATGGATATTATAATATAATGGATATTAGACGTTTTTCTGTTATATTACTGGTAAATATTTTTTCTCATTTCTTCCCAATTCCTGGTAATCTCTATGATTCCTTTTTGTAGGCTTTTTTAATTTTCATGAAACAGACTCTATAACTTTGGTTAGGTTAATTCCTAGATACTTTTTTTTTGCGGTTATTGTGAATGGGGTTGTTTATTTGATTTCCCTTTCTATTTGTACATTGATACTATACAGAAAGGCGACTGATTTCTGTGGGTTAATTTTGTATCCTGATACTGTGCCAAATTGGTTTATAAGCTCTAAGAGTTTGGGGATGGAGCTTTAGGGATTGGTAATTTATAAAATAATCCCATCTGTAAAAAGAGAGCGTTTATCTTCTTCCTGTCCCCTGTGGATCCCTTTAATGTCTTCCTCTTGCATTATTGCTCTGGCTAAGAATTCCAGAACTATATTGAAGAAGCGTAGATAGAATGAGCATCCTTGTCTTGTTCCTGTTTTTAGGGGAATTGGTTGTAGTTTTTCCCACTTAAGTATAATATTGGCCTTTGATGTGCCATGTAAGACTTTTATTATCTTATGTAATGTTCCTTCAATTCTTATTTTTCCATAGCTTTTAATATAAATGAGTGCTGAATTTTATCAAAAGCCTTTTCTGCATTAATGGAGATAATCATATGGTTCTTAACCTTGGATCTGTTGATGTGATTGATTAGATATATTAAACCATCCCTGCATCTCTAGGATAAAGCCCACTTGGTCATAATGTATGATTTTTTTGATATGTTTCTGGATTCTGTTGGCTGCAATTTTATGGAGGAGCTTTGTATCTGTCTTAATAAAACAGATTGGTGTGTAGTTTTTTTGTGGGGTCTTTGCCTGGTTTGGGGATGAAAGTGATATTGGCTTCATAGAATGAGTTTGGGATTACTCCCTCTGTTTCTACTTCTCTGAAGAGCTTGAGGAGTGTGGGTATTAGTTCCCATTAAAGGCATTACAGAATTCTGTAGTGAATCCATCAGGTCCTGGGCTTTTCTTGTTGGAAGATTTCAGATTACATCTACTATCTCATTGTAGGTAATTGACATGTTTAATTGATTTCTTTCTTCTTGGTTATGTTTGGGCAATTTGTATTTCTTTTTCTCAGGCAGAAAAAGAGTTTACTGAACTGCTGCCCACACCATGTATGGTGGAGAAGCATAGCTTAAAAGGAAGGGGGAGACCCACCTCTGGGCCAGGACTTATCTAGGCTAGGGAAAGGAAGAAGTGTGGCCCAGTGGGGGAAAGGTGTGGCCACACTGGATCTCAATATGACCTCAGGGTCTGGGACCCTCCTATGGTCAGATGGGAGGTTTGTGACCAGAGGTGGCTCAGGATATGCCCTAGAAGGAGGGGAAGGTGGCTGCTTCCAGGTCTGCTAGTTACCTATGTTACAGATATTGGGCAGAAACTTAGCCAAGAAGGAGGGAGGTGTTACTGTTCAGACCTTACATTCCAGCCTTTTGATAATTATGAAAAAGGGTGAAGATTCTCTCTGTCGATTTCCTGTTTGCAAGGGGTCTGAACAGTAGGGGTAAATGGATGAAATGAGATCCCATCTAAGAGAAGGCAGCAGGCAACAGCTGTCACTTGGACAATGAGTCCTTAGATGAAGTCTGGAGGAGGCAAGTCTCTTGGACGAAGTATGGAGAAGTCTCATGAGGCATTGAGGGACTGAAAAAATATACTTGAGAGCAAATAAATGGCAAGAGGAAGGACTTGGGGCTGAAAATGTTGGTGGAAATATCCCTATCTACTTCTGACATCTGGCGACTGGGTAGAGAAGAAGGCAAGTGACAAAGGCAAGAATATAAATTCCTGTCCAGTTGAAAGTTAGACTGGTATGGACATTAGATGGGCAGTCTTCTTACTTCTATTGGCCTCCCAGCTCTGGTTAATTTTGAAAGGGCAGGCACAAAGTGGCTGATTTGTATCATCTCCTCTTATTCCTTTCCATGTTCCTTTGTTCTGCAGACTGGCTTAGTCTAAATGTTGTTGCTGGGATGGTTTGTCCCAGTTGATATTCAAGGAGGTTTGAACTCAAGGCCTAGGCACTGTCCCTGAGCACGTTTGCTCAAGGCTAGCACTCTACCACTTTGAGTTATAATACCACTTGCAGTGTACCCTGGTTAGAGTTAAGAGGCTTGAACAAAGCTTTCACCCTGGTTCTTTGCAGGTTAGTTGGGAGATGGAGTGTTAGGGATTTTTCAGCCCGGGCTGGATTTGAATTGCAACTTTTGTCTCGAAAACCCTTTGTTATTTCCAATTAAAGCAGCAAGGAGATCAAATAGAATAAGTAGACCTTACCTGGTCCTTATCAAGAATTGACCAAATATTCTGCAATGACAAAACTTGTTAGATGGGAGAATCTTAGCACAAATATGCCCAATATTTTAGCATCATGTATTCAGTACTAAACTAAACAACACAAAACAAAAGAAGCAAAACTCAAATCCTAAAATTTTAGAGAACAATGTTTAGACATCTTTGCTAACAAAGCACATCAGATGGTTGGGCCTTAGTTACCAGACTCTGTGAAAAGAGCAACTTATTAGCAAGGCACATTTGCATAGATGGATGGAGGAGAAGTAAGTTTGTTGGAAGTGTAAGGATTGGAGTGGGCCAAATCCTTAACCCACCATTTGGTCAAGATGGCAAATTTCTAAAAAAATGCAAAGAAAGCCTGAACAAATAATCAAGCCTAGTTTTGCTAGCCTTTTAGAGGCAACCTAGAATGGGTGCCCTGGACCCATCCCATGTCGCAGGCTTCATAGCACAATACAAATAGTTGTAGAAAGGGAGAGATATAGAAAGTTGGACATGATTAGCAGAGAGCAAAGAGATACTGAAAGTGAACAGATTTCTGACCATTTACCATTGCAGAGGCAAAAATTGTCTAAATCTGAGAAAAGCATAAAAAATTAGGTGCTCTGGCTATCCAGGGAGCACAGGAGGCATTTCAGAGGGGTTTTATGGCTCGGGCATGCCTTGTAGCACCCCATTAAATGTGGAGGAGAGTCAGTCCGTTGAGTGAACGAGAGCTGACTAGGCAGAAGCGTTGTCCCTACTTCCTCTAGAGCACTCTAGAGAGAAATGGCCAAGACCCCATAACCAAGTATCCTCGGGTTCGGAGGTGACCAGCCTTTCCCCTAAAGACCATAAGAGTATCTGGCATGGCGCCACATCTGAACAGAGATTGAGCAACAGAGAGCTGTAGAGAGTAGTTTCACTCGCCAGAGAAAAGAAGTGTGGATGTGGATATGAAGGCCAGCAATGGTATTGGTGAAAAATCTCGTGTGGTGTCTCAAGGCAGTTTAGTTCACAGAAAAGGGGTGGTTAGGAAATTCTAACATTTCCAACTCAAAAACCCCATCTGAGTCACAGCATCATATGTAAGGAATATTAAATAGGTAGGTTTCATTCGATAGCCTATGAAGAGAATACCACACACACTATTAAGGCAGGAAAAGAAGTTTATTTACTAAACTGCTGCCCCCATACATACATGGTGAAGAAGCAGGACCAAAAAGGACAGGAGGGATAGCAATTTGTATTTCTGTAGACATTCATCCATCTCTGCTAGGTTTTCCTTCCTTTGTGAGTAGAGTCACTTATGATTGTTATAGAGTCCTTATGATTGTTTGGATGTCTTGGATGTTTGTTGTAATTTTTCCTGTGGTATCTCTGATAATATTGATTTGGGTCTCCTCTCTTATTTTGTTAGTTACTCTTGCCAGTGGTCTGTCAGTTTTATTAATTTTTTTCTTAAAAACAGTTTTTTGTTTAATTAATTTTATTTATAATTTTCTCAGTCTCTGTCTCATTAATTTCAGCTCTTATTTTGGTTATCTCTGTCTAGCAACTTTAGGTTCAATTTTTTTCTTATTTCTGTAGCAGTTTTAGTTGTATCATAAGATTGTTTACTTGGTCTCTGTTTTCTTGATATGTGCACTGAGAGCAATACATTTGCCCCTGAGGACTGCTTTCGCTGGGTCCCATAGGTTTCTTTGTGATGTTTCTTCATTTTCACTGAATTATAGGAACTTTTTAACTTCTTCTTTAGCTTCTTCTGTGACTCATGTGTTGTTCAACTTAGTGCAGTTTAATTTTCATGTGTTTAAGTTTTTTCTACTTTATGTCTTCTTATTGAGAACTAGTTTGATTCCACTGTGGTCAGATAGAATACAGGGTATTATGTGGATCCTCTTGTATTTGCTTAAAGTCCTTGTATGAACTAAGCAATGATCTATTGTAGAAAAAGTGAAGGGGTTGGCAAGAGTTAGACCCTGCTGGTGTGAATGCCTATAATTGTAGCTACTCAGGAGGCTCAGATCTGTGTATTCTGGTTCAAAGCCAGACCAGGCAGGAAATTTCATGAGGCTTTCTTGGGTTGATCAGCACCACACTCTGCATCATGCCTGGGGTTGTTCACCACCTTTGTCACCATGGGTTGGGCTGGGATGCTTATGCAAACTGGTATGGAGAGGCTCTCCACACCACCACGAGTCAGTGTTAACCAGTGCTGCTGCCTCAGGCTGGGCTAGGCTGCTTATGCGGGCCAGTATGGAGAGGCACAAACAGCCATTGTTCTGGAGTTGTTCATTGCCGCTGTCCTTGCCACAGTTTTCACTGCCGCCCTGGGCTGGTCTGGGCTGTTCCTGTGGGCTAGTACCAAGAGGCATTGTGCCCAGAGTCTGGGTGGTTTGCCACTACTGCCAGCTTCTGCTGCTGATCCAGGTTAGGCTAGGCTGTTTACACCAGCAGGACAGAGGTGCTACACTGCCAGTCTAGTGTTGTTTGCCATTGCTGACAGCTGCTGCTGCTCCTGACTGGGTTGGGCTGCTTGCACCAGCCAGGCAGAGACGCCATGCCAGGGAGGGTGAGGGGAATCTTCAGGCCGGCTCTGTCTTCTGAGATTTCAGTTTGTATTTTTGGGTAGGCACTGGACCTTGGGAGTCTTCTGTGAGCCTTGGGATGCTTGTGGGTGTGTAGTTCTCAGAGGGTCCAGAGCCAGGCCACTTAAGCAACCTGGCACAAAGCTCCACCACTTAAGCTGCTCAGTGGGGAGCCCCATCACCAACAAGGGGTGGGGAAGGGTCTTCCTACTTTACTGTCTGTGTAGGTTTTTCCCTTTTCTTTTTTCACTTTCTGTATCTCTCTGAGTAATTGCCATTTTTTTTTGTGGGTCACTTGCAGAAACG
The DNA here is from genome assembly GCF_019054845.1 of Dipodomys spectabilis. Lineage (NCBI taxonomy): Eukaryota > Metazoa > Chordata > Mammalia > Rodentia > Heteromyidae > Dipodomys > Dipodomys spectabilis. The sequence continues at coordinate 1,084,347 of NW_024870849.1, forward strand.
GAGCATTGAAATCCAAACTCTGTATTTCGTTGGGGAGAGCTGTGGTGTTTTCCTGCTGTTCCATCGCCATCTTGGCCCCTCCCTTTCAGGTGGACTTTTTCTTATGTGGCTGGTGGGCTTTCTTTACCAAAGGATAGGTCCATAAAAGAATATGTTGTAAAGCCTACAGATTGTAGTTAGACATTTCTGTTAATATAGCCTTCCCAAATTTAGGAACCGAAGGGTGTGGTCTTCCCTAAAGTATTTCAAAGGGATTAAATCCTTTAACACAAGGGCTACATCTTGCTCAAAGGAGAGCAAAGTGGAGGAGGCTCACCTAGCCATGGACAGTCTCTGTATTTAATTTAGTTTGTTTGCTTTGAGGGCATATTCATTCTTTCTCATGCCTTGAACTCTGAGCTCTATAAATGGATTGTAACTTCTAATTTATTCCTAGAGTGTTAGTTAATAATTGAGAACTTGGGCCATGAATGCAGAGCCATCTTTGGAACCCACAGCTAAGGGTAAGCCAAATCAAGGAATTATTACATGCCTCAGCTCAGCCTGAAAAAGTGTCCACTATTACTAATAGATACCAATACCCATACTTTCCAGCTTTACCTCTGTGAAGTCCACTTTCCCAAATTCACCATCTGAGTTTCCTCACATATGTATTCTTTCCATACGTTCCAGCTTTTCAGCATTTACTTGTTGGAAATTACCTACACACCTTACAAAGTACTGTCACGCTAAGGCCTCACTGGTTTTCAGAACAGTTTAGGTAGTGGCCTCGGGAAATTTACCAGGGTTCAAATATCTACACGTAAACTGACAGAAAGCTTGAGCCTGTATGCTTTTTTCACAAGTTCAGTGTCAAAATTTGCACACTTATTACAACTGTTTTTGCTTCTTCCTTTAATGTTAATGACCAGTAGTTCTAGAGATCCTACTGGTTTTAGAGTAATCTCCCAAGCTACCTGATCAGCTTAGATGTTTCCCTGTATCTTAGGGTCTCTAGTTTTTTTAACATCTGTTCAGTACTCTGAACCTTGGAGACTTCTTCCATTTTATTCTCCTCCTTTTCTCTCAAATTTGCTTTCAAAATCCCACTCTTCTTCTCAATGTGCTCCTTAAACTGTAACTGTTTTGGCAGGGTCACAGGAGAGTTCTTTTGACTGGACAACTGCTGCTCCTTCTCACAATACCTTTGCTTGATTTTCAGCTCCTCCCTGAAGTTCAGAAAAGTGCTATTATGAGGTATTTTGTCCCACCTCCACCTGTTCCATTGGGACGTGAAGGTTCTGCATTACATTTATGATGAAGATCTCAGCAGTCTTTTGGGACTTTTACTCTAGTAGTTTCTTTTTCTAGTTTTCAACTTCAGTGTATTTTTGTGACAGATCTTTCAACTGTTTGTTTAGCCCTTCTGTTTTTCTTCCTAATGCTCTTTCCTTTTCCCTAGCATTCTCTATCAAAGCATGTGGCCGTTTAACTCTTTCTGAAGAGTAACAATCTCTTTGTTGAGCCTGATATTTTCCTGTTCACTTTACTTGACCTCATCTATGACAGCACTTCCCTGTCTTCTCTGCTAATTACTCTTTCCTTTTCGCTCTGTTGCTTTGAATTTCTGGTGACAATTTTCAAAGCTTATAATCGACATGTACTACAGCCTAATACATTCTTATATCAGGTCCAGCTCATTTTTCAGGTCCACGATTTCATAATGCAGCAACAGGATCTCTTTTTGGCCTCACTTGTGGTTAGCAAGGATGGCAGTATTGGTGTCTTGTGTTTCTGTCGGCCTGTGGTCCCTTAATTTGTCTCATACGTATTCAGGGTTTGTATTTGAATTTCATTTAATTCTGAGTGTTTTCTAGGTTCCTTTTGAGGATTTTCTTCTCATTTTTCACTCTCACAAGTTTATATCTTCAAATCTTTTCTTCACATCAAATAATTCTCTCTGTTTTATCCAATGTGTTCTTCTATGTGCTTTTAACACCTTGGTTGGTTTTAACTGGCACATAATGGAGATTCAGTCTTTTATAAGCCTGTGTTTTGAGATAAAAGTGTGTGAATTTTTCTTTGCCACATTTCTTCTTAAGTTCAGAGGGCTGCTTTTTAAATTGAACACAGTTGGAATTCAGAGCAACAAGCTCCTTTGCATGTTACTCCAGAGATATGAACACGTTTTCCAAGTGTTTAATGTGTTTACATACCTGACTGAGGCTATTACCCAGGTGCTGGCAGCCCAAAGCCGAAGAACCCGAAAACCATTGGGGAGAGGGACTTGTTTTAAATGCGGGCAGGAGGGGCACTTTAAGAGGGACTATTCACAACAACCCCCCCCCTCCCCCCCCCCCCCCCCCCCCCCCCCCGCCAAACGGCCCGGGAGGTCCTAACCTCCCCCTACACCCTGCCCCAGGTGAAGGAATGGGTACCATTGGAAAAAAGATTGTCCATCCAAATTTGATGTAAATAGGAAGCCTTTAAACTAGGGGAGTGGTGTCTTCCAGCCCCATTAACTCAAGGAGGAACCCACTGTGCTGTGAGTCCCAGGCAGCCTCATGGCAGGATGACCCAGGCCCATAGGACTGTGTCCCTGGAGGAAGGACTCCACATTAAAATTACTATTTTCACAGGTGGGAAGCAATTTCACTGCCTAATTGACACGGGGGCAGATCAAACCATACTCAGAGAGGAGGAAGTGCCCTTGGACTGGAAGGTTGCACCAAGGCCCCCAATATTGGGGGTAGAGGGCAACTCCCAGTCCAAAGAGACGGTTGCCCATATGAAATGGACTAGACCAGATGGAGAACGGGTAAAGATATGCTTTTTAGTGGCAAAAAACTCACTGCCAATTTACTAGGGCAAGACATGCTAAGATAAATGGATGCCATGGTCACTACAGACCATTGAGCATCCTATGATGATATCCTGGATGGAGAAGAAGCAGAAAGGCTTAAACAGGATCTAGAGAGAGTTAAGGAAAAGGATTTTTAACTTTCATAATTACAGAGAAGAATATAGGGGATCCGCTCAGTTACACCCCCAATCCTAAAGGCCACTGCTTTTGAGTACCTCCCATTAGGTGGAAACCCAGAAGCCCTATCTTGGTGGAGAAGTGGCCATTGACCAAACCTAAACTTGGAGCCCTCCACTTCTTGCTGAAGGAACAGATAAACCTTGGGCACGTATGTCCTTCTATTAATCCTTGGAACACACCTGTATCTGTTATTCAAATGCCTTCTGGGGCTTGGCGTATACTCCAAGATCTAAGTAAGATAAATGAAAGGATGGAGTTAGTAGGAACGACCCTAAGAGGCATGCCCTGGACTCCCACTCTACCTTCAGAATATACCTTAGTTGTTTATAGGTGTTACAATGATTTCTGCAGTTTTAACTTAAAGGGGGGAGCCATTAGAGTGGTTTCATACTCCCCTGGGCGTCACACCTCAGGTGTACTCTCAGGCAGGCCAACTTGCAGATGTTATTGTCAAGGGAAGGACCCAAGCTCAAAGGCATTATGGCCTCAACCCTCACTCCATTGTTTTTCCTTTTCAGATGGTAGACGTTGAGTGGCTCACTCAAGCCAATGCTCATCTTGCTCTCTCTGAGGAGGGGTTCCTAGGCTAAATTGATTGCCATTATGGACCATCCAAATGGACTGTCACATTATGGCTACTTCCCCTCAAAATGCCTTCTCTATTTTCTCCTACGAATCTTCCTGGTGCCCTCCATATTTTTTTCTGATGGAGGTAAAGCAGGCTCTGTGTATGCTGCCTTTGAAGAGCAACAAAAGACCCTGAGCCAACAAATATTTCAACCTTGTCAAGGGTCAGCACAATATAAAGAAATTCTGGCCGTAATTATGGCCCTTCAGGACATTAAAAAACCCTTTAATTTGTATTCTGATATCCTATATATGATTAACTTGTTCCCTCATATTTCTCAGGCACATATTAAGCTGGATGAAAACCCTATTTCCCCTCTTATGGTTACCCTTAAGGGTGTGTTAGAAGGGTGAGGAGCCCCTATTCATATTCAACATTTGAGAGGGCATTCAAAACTTCCTGTGTTTTGATCCCTAGGCAATAATTGGGCGGACCAGTTAGCTACTGGACCACAAGTATTAACATTACAAGAGGCTACCTGTTTGCATGATTTCACCCACATTAACTGAAGGGGTCTTCAACATAGATTTCCTCAGATTCCTGTAAAGGATCTCAAAAAGATAGTACATACCTGCAAAACATGCCAGCCCTTCTTAAAAGTACCCCATTACAACCACCAGCGGTAAATCTCAGAGGCCTTAATCCTGGCAGACATTATTCATTTCCTAGCCTTTGGTACGTTTAAAAATATCTTTGTATAGATACTTACTCAAGAGCATGCTGGGCCACTGCACATATAGGAGAAAGAACTAAACATTCACAAGCACATTTTCTTCAATGCTCTGTCACCTTGGTTCTACTGGCACAAGTTAAAACCAATAATGGACCCTGTTTTGTTAGTAAAGCAATGTCAGAATTTTTTGACAAATGGCACATTAATCATACTATAGTATTTCCCTATAATCCCCAAGGCCAAGCAATTATAGAAAGAAATGACCAATGTCTTAAGGAGAAATTATTAAAACAAAAAGTGGGAGTTAGCCCCCATATACAGTTACAGATAGCTTTGTTTACCATTAACATTTTAAGTTTTCCAAAAGGGGCAACTGAATCCAGTTTTCAGAAGCACTGGGGACAACTAAACCCTAAGCCCCAAGTGAAATTCAGGTGGAAGGACCCCCTGACACAACAATGGAGAGAACCTGACCTGCTAGTTACCATGGGCAGGAGATTTGGATGCATTTTTCCCACAGAGATGTCAACCTCCATTTGCGTCCTTGCCAGGAACCTTAAAGTTTTACCGATTTCCTCTATACAGGAGGATGCCCAAGTGTAAACTAACCAACAAGGAAAGAAAAATGGCTATGGTGGCAGAGGCTTGTGTTTAAAGGAGGGAAAGCAAGAAAGATAACTAACCATTCCCAAGGGCAATCAGCCCTTGAGAAGCTCTTGTGTTCTCTAACAATTGCAGATGGCAATACTCCAGCTGTTGGCTCTTCTGACCCTCCCAGTGCCGGCAATGGCTAAGGAATCCACATCAACCTCATTGGGTGACCTGGGCAGTGATCACTGCTGGCAATGCAGACATAGCTCCACAAGAGAAGCTGTCCCTTCGACCTGGTGGCTTGACCTTCATTTTGATCACCTCCCTATGTCATTACATATGGACCATTTAATATTTTTGTAGGAGCTATTTATTTTAATGCTACCTGTTCTAATATTCCTTTTACAAACCCCACCTCTGGACTCTGAAATCGCAAAGACTGCTGTCCCATTCCTGACTGTTAAAGGACTGCTAATGACATTGCTTGGCCTGGGAATGCTTTTGCTGATGGTTTTTCTATGCCTTCCTTGCATTATATGTGCACTGCAATCCTCTTATGAGTTTAGCCAGCCAGTTATGAATTTCCTTCAAGAGGAACCGCAGCCAGAGATGGGTAAGAGAGAGGTGCCAGTCTGACCAACCTAAGACAGGGCCTTCTCCTTTGCTCTGAAGAAGTTCTGGATGAAGGGTAAGACAGACTAGATGATTCACCCAACCTAAGACAGGCGGATTCTCTTCTTTGAACAAAGACGTAGTGTTGGGAGACAACAGTAAAACTCAAAGGTCATCTTGACCCCTGTACTTGCTTGGAGGCACAAACAAAGAACTGGCTTAATTGAAAGAATCCAGGTGCTCGGGATTACATTGCTATGTCTGCAGAGTTTTTTTTTTCCTTGTTTTTCTGGACTATAGAAGAATGGCCTGAGAGTGGGGGCCCACGAGGATGCACTGTGTTGCATGTGTGGAATTCCCAATACACAGGCTGCTCCCATGTTCTGAAGAAGACAAGATAAAGACTGTTCTATATGCCCCGGAATTAATCGAACTACTTCAGACATTTCTAACTGTGGTGGGGCTGATGTTTATTACTATGCTAGTTGGGGATGTGAGGCAACAGGGACGGGCTCTTATATCACGCACAAGGGCCCTATCCTTTTCTGGCAAATCTTGACCCCCAGACTTGCCTCAAACCCCCTGCATAGCCAATGCTATTCTTACCAATCTAATCCTGTTAAAATAACCTTTACAGAGGAGAGGAAAAGGATAACTAACTGGGAGTTGTATCTGCCATTAATACAGAAAGGGGGAATCTGTGGTGCACACAGGCAGCAAAGATGGCCCTGAGAGGATGTTGATTGAGCAGAGCCTGATTTGTTTACCTTCCGTGTGTAAACAGCTTGTGGAAGCTTAGGTGTATGATAAGGTGTTACCTTTACAGTGAATGGTTGGTTCCATTTCCTCTCCTCCCATGCAGTCTTTTGCTTTAAAAAGGTCTTGCTCTGTGTTAATAAACGAGTCCCTTCTTGACTTGACTCACTTCATCTGATTGTCTCCTGGGCTAAGGGAGGCTGAGGAATGGGCGAACAGCCACACGTAGCTTTCCTGGGACCCTGTCCAGCTTTCGTGGGATGGATGAAGACCCGACAGAAGAGGGCAGGTTTGTGATGTCACAGTGTGTTCGTGAAATCACTATAGCACTGTGATGTCACAAAGTAATTGTGATGCCATATATTTATGAGATCACAATGGTTTTCTGATATCAACCCAAATGCCACATTTGAAATAGAATGAACTAAGAGAATAGGCATTTACAATGTGTCTATAACATCGCAATGAAAATTTAATGTCATAATGCTATGAGGTCATTGTAAATTGATGTTGCAAGGAGGTAATGATGTCATAATGACTATGTGTTGTCACACTGGTGATTGGGTCACAAAGGGTTTGTGATATTACAATGTCATATATGAATTCAATTATGTGTTCACAATGAGGATATGGATCCACAAAGGGACTGTGATGTCACAAGTTTTCAAAGGAACTTAGGGGTCAGGATAACTTTATGATACACTGTGGTGATGAGGTCACAACAGGCCTATGATGTCATAATGATTTGGTAATATCTCAAACACATGTCCAGTTTCAACTGCTAGTATTTCACAATGTGCATACAAGTTCAAAGAAGGAGCTTGAAGTCTTAATGGACATGAGTTTTTATAAATGTTATGAGGTCATATTAGGCTTGTGAATACACAGTGGGACAGTGATATCACCATGGCAATGTCAACTCAATACATCATGACAAAATATTGTTTTGGTGTCACAATTAGTTGATGATGCTACATTGGTGATGAGGTCACGAAAGATTGGTGATGTCACAGTGTGTTGGGCATGTCACAATGACATGATGGTTCTCAATTGTTTTTACCTTACAATGAGTATATGAGTTCACAAAGGGACTTTGGTTTCTCCAATAGTATGTGTTGTCACACATATAATGAAATCCTAGAAGGTTTGTGATGTCAGAATTTGTCACAATGGATATGAAATCTGGCAGTGTGATATCACCATGGTCATGATGTCACTGGGAATTTCTGATATCAAATGTCATATGTGAAATTTAATGAATTCAACAAGAAATTATGAGGACAAAAAGGCCTAAGATATTAGAATTGCAGCATGTCACAAAAGTTATGATGACAGGATAGGTTAGTGATGTCACGGGGGGTTATGTGATATTGTGATATGTGGTTATTGTGATATCACAGTGGCAACGTGATGTACAAAGTGATTGTAATGTCACAGTGTTTATGAGTTCACGATTTGTTTATGATATCAACCTACAAGCCACATTTTAAATAGAATGTAATCACAGAAAAGGCATTCATAATGTGTCTATGATGTCACAAGGACAATGTGAAGTTGTAAATCTATCATATCATTTTAGTTGTGTAATTTCCCAATGTGCAGATGTTGTCAAAATGACAATGTGAAGTCACAATTGTGATGAACTCACAGTTTTTGATGTTAAAATGTCCTGTCTGATTCTCAATTGTCAATATTTCACAGTGGGGATTTGAGTACACAAAGGGAATGTGATGTCACAAATCTGTGTATTTTTTCAAAGGATGTAAGAGGTCATAATAGATTTGGGATGTAGCAATGTGATCCTTGTGTCAAAACAGCAATGTGATGTTACAATGGGTTTGTGATGTCATACTGGTGATGAAGTCACAATGGATTAGTTATGCCACGACTTTGTAATATGACAATTATTTGCCCAATTTCAATTGCTACTAGACCACCATGAGGACACGGTAAAAACCAGCAGTGCCCCTATAATCCACGGGAACAGATAGTCATCATGGCCTCTTGGTCTGTACCACCAGAGAGGGTGGCTGCATGCCACTGGAAGGGGCAGGACATGCTGCTGAAGGAGATAGGATGTCAAGCCCAACATAGTGAGCTGCCAAGAAGTGATTTGGCATGAACATTTGGGAAGTGTTGATTGAAAACTCTTATGCGGGAAATATATCACAGTGGGGGAAGGGCACAGCCTATATATAGGCTGCATGTTCAGAGCAACAGAAGGGGAGAGAAAAAGGGGAAAGGCCTGGAAGGAAAGAAGTGATGAGACTGCAGGAAGGTAAAGACCTGGGAGGAGAGGAAATTGAGGGAGAGCAGGAGGTGAAGGATGGCAGCTGGCCACCTGGATAGGGCAGGGCAGGACTGTCAAGAGTAGAGCAGCCTGAAGGGAAGGGAATGGTGGAAGGAAAAAATGAAAAGACCTGAAATGTAGGACAGGTCTGGAGAGTAGGAGGATGAAGAGAAAGGAAATAGCCTTGTCCTTTGAAATGTGGAGTTTTGGAGATCATTATTTTGGGGGATGATTGTTTGCAGACCAGTTAATAAATGGCTGGGCTGCTCTTTGGAGCTCTGAGGGTTCATGGTGGTTGAGGCTGAATTTAGCTCTGGGCATTCAGCCCAGATGAAGGTAGTCGCTTGTTACAAAATTTATGAGGACAAAATAGGTTTGTCATTTTACTTTGCATTAATGATATCACAATGTCAATATGAGGTCACAAAGGGATTGTAATGTCACAATGGTGAAGGGTTTCTGAAATCAAACTATATACCACATTTCAGATAGAATGAAATCACAGAATAGGCAATCACATTGTCTCTATGACCTCACAATGAAAATGTGATGACATAATGCTATGATGTCATTGTCATTTTGGGATGTCACAATGGTCTGATGTTTTCCTAACAACAATGTGATCTCACTCTGGAGATGATGTCACAAATCATTTGTAATGGTCCAATGGCATGTCTGATATCAGTTGTCCTTTGTTCACAATGATATAACTACCCAAAAGGACTGTGATGTCACAAAAACCATGTGCTTTTTCAAAGGTGCTAAGAGGTCACAACAGGTTTGGTATATCACAAGGTGATCGTGATATCATTGTGGAAATATGTTGTCACAATGGGTTTGTGATGTCACAGTGGGGATAAGGTCACACCTGGATAGTGATGTCACTATGAATTTGTAATATCACCATTGTATAGAGCTAGAAGTCAGAAAGGCCATAAATTTTGTAAAATATTATGAGTACCTAATATATTGGTGGAAATGCGATGGGACAGAGATATCCCATTGGCAATATAATGTTACTATTACATGAGATAGTATTGTTTTGAAGTCACAAATAGTTGGTAATGCCATATAGGTGATGAGGTCATATAGATTTGTGATTTCACAATGGGATGGTGATGTCACATCTCATGCTAGGTCTCTAATTGACAATGAATATATAAGTTCACAAGGGATAATGATGTATCCAAAGGCATATGTAGGCACAAGTGTAATGAATCTTACCAGGTTTATAAAGTCACAATGTGACTCAATGTTCATGACATCTGGCAATGTGATGTCACAGTGGTCGTGATGTCACAGTGGATTTCTGATATCACATATCATACCTGATGTATTATGAATTAAACAATTTATGAGCTCAGAGAGGCTAGTGATCACACTGGCAGCATGTCAAAACATTTATGAGGATAGGACAGTTTTGTGATGTCACAGTGGGTTAGTGATATCATAATGGCAATGCGGTGTCATCAAGGTATTGTGATGTCATTATGGTTATGTTATCACAATCTATTTCTGTTATCAACCCACCTGCCACATTTGAAATAGAATGAAATCACAGAATAGGCATTCCAATGTATCTGTGACATCACAATGACCATGTGATGTCATAATGCTATGAAGTCATTGTTGTTATATGATGTCACAATGGGTTGATGGTGTCATAATAACAATGTGATGTTACACTGGTGATGATGTGACAAAAGTTTTGCCATGTTAAAATGGCATGTCTGATCTCAATTTGCTCAAAGTGAGGATATGGGTACACAAAGGGCCTGTGATGACACAAAGGCCAAGCTTTCAAAGCTTCTGAGGTCATAATAGGTTTGGGATGTCACAATATGATCATGGTGGCACAATGGTAATATGGTATCACAATGAGTTTGTGATGTCTCCGCACTGATGAGGTCACGATGCGTTAGTGATGTCTCATCCAGTTTTAATATAACAATGATATATGCAACTTCAATTTCTTCTAATTCACTATGAGGATACTGTAATAACCAGTGTTGCCAAAATTATCTGTGGGAGTCGATAATCATTGTAAATTCTTGCCCTGGCCCACGGGAGAATGTGGGGAATGCCGCCAAAGGTGGAGGTGTCAAGCCTCACTTAGTGAGCTGTCAAGAAGTGATTGAGCATTGGGCAGATTGGGAAGAGACGGTTAAAAATTGCTAGGCAGTAGACCTGTTGGAGTGAGGAGGGGTACAACCTATATATAGGGTGCATTTTCAGAGCATTGGAAGCGGGGATAAAAATGGGATCTACCCGGATGTAAGAAAGTGATGAGATAACAGAAAGGAAAAAACCTGAGAAGAGAGGAAGATGAGGGAGAGCAGAATGTTGGCAAGTGGTAACTGGGGCAGAGTAGGGCAGGCCTGTGGACAGTGAAGAGAAGAAGGAAGAGAAGAAGGAAGACCTGAAGAGAAGAAGGAAGTGGCGGAAGGGAAAAAGGGAAAGACCAGGAAGGAAGGAGAGGACTGTAGTGAAGGAGGGAAGAATGAAAAAGTAAAAAGCCTTGCCCATTGAGGTTTGGAGATTCAGAGATCATAATTTTTTGGCTCGTCGTGTGCAGACCAATTAAGAGAGGGTGGGGCTGCCCATCGGAGGTCTCAGGTTTGGTGGTCAAGGCTGCTGTTGGACCTGGGTATCCAGTCCAGGATAAGGTAATCTCAGTCCCCTTTCTATTGTAAATTGTTTTATACATTAAATGTGACCACATGGTTTGTCTCCTTGCCTTAGAGGTCATAAGAACACGAGTTCACAGAAAGAGCTTGAAGTCTCAAAGGCCACGAATTTTCTAAGTTGTGATGTGGCCATATAGGTTTGTAAAAACACAATGGGACAGTGATATCACAATGGCAATACCACAATATCATGTCAAAATAATGCTTTGATACCACAATTAGTCGTTGATGCCATTCTCATGATGAGGTCACAATAAGTTTGTGATGTCACAATGGGTTCATGATGTCAGAGTGGCATGGCAGATCTCAATGGTCATTAATTGGCAATGAATATATGAGTTCAAAAAGGGACTGTAATGTCTCCAAAGGCATGTGTTGTCACAAATGTGATGCTGTTCTCACAGGTTTGTGATGTCACAATGTGATACAATGGTCATGATATCTCGCAGTATGATGTCACAGGGGATTTCTGATATCACATGTCATATCAGAAATAAGAGATTTAAAACAGATTATGAGCTCACAAAGAGCCTAACATATGACAATGTCACAAAATTTATAATGACAGGACTGGTTTGTGATGGCACAGCAGGTTAATGATGTCACAAGGGCAATGTGATGTCACAATGAATTGTGATATCACAATGGTTATATGGTCAAATGGGTTTCTGAAATAGAATGAATTCACAGAATAGGCCTTCACACTGTTATGTCTATGACATAACAATGTCACTGTGATTTATCATGCTATGATGCCATTGTCATTTGGTGATATCACAATGAGCTGATGGTGTCATAATGACAATTTGATGTCACTGCTGATTTATGATGTTACAACTGTTATGAGGGCACATTATTTTTCTGATATCAACACACATGCCAAATTTTAAATAGAATGAAAAAGCCTGGCATGGGTGGCTCATGAATGTAATCCCAGTTACTCAGGAGGCTGAGATCTGAGTATTGCAGTTCAAAGTCACCTCAGGCTGGAAAGTCCATGAGACTCTTATCTCCAATAAACACCACTAGAATACCAGAAGTGGTGCTGTGGATCAAGTGATAATGTGCTCGCCTAGAGCTGTAGAGCAGGGACAGCACCCAAGCCCAGATTTCAATTATCATGACCAACTACAACAACAAAAAAGATTAAAAACAGGCATTCACAAGCTGTTTATAACTTCACAATGACAATGTGATCTCATAATACTATCTTGTCCTAGTTTTCTGATGTCAAAAGTAGTTGATGCTTTTATAAAGAGAATGTTATGTCACACTGGTGCTGTCACAAAGTGTTCATGATGTTACAATGGCATGTCTGATATCAATCGTCAGTTCATAATGAGCGTAGAGTTACACAAAGGGACTGTGATGTCACAAAGGCTACGTGTTTTTTCAAAGGTGCTAAGAGGTCTTAATAAGTTTGGGATGTCACAATGTGATAGTGACGTCAAATATCTATGAAAGATCACAATGGGTTTGTGATGTCACACTGGTGATGAAATCAAAGTTTGTGAAGTCACATTTCATAATCACATGCCCAATTTCAGTTGCTACTACTTCACAATGAGGATATGAGTTCACAGAAGAAGACAAATATAAAAGGCCATGAATTTTCTAAAATGCTATGAAGACATACTAGTTTATTGAAAACACAATGGAACAGTGATATCACTATGGAAATGTGATGCTGCCATATGCTGACTTAATAATGTTTTGATACCACAATTGGTGATGCCTCACTAGTGATGAGTTTTCAAGAGGTGTGTGATGTCACAATGGGTTGGTGACAACAAAATGACACATGTGATCTCAATTGTCAACTCACAATGAGTATATGAGCTCACAAAAGGACTGTGATGTCTCCAAAGGCATGCGTTGTCTCAAAAGTGACGAAGTCCTAACGTGTGTTGTCAGAATGTGACAAATGCTCATATTATCTATCAGTGTGATGTCACCATGATCTAAATGTCACACTGGATTAGGGTATCACATTTCATACCTGCATTGGGTAAGAGAGGATTGGAATTTCACAGTGGATTAGTGATATTACTATGGAAATGTAGGGTCACAAAGGGATTGTGCTACCACAATGGCTATTAGATGACAATGTGTTTTTACTATAATAGGTTTGTGCTGTCACAGTTGGTTGGAAATGTCACAATGGCATGCCGATTCTCAAATATCATTAATTCACAATGAAGATATGAGTTCACAAAGGGACTGTGTTGTCTCCAAAGTCATGTGTTGGCACAAATGTGATGAAATCCTAACAGATTTGTGAGTTCACAATGTGACACCATGGTCTTGATGTCTATCAATGTGATGTCACAATATTCATAATGTCAGTTTCAATTTCTGATATCATATGTCATACCTGAATTGTTATGAGTTTGAAAACAGAATATAAGCTTACTAAAGGCCTAAAATATCCTAATGGCAGCATATCACACAAGTTATGACTAAAAACTCATAGTCTTTGGATCTTAAGATTTTTCTTTGAAATTGTATCCTCATTGTGAACTAGTAAAAATTAAAATAGACATGTCATTGTAATAATACAAACTCACAGTGACATCACAAACTCATTGTGATCTCATCACCACTGTGACATCACAAACTCATTGTGACATCACATTGTTGTTGTGCCTTCACAATCACATTGTGACATCACAAAGCAATTGTGAAATCTTAGCACCTTTAAAAAAATACATGACCTCTGTGGCCTCACAGACCCTTTGTGTACCCGTATTCTCATAGTGAAAATTGTGATCACACATAGCATTGTATCATCACAAATACTTTGTGCAATAATTACGACTGTGAAATCACATTGTCATCATGAAACCATCATCTCATTGTGATAACACCAAACCCCAATGACACCATACCATTTTTTTTTCTACTGTACGTTTTTTATTGTAAATATAGTGTACAGAGGGATTACAGTTACATGAATAAGGTAATGAGTACGTATCCTATCAAACATTGCTGTTTGATGTCACTTTGATGTCATAGACCCATTGTGAATGCCTATTCTTTGATTTCATTCTATTTCAAATGTGTCATGTGGGTTGATATCAGGAAACCTTTGTGAACTCATTACCTTTGTGACATCAAAATCTCTTTGTCATAGCACATTGCCTTTGTTATATCACTAATCCACTATGACATCAAATACCTCTCCTGTCCTCAGAATTTTTGTGACATGTCATTGTATTATTTTAGGCCCTTTGTGAGTTGAAAATCTGTGTTTGACTTCATATTTCAGATATGACATGAAATATCTAAAATCCAGTGTAACATCATGATATCACACCACTGGACATCATAACCATTGTGTCAATTTGTGACATCTCAGAACTGTTAGTTCTTCACCTTTTTGACTACATATACTTTGGTGACATCAGAATCGCTTCCCAAACCCATATACTCATGGTGAGTTAATGACAATTGAGATCCCACATGCCATTATGACATCACCAACCCCTTGGGACATCTCAAATCTATTGCGACCTCCTCATCAGTATGGTGTCACCAATTTTGACATCAAAACATTATTACAACATGATGTTGAGACATTACATTGTCATTGTGAAATTAGTGTCCCATTGGGTTTTCACATAGTATGACCTCATACTATGAAGCTTCTTCTATCACCTGGTATCTTCATATTGAATTATGAGTAATTGAAATTGGATATATCATTCTGATATTATAAACTGTGACATTACAAAACCATTGCGACCTCATCAAAAACCCAATGGGACATCTCATTTCCATTGTGATCTTATGAATCACATTGTGCCATTCCAAAGCTATTATGGTCTCTTACCACCTTTGCAAACACACATGGCCTCTGTGACATCACAGAATATTTTTTGTATCCATATCTTCATGGGGAACTAATGATAACTGACATCAGACATACCATTGAAATATAAAAAAATCCTTTCTGACATCGTCATAATTGTGAAATCATGTTGCCATTATGACAACATCAGCTCATTTTGACATGTAAAACTACAATGACATCATACCACTGTAACATTACATTGTCATTCTGATATCATAGACACGTTCTGTTTGCCCTTTATGTTATTTGATTCTATTTCTAATGTGGCATGTTGGTTGATATCAGAAACCCATTGTGAGTTCATGACCATTGTGATATCATGGTGCCTTATTAGCATCACATTGCCATTGCGATGTCACATTGCCAAATTGATGTCACAAAGGGATTTTGATGTCACAAACGTTATGACATTACAATGAGTTTTTCAACCCACATGCCACATTTCAAATACATTGAAATCACAAATTAGGCATTCAAAATGTGACTATGATGTCACAATGACATAATGGCAAATGCTATAATGTCATTGTCATTTTGTGATGTCACCATAAGCTAAAGATATCATAACAACAATGTGATATCATACTGGTTATGATGCCACACAGGGTTTATAATGTTACAATGGTTATGAGGTCACAATGTGTTTCTGATATCAACTGATATGCCACATTTAAAATAGAATGAAATCATAGGATATACATTCACAATGTCTATGACAGCAAAATGGCAATGCGATGTCATAATGCTATGATGTCACTGTAGCTTGGTGATATCACCATGAGCTGATGGTGTCATAACGACAGTCTGATATCACACTGGTAATGCTGTCACAAAGGGTTTGTGATGTCACAGTGGCATGTCAGAACTTAATTGCCATTAGTTTATAGTGAGGATATGAGAATGAAATCACAATGACATACACAAATGAACTGTGATGACACAAAGGCGATGTTTGTTGTCAAAAGTGCTAAAGTTCCTAACAGGTTTCGGTTGTCAAAATGTTAATGATATAAAAATGGGTTAGTGATGTCAAAACTAGTTTGTAATATCACATCTTATTTCAAATTTCAATTGCTACCAGTTCACAATGATACACGTTCACAGAAAGAGCATGATATCCCAAAGGCCATGAATTTTCTAAGATGTGATGAGGTCATAATAGGTTTGTGAAAGTATGATGGTACAGTAATATCACAATTGTAATAAGATGTCAAATTATAATGTCATGTGTGTTATGTCACAATTAGTTGGTGATGCCATAATAGTGATGATTTCAAAAGAGTTTTGTGATGTCGCAGTAGATTGCTGATGTGACAATTGCATTACAGACCTCAATTTTCATTAACTCACAATGAGTATATAAGTTTAGAATGGGATTGTGAGGATTCCAAAGGCATTTGTTGGCACAAATGTGATGAACTCAGAACAGATTTGTGATGTGACAATGTGACACAATGTTCATTACATCTAGCAGTGTGTTATCACTATATTCATGATGTCACAGTATATTTCTAATATTTCTTGTCATACCTGAAATAATATGAGGTCAAAAATAGAGTGAGCTCTCAATGGGCATAACATAACATAGTGGCAACATGTCACAAAACTTATTAGGAAAGGACATGTTTGAGTTCTCACAGTTGTTTAGATATCACAATGGCAATGTTATGTCACAAAGGGATTGTGATGTCACAATGGTTATGAAGTCAAAATGTGTTTTTGATATGAACCCACATGCCACATTTGAAATATAATGAAATCACATAACAGATATGCATAATGTATATATGATGTCACAATGACAATGTGATGTCATAATGGTATGATGTCATTACATATTTGTGATGTCACAATGAGCTGATGTCCTGACAGTGATGTCACAACAATGATTATATTGTAAATGTTTTGTGATATTACAATGGCATATCTGATCTCAATTGATATTTCACAATGAAGATATGGATACACAAAGGTACTGTGATGTCAAAAAGTTATGTGTTTTTTCAAAGGTGCTAAAGATGTCATAATGGGTTTGGGAGGTCTCAAGATGATTGTAATGTCACAATAGCAATGTGACATCACAAAGGTTTGTGATGTCACATTGGTGATGAGGTCACAATGGACAGGACAATTTTGTGATGTCACAACAGGTTAATGATATCACAATGGCACTGTGATGTCACAACAAGTTAATGATATCACAATGGCACTGTGATGTCACAAAGGGATTTTCATGTCACAATGGCTTTGAGGTCACAATGGATTTCTGATATCCTCCAATATTGCTCACTTGAAATAGAATGAAATCACAGAATAGGCATTCACAATATGTCTATAATGTCACTATGACATATGATGTCATAATAATAATAATAATATATTTAAGTTTAGTGATGTCTAAATGGCATGTCTAATTTTATTGGTCATTAGATTACCATGAGGATCCCAAAGGTTGCTATGTGCTGAGTCCTTCAAAAGGCACATTGTGCTGAGTCCATTACACAGGGTTCTTTGTGCTAACTTTTTAAAAGTGTGTTGTGTGCTGTCATCCCAAATGGTGCTATGTTCTGAGTCCTTGAGATGTTGGTATCCCCAACAATCTCACACACACACACACACACACACACACACACACACATACACGGAGGTTCACCGTGCACCTTCTTGGTGTGTGGGGTGGAAGGCAAAGAGTCTCCCCCAGTGGTTGGGCTAAGCAGCAGCTGGATTAAGGGGGAAGCCCTGAGCTGAGGTGAGGCTGTTTCTGCTATGGCCTGGTAGCCTTAGGGCAGAGTCAGGGCAGCACAAGACCAAGGATGGGGAGGGGGTGTGACTGAGGGGCGGACAGGGCAAAGCCAAGGAGGCACATAGCTGCTATAGCCAGGGGCACATGGGTGCTAGTACACTGACGTGGCAGTGGCGGGGCAGCCTGGGAGAGAAGTGGGAGCAGAGAGAGAGAGCAGATAGAAGAGCAGGCACATGCACCAGGGGAGGTGGCATCAATGGCTGGCCTCTTCTGCTCTAGGAGAACAGTTCTAGGCAAGGAGCACAGAGCACAGAAAGCCAGCACAGCAGGCACATCCCTCGCACTGCCCCAGGGAAGCTCAGAGGCTAGGTAGGGCCTAAGTCCAAGGCTCCTGGGCCTGGAGCTCAGCTTCAGGGAGGCGCACTCATCCCTACCACCCGCCTGCCCTGCCCCAGCCCCCTTTCCTGCCCTTTCTGCGGCACTGCTTTTCAAGCATGTCCCTGCCGGTTCAGACCCGTGGTGACTTTTGGAGTCATGCAGCAATGTTGCACCCCCAGCAGGATTGTGGCCCTGACCTGGTCCCAACCCCCGGTCCTCTGCTCTGGGCCTGAGCGTCCACCAAACCACTGCCATCACTGCCTGGTGCACCTGGAACCACAGCCTACAACTTCTCCCCAAAGCACACATGAGTGCTGCTCCAGGGACCCACACCTCACGAACTCCCCCTATGCACCCCCTTCTTCCCCACTCTCCCCCCCCCACGGAACCAGAACAGTGACTCACACCTCTCCTCTCATGTTCCAACCACACACCCCAGGGCCAAGCAGGCCAGCCCTGAGTCTGAGACAAATGCAACCCAGGACTGGAGGTGGGGTAGTGGATGTCGACTCAAAGAACCTACCCCATCCCTAGTGGCCAGCGTCCCAGGAAACAGGGAGATGCAGGAATGGGTGAGAAGGGGGCATCACCTCACCCCTGGCCTGGAGCAGTGGGAGTCACACAGCTGCACATCTGCACCCTTCCCCTCCCTGGTGGGAACCTGGTGGCTTTAGTCAGAGGTGGGGAGTAGCACCTCCACACCTGCCTTCTTGTGTCTTTTCCATTTTGCTGTGGGTGGGGGATGTTGGATGCAGAAGATAGGCCCCCACCTTGCTGTGTGAGCCCTTGTCCTCTGTGCTGTTACCCTTTCACCTGAAAAAAGTCCCAGAAAAGCCCACTAGGGGGGTGATGGCACTGGGGGTCAGATAGAAGGTGAATATCGGGGAGCTCCCGGAAGATAGCAGAGGAGAAGCTGGAATCTAAACAAGCTCTCCCATAGAAAGCAGTTTTAGAGTTCCAGTAAACAGTCCTAAGCCAGAGAATCACACCAAGTGTGCCATCACAGGACAGAGAGTCAGGCCAGAGAGGGAAAATCCAGGCAAGGAGACACATCTGAGCACTTGCCAGCAGCTGCCACCGCGGCAGCAGCGATGGCTGTGGTGGCGCCGGCCATACCTGAGTTACAGAGAGTTCGGGACGAAGGAGAATGACACAGCAGGCGAGCGGATTCTACCCAACACCAGCAAGAACTGACAAGGAGCAGACATCTTCATCCTGCAGTTCGCAGACCAGAGACGACCCAGGAACCAAGACTTGGAGTGAGTAGAAGCCTGACAACCTCACTCCTCCTCAGGGAGCAGAGGAGGGAAGGCCACCCCTCCCCCCACCAGTACTGGAGATCTCCATCTTGGATACCTACAAAGCTCGGCAGAGCTGCTAGCTCCAACTCAAGCCTTGGAATAAAATGTATCATTTAGCAGGTCAAAAGAACTTTAATGGCGGCGTGACCTGCCAGACTCAGCTCCACCCAGGGAAAAGTCACCCAGCTAGAGCGCCAGCCCTAGGAGTGGCTTTCATCACTGGGTAACCAGAGCTAGAGGCTGCCCCTCCCTCTAGCAGCCTCAACAATCAATTGAAATTCAGTAAACAGAAACCCTGAGAATGGCTCCAGGCTGGGCTCTGTGAGTTTTTCACAAACTAGCCCCCAGTAAAAGCGACTGTTTTTTGAAAGGCCTCAACTCTACCCAGAACTAGCCTCATCACTGCATCCCCTCTTTGGTATAACTCAAAGCAGATCTGCCTCCCATTGAACTAGCCTGGGAGGAGGATAGCAAAATCCTGGGTAAAGCAGAGCATTTTTCTGCCTGTTCGAACAAACTGACTTAAGAAACCAACCAAGCCACAGGACCACAAGCAGACTAGACTCCAACAATAGGCTGGTTATGGACACAAGGGGGATACAGGATTTTTCCCACTCCTCCCAAAAAAATCAAAGATCTTCTTCTTTTCTTCTTCTTCTTCTTCTTCTTCTTCTTCTTCTTCTTCTTCTTCTTCTTCTTCTTCTTCTTCTTCTTCTTCTTCTTCTTCTTCTTCTTCTTCTTCTTCTTCTTCTTCTTCTTCTTCTTCTTCTTCTTCTTCTTCTTCTTCTTCTTCTCTCTCTCTCTCTCTCTCTCTCTCTCTCTCTCTCTCTCTCTCTCTCTCTCTCTCTCTCTTATTTTTGGTACCTTATATAAAAAAATTAAAAAAAAATTTTTTTCTTTTCTAAAACATTTTTTAATCTTTAATTTTTGCCTTTTTAAAAAAATTGTTTTCCAGTAACTTTTTTTTCCTCTTATAAATTTTATTTTAGGGATACCTGAGTGTGCGTTTTTCTTTATTTTTTGTTTTCTTTCTCTCTTTTTTTCTTTTTTTAATTATCTTTTTGTTTTTTGTTTAGCCCTACTGACCGTCTGATCTTTTTTTCATCCTTTCTTATCCTTTTCACCTTTCCTCTCTTCCATTCTTCTTTATGTGACTTAATTCTTGTCCTGCACATCCTCAGATAAACCCACAGTTAACTATTAGACCCTATCCCCCATTGTGTACACAATTAATCCACAAATTTATTACTCAATTCAAAACCTCTGAGACTTAAATTGCTTAATAGCAGTACTACCTCTTTATACCTATATAATATTTTAAGCATTTTTATTTTTAAATTTTTCACGTCTCCTTTATATCCCTCCCCTTTTCTCAATATATTCACGTTCTTCTCTAAATATCTTGTTTTCGTTTTTTATAATATTATTAATTTTTACTTTTCTATTTTTTCTGGTCACTTTGCTTTTCCCTTTCCCTTTCTACTTTTTTTTTCTCTCCCTATACTTTCATCCTACCCATTCTATTTCCTGCTTATATAAGACTTAGTTAACTCTCCCTGTGCCTCCCCACATCAAGGTATTCCTGTTTTTTACCCACATCTCTCACTAACCGTAATAATTTCTGGTTTCCAAATACTTCTTTGCAGTTCGTAGCCCATTAACATATAGTTGTTTGATGTTGAATAGATGTATCTGTTGAACTAGATTGTATCTGTAGACTATTGACTGTACAAATTCAGACTTTGGTTGATGCTTGCCTTAAGATAGTGTTCTAGCACAAAACTGGTGCTATTTTCATTCAAATGGGCAAAGTAAGCCGGAAAAACACAAGAAAAATGGCAAATCCGGGTATCTCAATTCCCTATCTTGATAATCAGGGGACAGAACAGATAATGAATAATCCAGAGGAGAATTCCTACATAGTTCTACAAACACTGCTGGCAAACATGATAAATGAAAAGATTGAAAACATACAAAGGACTCTGTATGAGCGTGATAGGGAGAGAGAGGAGGCAATACAAAAGTTTATACAGGAATATCATAAGCGTGAAGAAGCTACTCAAAAACTGATACAGGATTTGCGTGAGCAGCTTGAGAATACTCAAAGAGAAAGGCAGGAATGGCGCGAGCAAGCTGAGAACACTCAAAGAGAACTACAGGAATCCCAAGAACGGGAGGAAGCTAATCAAAGAGTAATACAGGAATTGAGAGAGCAGGAAGAGAATACACAAAGATCACTAAAGGCATTCATGGGATCCATTAACAAAGAGCTGAAGGAATTCAGGGAGACCTCAAAAGGAATGCTGAATGGAACCCAACAGAAGGAATGGGAGTCCAAGGAAACCTTAACCAAACAACTAAGTGATTTGAGAATAAACACTGAACACCAAATTAAGGAAGTAAAGAAGTTCATACTAGATCTAAAACAAAGATTCAACAAAGAATTTGAAGCCAAAAAAGTTGACCAATTTGAAGGAAAGAGATGAAAAACAAAGTAGAAAGTCTTGACAGAAGGTTAGACCATGCAGAAGATTGAATCTCAGGGATTGAAGACAGTCTAGATATTATAGAGAAAGAAAATACAACCATCCAAGACAAATCCAAGAAATATGATAGATCTATTCAACATTTGGAAGACAACATCAGAAGGCCTAATCTAAGGATAATGTGTGTAGGGGAGCACCTAGAGACAGAATTTAATGGTCTAGGAAATTTGTGTAACAGAATCCTAGCAGAGAACTTCCCAAACATGCAAAAGGATAGGGCTATTCAGATACAAGAAGCTTTTAGAACCCCAAATAGACCAGACCAGAATAGGACATCCCATCATCACATTATAATCCACACAGGATCAACTCAGACCCAGGAAAAGATACTTGAAGCGGTTAAGGAGAAAAGATTAATCACCTATAAGGGAAAACCAATTAGAATTACCTCAGGTTTCTCAGCAGAGACAATCAAAGCAAGAAGAGCCTGGAATGATGTATGCCATGCCCTAAAAACAAACAACTATCAACCAAGTATACTGTACCCAGCTTAACTCTCCTTCATACCTGAAGGCCAAATAAAAACCTTCCATAGCAAAGAAAAATTGAAACATCTCCACCAAACCAGCCCTACAAATGATTCTTAAAGATGTCCTACACATAGAAAACCAAGACCACAATAAAGGCCAAGGAACAGCACCCAAACTGAGAATCCAAGAACGATAGGAAGAACCCAGTTTTCGCAAACCCCAAGAAGGTGGAAAACATGGCAGGAACTCCCAAGTACCTCTCAGTCCTATCTCTTAACATTAACGGACTTTACTCTCCAATTAAGTGACATAGACTGTCTAGTTGGATTAAAAAACAAGATCCTTCTATATGCTACCTTCAGGAGTCACATCTTGTCCTTAAAAACACACACATTTTCAATGTGAAAGGCTGGAGCAAAATCTACCAAGCAAACGGCCCCCATAAACAGGCGGGAGTTACAATCCTAATATCAGATAAAATAGACTTCAAATTAAAATTCGTGAGAAGAGTTAAAGAAGGTCGCTACATACTAATTAAGGGATCTCTCCTTAAGGAGGATATTACAATACTAAATATCTATTCGCCAAACAATGGAGCACCCAAATTTATCCAAGAAACACTGCTTTCCCTCAAATCCCATATAGATCCAAAGACATTAATTGTAGTGGATTTTAACACACCACTCTCCCCACTAGATAGATCAACCCAGCAAAAACTCAACAGAGAAACCGCAGATCTAAACGGCTCTATAGATCAACTAGATTTAACAGACATTTACCGAACATTTCACCCAGCAACATCAGAATACACGATTTTCTCAGCAGCACATGGAACATTTTCTAAAATAGACCACATTTTACGCCACAAAACGAACGTGTCTAAATTCAGAAACATTGAAGTTATATGTTGCATTCTTTCTGACCACATGGGAATAAAATTAGAACTCAACACCAAAAGCCACCAAAGAAAGTCCGGTATCACATGGAGGCTGAACAACACAGTGCTGAATCACGAGGGGGACATGGAAGAGATTAGAAAGGAAATTCAATGTTCATGATATTCAACAAAAATGAGCACACAAATTACCAGCTCCTCTGGGACACAGCAAAGGCAGTACTCAGAGGCCAATTTATAGCTCTGAGCTCCAACATCAACAAATTGGAGGTATCTGAAACCAACAATTTAATGACACAGCTAAACCTCTCTGAAAAGAGCAGCAATCCAATAGATGGAAAGGAATAATTATAATTGAATCAGAATTAAATGAGTTAAAAGCCAAAAAAAAATATAAAGAATCAACAAAACTAAGAGTTGGTTCTTTGAAAAAATTAACAAAATTGACAGACCCTTAGCAAATCTTATCAGAAATAGAAGAGAACACACCCAAATAAATAAATTCAGAGATGAGAATGGAAACATCCCCACAGAAACAACCAAGATTCAGAACATTATAAGGGAATACTTCTCAAAACTTTATGCTAATAGGTTTCAGAACTTGACAGAAATTGACCTTTTCCTAGCAAATATTGACATGCCAAAACTAAACCAAAAAGAGTGAAACCATCTTAACAGGCCCATATCAAGCATTGAAATAGAAACAGCAATAAGAGACCTCCCAGCTAAGAAAAGCCCAGGACCAGATGGTTTTACAGCGGAATTCTACAAGGTCTTAAAAGCAGAGCTCACACCAATACTCCTCCAACTCTTCAATGAAATTGAAAGAGAAAGTTCACTACCAAACACATTCTATGAAGCCAGCAAAACCCTCATCCCAAAACCAGGCCGGGACTCATCAAAGAAAAAGAACTATAGACCCATTTCTTTGATGAACATTGATGCAAAACTTCTCAACAAAATTTTTGCCAATCGACTTCAACAATTCATCCAAAAAATCATAAACCACGATCAAACAGGATTCATTTCAGGGATGCAAAGCTGGTTCAATATACTCAAATCAATTAACATAATTCATCACATCAAGAGGAGCAAGGATAAGAAACACATAGTTATCTGAATAGATGCAGAAAAAGCAATTGACAAGATCAAATGCCCCTTTATGATGATGGTTCTGGAAAAGCTAGGAATCCATGTTACCTTCGTCAATACAATAAAGGCTGTATATGACAAACCTACAGCCAGCATTATATTCAATGGTGAAAAACTAAAGCCATTTCCTCTTAACACAGAAACAAGACAAGGATTTCCACTCTCTCCACTTCTCTTCCATCTAGTATTAGAATGCCTATGTACAGCAATAAGACAAGATGAAGACATAAAGGGGATCCAAATAGGGAAAGAAGAAATAAAACTCTCCCTCTTTGCAGATGACAAGATCTTATATTTAAAGAATCCCATAGTCTCCACTCCCAAATTACTCAAGCTGATACAAAACTTTGGCAAAGTAGCAGGGTAGAAAATTAACCCCCCAAAATCAATGGCCTTTCTGTATGCCAACTATGAGAAAAGTGGGGCTGAAATTAGGAAAGCAACTCCATTTGTAATAGCCCCACATAAATTAAAATACCTAAGAATTAACTTAACCAAAGAAGTGAAGGATCTCTATGATGAAAACTTTAAAATCTTGAAAAAGGAAATCAAAACAGAACTTAGAAAATGGCAAAACCTCCCATGCTTCTGGATTGGAAAGATTAACATTCTGAAAATGGCAATACTTCCTAAGGCTATATACAAATTCAACGCGATACCTATCAAAATTCCAACCTCATTCTTCAAGGAAATAGAAGAGGCAATCCAAAAATTCATATGGAACAATAAAAGACCCCGAATAGCAAAACGCTCCTCAATGGAAAGAACACTGCTGGAGGAATATCAATACCAAATTTCAAACTCTCCTATAAAGCCATAGTAATCAAAACAGCTTGGTATTGGCATAAGAACAGACCTCAGGACCAATAGAATAGAATTGAAAATCCAGAAATGAACCCACAGACCTGTAGCCATCTAATCTTCGATAAGGGAGCTAAAACAATAGAATGGAAGAAAGACAGCCTCTTCAGTAAATGGTGCTGGTAAAATTGGTTAACTACTTGTACAAAACTAAAGCTAGATCCTTATATATCACCCTGCACCAGAATCAACTCCAAATGGATCAAAGACCTCGAAGTCAAAGCAGACACTCTGAAAGCATTACAGGATGGAATAGGAGAAACCTTAGGTCTCCTTGGCTCAGGCTGAAATTTTCTGAATAGAGACCCGGAAACACAACAAATCAAAGAAAGGTTGGACAAATGGGATTGCATGAAGTTTCAGAGCTTCTGCGTGGTAAAGGACATATCTAGCAAGATCAATAGAAAGCCCACAGATTGCGAGAAGATCTTCACTAGCCATACAACAGACCAGGGTCTCATATCTAAAATATACTTGGCACTCAGAAAATTAAATCCCTCAACAACAAATTCTCAAAGAAACAACTGCTCAATAAATAAGTGGTCTAAAGACTTGAAGAGAAACTTCTCTGAAGAAGAAAGAAGGATGGCAAATAGACACATGGAGAAATGATCAACCTCCCTAGCCTTAAAAGAAATGCAAATCAAAACAACATTGAGATACCACCTCACCCCAGTTAGAATGGCTATATTCAAGAACGCTAACAGCAACAGATGTTGGATGGGATGTGGACAGAAGGGAAACTTACTTCATTGTTGGTGGGAGTGTAAACTTGTTCAACCAATTTGGAAAGCAGTATGGAGGTTCCTGAAAAAACTTCACATAGAGCTCCCCTATGACCCAACAATCCCACTTTTGGGCATTTACCCAAATGTTTACAAACAAGACCACACTAAAGCTACCAGCACTACTATGTTTATTGCAGCATTATTTACCATAGCTAAGATGGAACCAACCCAGATGCCCCTCAGTAGATGAATGGATCAAGAAAATGTGGTATATATACACAATGGAATTCTATGCCTCCGTCAGAAAGAATGACAGTGCCCCATTTGTTAGGAAATGGAAAAACTTGGAAAAAATTATATTAAGTGAAGTAAGCCAGGCCCAAAGAAACATAGGTCCCATGGTTTTCTTTATTTGCATTATCTAGTATATGTATAAGTCAAGCAGAAAAGTTCAGGTAATGTGATGTTAGCAAAATGAACCCTTAGATAAGTATTTTAATGCTTTTTTATTTCATGCATTTGTTTCTAACGCATTTATAAGATTATCTCTTTGTTGCTTTGTATGTCCCTCCCCCAGAGTATAACCCCGTCTTTCACTATATTTGATGTCAGTATAACATGTAGATTAGATGGGGAAAAACAAGCCGTTTAAGGATACATGTGGACCTGTTGCAACAATGAGAAGTACAAGTTGTCATGTCGAAAACGAGCTTTACAATGTTGGTGCGGGGGGGGGGGGGGGGGAACGGGGGAGGATTGGGTGGGGGGTAGGGAGGAGGCTGGGAAGGGATGTGAAGGGTATACCAAGGAGGAGGATGCAATGCTTGATTATAAATGTATGCATTATCCTGCCCATGTAATTGTAACCCCTCTGTACCGTATGTTCACAAAAACAATTAAATTAAAAAAAACAAGAAAGTGAATATCTGGGAGGAACACACCCCCTCTGACACACGTACACCCGGCCTGTCCCCCCCACCCCAGCTCTCAACACGACTCACAGGGTGATCACATTTCCCAGCTCTGCCAGCATCTGCTGGTGCTTCCAGTCCATCTGGTCTCCTTGTCCTCCCCAACAATCCACCCAGTCGCCCAGAAGCATCTAGGCTGGAAGTAGGGATTCTGTACATGTATGTAGCTTTTAGGACCCAATCAATTTCCCCAACACCGCCCCCACCCAGGGTCAGAAACCCCCCTGTGTCCTGACCTAAGGTTTTGTTGAATAAGGAGTTAAGGCTGATTTTTCCCTAGGGGAAGGGCTGGCCCTGGGGAAGGGGAGAGATGGGTTGTGCTGTGTCATTAGACTAGTGTTCCCCTTGGGTGGGAGCCCTTGGTTTTTACAAGGGAGGAAGGTATGGGAACCTTTGTCCTTCAGCTTGTACATTGTCCCACATGAGGAACCAACAAACTTAGGAGAGGCACTACTCTGAGTCTGTGTGTGTGTGTGTGTGTGTGTGTGTGTGTGTGTGTGAGAGAGAGAGAGAGAGAGAGAGAGAGAGAGAGAGAAAGAGAGAGAGGGAATCGTTCTCCTTGTACAGCCTGACTGTGCTCAGGTGAGTGATCAATTGGCAAATTGCAGGTGCTGCATGGATGATGAGACTTCTGTCCCCGTTCTGGATTTGTGTATGTGTGTGTGTGTGTGTGTGTGTGTGTGTGTGTGTGTGTGTGTGTGTGTGTGCATGTGTGTGTGTGTGCGTGTGTATGTTGGGAGAGCAGGGAGATGAGAGCAATGAAAATATATTTAATTCATCATGTCTAAAAACAGCTAAAGCATTTGATTTCTGTGTGTGTATTTGCTGTTGTTCTTTTTTAAATACCTAGTACGAGCCCAGCCACAATTTTTGTTTTCTCCTTCACAGTTTCTTGGCTCCTTTATGGGAAGATTTCAATAGACATTCCTTTCCTCCTATTTCCACCTCTCTCTTCCCCATTTCCTATAGCCCACAGTAGATGCTGGGCCTGCATGTGCCTCCCCTAGGTAACCTGTTGAACCCTGGACTAGAGTGGACACCTGTCCTTCTATCCACAGCCAAAAGTTTCGTGAGGCGAGTGTGACCACAGCCACACTATTCCAGCTAGACATTCTGCTTTTGTTTTTATAGTTGGAGCTAATTCAAGGGTTGAGAATGTGTCTGCCTAACAAAATTAGGGAATGAGGTGGGGGAGAGGGTAGGGCAGGGGCTGTGAAGCTATGACATGGCAGATGGTTCACCATGACCGAGGATGAGAGGGGAACCTTACCTAGGGCATTTATGATCTCTGTGGGCATTCAGGCACATTTCTCTGGACCCCCACTGGTGGAATGGATTCCCTCCTGGGGCATTTCACCAGTTTTCAATCCTCCTGGGAGTCCTGCAGACTCCAATCTGTGTCCCGCCTGGGCTGTTTCCAGCTGGGCAGTGGTACGCAAGTCCATTCCCCCTGCTGGAGTCCTCTCCATATCAGGAGGTGTCAATTAGCTAGGGCTCACTGAATGCCAGTTTCTGCAACCTGCTGTAGGCTGTCTGGAAGGAAAAGGGGACCACTGACTTGGGAACACTTTAAGTTTGATTGGGACAGGGTGTTTCTTTAAGTTGGCAATTTTCACTAACGCTTTGGGTTATGGGTCAAATTAGATGGATGATTTCAACCGCCAAAAAATGATGTTCAAAGGTCAGGAAGATGGCAGAGGAGAAGCTGGCGGCTAAACGAACTCTCCCATAGAAAGCAGTTTTAGAGTTCCAGTGAACACTCCTAGGCTAGAGAAATACACCAAGTATGCATTTACAGCACAGAGAGGTTGGCCAGAAAGGGAAAATCCAGGCAAAAAGACAAATCTGAGCAGTTGCTGGCAGCTGCAGCGGCGGGGGGCAACAGCAGTGGCAGCTGTTGCCATATCTTCAACACAGATAGTTCGGGACAAAGGAGCCAGACCCAGCAGGCAAACAGGTACTACTTAACACCAGCAAGAACTGACAAGGAGCAGGTATCTTCACCCTGCAGATCGCAGACCAGAGACGACCTAGGAACCTACCCTCTGGCATGAATAGAAGCCTGACATCCTCACTCCTCAGGGAGCAGAGGAGGGAAGGCACCCATCCCGACCCCACTACCGGAGATCTCCATCTTTGATACTGACAAAGGCTTGGCTGAACTGCCAGTTCCAACTCAGGCCTTGGGAAAAAACAAAACAGTCATTTAGCAGGTCACAGGAATCTACCCAGACCTGCAAGGCACAACAACACCCAGGAATAAGGCACTCACCCCAGGCAGAAGAAAATCTGCCACCAGGAGTGGCTTTCTTCACTCGGTAAACAGAACCAGAGGCTGCCCCTACCTACAACAGCCTAGATAATCCATTGAAATTCAGTAAGCATAAACCCTGAGAAAGGCTCCAGGTTGGGCTCTGTGACTGTCTCAGAAGCTAGGCCCTCACGGAAAAGCTACTGTTTGCTGAAAGGCCTCAACTCTACCCAGAAGCTAGCCTCAACACAACATCTCCAAACTAGAGGAAAAAGCCCTCTCCCTCTTTTGCGATACTCAAAACAGATCCCTCTCCCACTGAACTAGGCTGGGAGGAGGATCACAAAATCCTGGGTAAAGCAGAGCATTTTTCTGCTTGCCCAAACAAACTGATTTAATAAACCAATCAAGCCACAGGAAAACCCAACACCACAAGCAAACCAGAGACTCCACCAAGAGACTGGTTATGGACACAAGCGAAATACCGAATCTTCCGATCCCCTCCAAAAAAAAAAAAAATCAAAGGACTTTCTTTTTTTTGTACCTTATTTTTTATTTTTTTTTAATTTTTAATTTTTAAAAAATTTTAAATTATTTTTTCTTTTCTTCCTAGTATAATTTTTATTTTAGGTGTATATGTGTTTGTGTGCTTTTTAAAAAAAATCTCTACTGACCTTTTGATCCTTTTTTTTACTTTCTTTCTTTTCTCATTCTTTTCATTTCTTCTCTTTCATTTTTTTCTGTGTGACTTAATTGCTGTTCTGCTCACCCTCAAATATACCCGTCATCGATTATTAGATCTTATCCTCTATTGTGTGCACACTTAATCCAGAAATAACTCAACTCAAAACCTCTTAGACTTAAATTCCTTAATAGCAGTATTAAATTTTTATACCCATATAATATTTTAAAACTTTTTTATTTTTCTAGTTTTTCATGTCTCCTTTCTATCCCTCCCCTCCTCTCATCCCATCCCATTCTTCTCTGAATAATACTCTTCCAAACTTGCAGTTTTTAAGGGTTTAACTTTTTAATTTTAATTTTTTCCATTTTTTCTTGTATCTTTTTTCTTTTTCTTCTCTTTTTTCTTTTTCTTTTTTTCACTCTCTCTGCTATCATTCTGTCCAATGCATTACCTTCTTTGAGGTTAGGATATGGTTAATTCCACTCTCCCTCACCTTCCCAAATCCCTCTAGTCCTATTTTCCCCACATTTTCCCTAAACCTAATAATTTCTGGTTGCCAAATTCTCCTTTGTGGTTCTTAGGCCATTAAGACATAGTTGTTTGATGTTCAATAGATTGTATCTCTTGAACCAGATTTTATCTGCAGATTTTGGACTATGCAACTATAGACTTTTGTTGATGTTTACCTTAAAATAGTTTTCTAGAACAAAATTGGTGTTACTCTCATCCCAAATAGGCAGAACAAGCCAGGAAAACAAAAGAAAAATGGCAAGCCCGGGGAACTCAACTCCCACTCATGACAATCAGGGGACAGAACAGATAATGAATAATCCAGAGGAGCGTTCCTGAAAGGCTCTACAAACACTACAGTTAAACAGGGTAAATAAAAAGAGTGAAAACTAGCAAATGTCTCAGTGGGAGAGAGAGGAGGCAAACCAAAGATCAATACAGGAGTCTCCTGAATGTGAGGAAGCTACTCAAAGATTGATACAGGAATTGCTTGCGCAGATTGAGAACACTCAAAGAGGAAAAAAGGGAATTGCATGAGCAAGTTGAGATCAGTCAAAGTGATAGACAGGAATTGCGTGAACAGGCTGAGAACACTCAAAGAGAACTACAGGAAATGTGTGAACGTGAGGATGCTAATCAAAGAGAAATACAGGAACTGACATCAGGATGAGAATAGACAAAGATTAAAGGAGGCATTCATGAAATCCATAAACAGAGAGCTGAAAGACATCAGTGAGACCGCAAAGGGAATGCTCAGTGGAGCCCAACAGAAGGAATGGGAGTCCAAGGAATCATAACCAATCAACTCAGTAATTTGAGAATAAACACAGAACATCAAATTAAGGAAGTAAAGAAGTCCTTACAAGATCAAGAACAAAGTTCCAACAAAGAATTTTAAGCTCTCAAAGTCAAGCAATTACAAGGAAAAGAAATAAAAAGCAAAGTAGAAAGTCTTGAGAGTAGAATAGACCATGCAGAAGATCGAACCTCGGGGATTGAAGACAGCCTAGATATTATAGAGAATGAACATACAATCATCCAAGACAAATCCAAGATATATGATAGATCTATTCAACACTTGGAAGATACCATCAGAAGGCCTAATCTGAGGATAATGAGTGTAGAGGAGAACCTAGAAACAGAAGGTAATGGTCTAGGAAATTTGTGTAACCGGATCCTAGCAGAGAACTTCCCAAACGTGCAAAAAGATAGGCCTATTCAGATACAAGAAGCTTTTAGAACCTAAAAATAGACCAGACCAGAACAGGACATACCACGGTCACATTATAATCCGTACAGGATCAATTTAGGCCAAGGAAAAGATCCTTAAAGCTGTCAAGGAGAAAAGCTCAATCACCTATAAAGGGAAAATAAATAGAATCACCTCAGATTTCTCAGCAGAGACAACCAAGAATACTGTACCCAGCTAAACTCTCCTTCATTATGGAAGGTAAAATAAAATTGATCCATAGCAACAAAAAATTGAAACAATATATCTCCACCAAACCATCCCAACAAAAGATTCTTAAAGATGTCCTACACATAGAAAACCAACAAGAACACAATAAAGACCAAGAAACCAAACCCAAGAATCCAAGAACCATAGGAAGAACCCAGTAGCTGCAGCCCCAAATTAGGTGTATAAAATGGCAGGAACTCCCAAATACCTCTCACTCCTATTTCTCAACATTAATGGACTTCATTCTCCAATCAAGCGACATAGACTCTCTAGTTAGATTAAAAAGCAAGATTCTTCTATTTGCTGCCTTTAGGAGTCACATCTTGCCCATAAAAACAAGCATATTTTCAATGTGAAAGGCTGGAACAAAATCTACCAAACAAACAGCCCCCATAAACAGGCGGAAGTTGTAATCCTAATACCATATAAAATAGATTTCAAATTAAAATTAGTGAGAACAGATAAAGAAGGTCACTACATACTAATTAAGGTATCTCTCCTTCAGGAGGACATTACAATTCTAATTATGTATTTGCCAAACAATGGAGCACCCAAATTTATCCAAGAAAAAACAACTTTATGTCAAATCTCATATAGATCCAAAGACATTAATTATTGGAGA
Source organism: Dipodomys spectabilis (assembly GCF_019054845.1). Lineage (NCBI taxonomy): Eukaryota > Metazoa > Chordata > Mammalia > Rodentia > Heteromyidae > Dipodomys > Dipodomys spectabilis. The sequence goes on from NW_024870849.1 coordinate 1,117,031, forward strand.
CTTTAATACACCACTATCCCCACTAGATAGATCAACACGGCAAAAAACTCAGCAGAGAAAATGCAGACCTAAACAAGTGCATAGATCAACTGGATTTCACAGACATCTAACAAATATTTCACCCAGCAGCATCAGAATACATGTTCTTCTCAGCAGCACATGGAACATTTTCCAAAATAGACCACATTTTAGTCACAAAGCAAACTTGTCCAATTTCAGAAACATTGAAATCATCCCATGCATTCTCTCAGATCACAAATAAATAAAATTAGAACTCAAAAACAAAAGCCACCAAAGAAAATCCTGTAACACATGGAGGCTGAACGACACTCTATTTAATCACCAGTGGGTCATGGTAGAGATTAGAAATGATATTCAAGTTTTCATGATATTAAACAAAAATAAGCACATAAACTATCAGCTCCTCTGGGACACAGAAAAGGTAGTACTCAGAGGCAAGTTTATACCTCTGACTTTGTACATCAACAAATTGGAGAGATCTGAAACCAACAATTTAATGAAACAGCTGAGCCTCCTTGAAAAAGAGCAGCAAGATATCCCCCAATTCAGTAGACAGAAAGAAATAATTAAAATTAAATCAGAATAAATGAATTAGAATCCAAAAGAAACATAGAAAGAATCAACAAAACAAAGAGTTGGTTCTTCAAAAAAATTAACAAAATTGACAGACCCTTAGCAAATCTTATCACAAAAAGAAGAGAACACATCCAAATAAATAAACTCAGAGATGAGAATGGAAACATCACCACAAAAACAACCAAGATTCAGAACATTATAAGGGAACACTTCTCAAAACTTTATGCTGTTTGAGAACTTGGCAGGAATGGAACTTTTCCTAGCAAATATTGACATGCCAAAACTAAACAAAGATGATTTAAACCATATTAATAGGCCCATATCAAGCATTGAAATAGAAACAGCAATAAGAGACCTCCCATCTAAGAAAAGCCCAGGACCAGATGGTTTTACAGCGGAATTCTACAAAGCCTTCATAGTAGAGCTAACACCAATACTCCTTCAACTCTTCAAAGAAATTGAAAGAGAAAGTGCACTACCAAATTCATTCCATGAAGCTATATTAACCCTCATCCCAAAACCAGGCAGGGACTCATCAAAGAAAGAGAACTATAGACCCATATCTTTGATGAACATTGATGAAAAACTTCTCAACAAAATTTTTGCCAATCGACTTCAACAATTCATGAAAAAATCATACAGCACGATCAAACAGGATTCATTTCAGGGATGCAAAGCTGGTTCAATATACTCAAATCAATTAACATAATTCATCACATCAACAGGAACAAGGATGAGAAACACATAGTTATCTGAATAGATGCAAAAAAAGCAATTGACAAGATCAAATGCCCCTTTATGATGAAGATTCTGGAAAAACTAGGAATCCATGTTACCTTCCTCAATACAATAAAGGCTGTATATGACAAACCTACAGCCAGCATTATACTTAATAATGAAAAACTAAAGTCATTTCCTCTTAACTCAGGAAAGAGACCAGAATGTCCACTCTCTCCACTTCTCTTCAATCTAGTTTTAGAATGCCTAGCTACAGGAATAAGACAAGATGCAAACCGAAAAGGGATCCAAATAGGGAAAGAAGAAGTAAAACACTTCCTCTTTGCAGATGTCATGATCTTGTATTTCAAGAATCCCATAGACTCCACTCCCAAATTACTCAAGCTGATTCAAAACATTGGCAAAGTATCAGGGTATAAAATTAACCCTCAAAAAGCAATGGCTTTTCTGTATACTAACAATGAGAAGAGTGTGGCTGAAATTAAGAAAGCATCTCCATTCGTAATAGCCCCACAAAAAGTAAAATACCTAGGAATTAACTTAACCAAAGAAGTGAAGGACCTCTATGATGAAAATTATAAAAACCTGAAAAAGGAAATCAAAAGAGATCATAGAAACTGGCAAAAACTCCCATGCTCCTGTATTGGAAAGATAAAGATCGTCAAAATGGCAATACTTCACAAGGTTATCTACAACTTCAATGTGATACCTATCCATATTCCAACTTCATTCTTCAAGGAAATTAAAGAGACATTCAAAAAATTCATATGGAACAATAAAAGACCCCGAATAGCAAAAATAATCCTTAACAGAAAGAACAGTGCTGGAGGAATATTAATACCAAATTTCAAACTCTACTACAAAGTCATAGTAATCAAAACAGCTTGGTACTGGCACAAGAATAGACCTCAGGACCAATCGAATAGAATTGAAAACCAGAGATGAACCTACAGACCTATAGCCATCTAATCTTTGATAAGGGACCTAAAAATAGAAGGGAAGAAAAACAGCCTCTTCAGTAAATGGTGCTGGCAAAATTGGTTAACTACTTGTAGAAAACTAAAGCTAGATCCTTATATATCACCCTGCACCAGAATCAACACCAAATGGATCAAAGACCTCGGAGTCAAAGCAGACACTCTTAAAAGATTATAGGATGGAATAGGAGAAACCCAAGGACTCCTTGGCACAGGCCAAAATTTTCTTATTAGAGACCCAGAAACACAAGAAATCAAAGAAAGGTTGGACCATGGAATTGCATGAAATTGCAGAGGTTCTGCATGGCAAAGGACATAGCTTGCAAGATCAATAAAAAGCCTATGGGTTGGGAGAAGATCTTCACTACCCATACAACAGACAAGGGTCTCATATCTAAAATATACCTGGAACTTAAAAAATTAAATCTCCCAACAACAAATCCTCAAAGAAACAACTGCCGGATAAATAAGTGGGTTAAAGAATTTAAAAGAAACTTCTCTGAAGAAGAAAGAAGAATGACCAATAGACACATGAAGAAATGCTCAACCTCCCTAGCCATAAAAGAAATGCAAATCAAAATAACATTGAGATACTCCCTCACCCGAGTGAGAATGGCTGTAATTAAGAACTCTAATAACAACAGATGCTGGAGGGGATGAATACAGAAGGGAACCTTACTTCATTGTTGGTGGGAGTGTAAACTTGTTCAATCACTTTGGAAAGCATAGGGAGGTTCCTAAAGACTCCACATAGAGCTCCCCTATGACCTGGCAATCCCACTTTTGGGCATTTGCCCAAATGATCACAAACAAGACCACACTAAAGCTACCAGCACGACTATGTTTATTGCAGCTTTATTTACCATAGCTAAGATGGAACCAACCCAGATGCCCCTCAGTAGATGAATGGATCAAGAAAATGTGGTGTATATACGCACTGTAATTCTATGCCTCCATCAGAAAGAATGACATTGCCCCATTTGTTAGGAAATGGAAAGACTTGGAAAAAATTTTATTAAATGAAGTAATCCAGGCCGAATGAAGCATAGGTCCCATGGTTTCCTTTATTTTCAATATCTAGTATATGTCTGAGTCAAGCAAAAAAGGACAGATAAGTTGATGCTAGTGGAATGAACCCCGAGATAAGTATTCAAATGTATTTTCTGTTTTTTTTTCCTTTCACGCTATTGTTTCTATCATATTCATAAGATGATTTCTATGTTGCTCTGTATGTCCCTCCCCACAGTTTACTTTCACTGTACTTGATGTTGGTATAATTTGTAGAGGTGAAGGGAAAACAAAACAAATTGTTAACTAGGGATACATGTGGACCCCTTGCAACAATGAGCTGTACACATTGTTATGTCGAAAAACAAACTTTACAACTTTGGTGGGGGGGGGGGGTGGGGAGAGGTTTGGGTGGGGGTACGAGAGGAGTATGGAAAGGGATGGGAAGGGGAAACAATGAGGAGGCAACAATGTTTGATAAGAAATGTACTTGTTATCTTGCCCATGTAATTGTAACTCCTCTGTATGGTATTCTCACAATAATAATAATAAAAAAATTACGTTCAAAGCAGCACAGGCAGAGTTCCCAAGCCAGATTGTCTCCTGCTTTGAATGTTGTGCCTTGACTGCCTTTCTATGCCCGCTGCTGAATCTCCTCCAGCTCTCTCTAAGGTGAGCACCACAGTGCAGGACATCATGGAGAGCAGAGATTGTGACCTCACCATCCCCATCCTGCCAGCTGTGAGAGAGATGATTCCCAGCACTTGTACTGGACTCTGAGGTATTTAGAGACCTGAGGCTACCTCAAGGATCCTTTCTCTGCAACATGAAACTTGGGGGGGGGGGCGGATGTGATGGACCATCATGTCTGGCCCCATGGGGAGGAGAGGAGGCCCCTTGAACCAGACACTCAGCTCAAGGCAACCTCCTTCACACCGGAGTGGGGAATTGAGTGCCACAGAGCTGGTCAGCCGCTGCACAGATATCTTGGAGAAGATAGGCATCCCAGAGGCCCCAGAATCCAGCGAGTACATTGTGGCTCACATCCTCGGAGCCAAAATAGACAAGTGAAGTTGCACCAGAAGGCCACGAAGAGGGGGAGGGAGAACAGTGGGAAAGCTACATCAGGCTCTCTCCAACAGAGGATACTTATCTGAATCAGATGGGGCTTTTCTCCAGTATTGTCATAGACAGATTCTCATTTATTTTCCCACAAACAGTTACAGAGTGCGCCAGGCTTTGGGGGGCCATAGGCAATGAAAGGTTCTAGAACATGAAGAAACCTTGGTTTGAGCTGGATGCTGGTGCTTCACACCTGCCATCGTGGCTATTTAGGAGGTTGAGAACGGAGGATTGAGACTTTTGGCCCAGGCAGGAAAGCCTGTAAGACTCTTGTCTCCAATTAACTACCAAAAACAAAACGTGAGAAGGGGATGTGTGGCTCAAGTCATTAACTGCTAGCCGTGAGTAAAAAGGCTCAGGGACAGCACCTAGTCTATGAGTTAGAGGCCCAGGACTGACACAAAGAAAAGAAAGAGAGAGAGAGAGAGAAAGGAGGGAAGGACAGAGGGAGAAAAAGAGGAAAGGAGGGAAGAAGGGAAAACATGCAAGCCTTGGTTTGGAGTCCCTGGTTCAAGGGAGCCAACCATTCACAATTTCTGTGGGGACAGTTTCAAAGACTAAAGCCAGTATGTAGAACCAAGCCACTGACCCCTTAGCAACTTCATGACATCCAAGAGCTATGTGGTCACTTTTTGCAGAGGAAAGCAGCCTCGGGTAGATCCTAGGGCTCAGGGTTTTTTTTTTTTTTTTATCATCCCCGACCCCAAGGAGTTTATTTTCTGGTCAGATAAAAAGGAAGTGTCCAAGGGTTAGGGAGGTATTGGGGTGAGGGAATGTCAAGAGTGGGGAGGTAAGGGATAAGCAGGAAGATAAAGAGGGAGGATGAACCCAGGTCAGGTGTATCAGACATTGGAGTCATGATCTTGCCTGACAACCTAGACTACCAGTGATAGAGCCTTTGATCCAGCCACGCTGCTATTAAAAGTCCTGACACCTTGAGTTCACCATTGATGACCTGGCTGTTGTTCGCTGCAGGATGCCTGTGCAGTACATCGTTGGGGCTGGGACTTTCCAGGGCTCACTCTGAAGATGACACCCCAGGTGTTCATTCCTCCACCAGAGACAGAGGTAAGCATGCCACTGTCACAGAACAGGCTGGGAATGAGAGTGGGAGTTGGGACCCATGTCACCCTGAGACTTCATAGAGAGGCTGCTAGGGCCCTGTGCCTGCCATTCTCAGAGGCAGAAGTGGATCTCTTTGCTGGCTCAGTCTTTAGTCTAGATGGCAGATCTGGGATTCAGAGTGGGCAGGGTGAAGGTGGGGCAGGGCTGGGTAGAGGCTGGTGGGAAAACCAGAGGCACTGGGCTCTGAGCATGGTTGTTTCTTTGATAATACTCACAACACAGGAACATTCCTGGGATAGAACACCCCTTTTCACCATCCCAAGAGGGACCTAGAGACCTCCATTCTCCATCCCTTGATCAAAAAATCCTTTGGTTCCCATATCATGTGTTTGGATAACTAGATCTCACCTCATTGCCCAGTGTTGAGGCAGGACAGTGAGAGATCCTGATTCTTTGATAAGGTTATTGGATCCTCAGTATGAGATTATACTTGAATGTCCTAACTTGGTGCATGGTCAGTCCCATCTAATACTGCCATGATGTAAGACAAAGAATCTAGAGAATCAGAGCCGGATAGGGTCTCTTCTGGGAGGCTTGAGTACTATGTGTTAGCTTTGAGCTCTGGTGTGCCCACCTGCTTGGCTTTCTTGGGTGAGTGTATGCTAGAAAACGCTTGAAACTAGGGTGTAGGTCTTGTCTTTGATGCTCAAACCTAGCACTCTGCCATTTGAGCCACAACTCCACTTCCGGGTTTTTTTGGATGTTTAATTGGAGAAAAAGAGTTCTCATGAACTTTGCTGCCAAGGGTTGCATCCAACTGCAGTCCTCAGATCTCAGTCTCCTGAGGGGATAAGATGACAAGCATGGAAAAGTATCTTTGGCTGGGTGCCAGTAGCTCATGGTTGTCTTCCTAGATACTCAGGAGCTGAGATCTGAGGATCATGGTTCAAAGCCAGCTTGGGCAGGAAATACCCTGAGAGTCTTATCTCCAACAAACTACCAGAAAACAGGAAGGGGTGCTGTGGCTCATGCAGTAGAGTGCTCATCTTGAGCTGAAGAGCTCAAGGACAGCACCTAGATCCTGTGTTCAAACACCACAACTTAAAAAAAGAAAGAAAGTAAAATATATTTGCCTGCAAAGATGTGGAGGTGTGTGTGGGTGCTGTGATTGAGAAACCAGGTGCTGACCTCACTGTACAGACATTTCTAAGAACTCCTCAAGTTTGCCCCAGTTTGAAGCCACAGTAGGATGGGTGGTGCCTTACCAAGAACTCAAGAGGATGAGGCCTGTGGCAGGCAGGGAGTGGTTGGATGGGTGCAGGGGTGGGATTGTTGTATCTGTATTCTCTCCATGGAAGGATGGATTTGGATGCTGGGTGTCAAAGTTTGAAGTCAAGGGTTGCAAGAAGTTTGTGGCCTGACGAATTGGGTTTCCTCTGACTTTATGAAGGTGGCTGAAGCCGGTCACTGCCGGTGCTCACAACTGTCATCCTAGCTACTCATAAAGCTGTAAAGACCACGGTTCTAAGCCAGCTTGTGCAGGAAAGTCTGTGATACTTGATATCCAATGAACCACCAGAATACAGGAAGTGGTGCTGTGTCTCAAGTAGTAGAGTGCTCATTTTCAGATGAAAAGCTGAAGGACAGCACCCTGGCCCAGAATTCAAACCCCATGACCAACATTAAACAAAGAGGTGGCCTGATTTTTCCACTTAGCAGTGTGTACGGTAGGAAATTCCTTGCTGGATTATGAGACATTACAGATATGTGAGAGGCTCAATGTTGTGTCTACAGTTAGTCTGAGTATGATAGTGCCATCTTCTCCCAGGTAGGATGTGATCCTAATGGAGGGAGTTCATGGTTCTGTTCTCAGGAACTGCTGAGGCCTTGGAATGTCCATGTGTATCTGTGTGTTTGTGTATGTGTGTGTGTGTGTGTGTGTGTGTGTGTGTGTGTGTGTGTGTAATTTTCCTTCGTCTTTCTCTGTTCCCTTCCTGGGTGCCTGTCTGCCACTTTCTGACCTCAGATGGTGCCCCTCCTCCACACCAACCTTGCCTTTAGCTTCCTACAATGATTACTAAATTGCCAGAGGCCTGTGTTCCAACTTTTCTCTAGGGCCCAAGTCTGGCTGTCCCAATATTTGGTCACCTCCAGGGGACTCTGGGAAAGCAATGCCAGCTGGCACAGGGTCTCCCCTACCTCAGAGGGAGGGCCTCAGTCATAGGATGTCCTGTCCTTTTCCTCAGGTGGGCCTCTGACTGCACATCCATCTTAGGAGGCTTGCAGTGGCTTGGGGAATGGGGGTTGCTGGTAGCTCTGGCAAATTTGAGCTTGACATCTGACTGAAGGCTGCTCAAGCAAGGAGGATCCAAGGCTACATGAGAGGTAAGGCCAAGGTGGCTTGAAAGTATCTGTCAGTGTCTAGGAAATGTAAATGTACTTTATTGCAGGAAAGTTTATCTTCCGGCACCAGATGGGCCTCTCAGGTCCTTCTAGACAATTCCGGATGCCCAGAATACAGAAGGCACAGACTTTAGATTCCAGGGCCAGGGGACTGGAGGATGAGAGAATGGTATGGCCAATACCTCAATGTTCTGGGGCATTAGTCTTGACCAGGCTATACCCCCCCTCTTGTGTACGTTCACTTCTTAACACAGTGTTGGCCACAAACCAGCCACTTGTGGTAGTACTGTGGAAGGGGCAGGAGTGGAAGTGAGATCTAGGATGAACAAAATCTGGATTTATGGCCTGTGAGAGTGGCAAAGGGTGTCTTTATAAAAATCTTAGAGCTGAAACTCAGGGTCTAGGCACTGTCCCTGAACTTCCTTTGCTCAAAGGTAACATTCTACCACTTGAACCACAGCTCACCTTTCCTCTTTTTTACTAGTTTAGTGGAGATAAGAGTTTCATGGACTTTCTTGCCTGGGCTGGCTTCAAGCAGTTATCCTAAGATCTCAGCCTCTTAAGTAGCTAGGATTGCTGATGTGAGCCACAGGCACCTGCTAAGGATGTTAGTGTGTGTGTGGGGTGTGTGTGTGTGTGTGTGTGTGTGAGTTTACCGGGACTTGAACTTAGAACCTAGGTGCTATCCTTTAGCTTGTTTGTACAAGGTTGGTGCTGTACCACTTGAACTACAGTACCTCTGCTTCCCAGGTTTTGTTGATTCATTGGAAATGAGTCTACCCAGGCTAGGTTTGAATCTTGATTGATCCTCAGGTGTCAGCCTTGAGTAGCTAGCATGACAGGCATGAGCCACAGGTGCACAGCTGATAATGGCCTTTCTACACAGTGGACTGGAAGCTCCTGAAAGCTTTTCTTTATTTTTACTGTGCCAGTACTTGGGCTTGAACTCAGGTTTTAGGCTCTGGTCTCTTAAATATTTCCCTCAATGCTGGCACTCTACCACTTGAACCACAGCTCCGTTTCTGGCTTTCGGTAGTTCATTGGCAAGAAGTGTCTCAATAACTTTCCTCCCCTAGGCTGGGGTTTACCCACAATCTCTGAACCCATCCTCTTGAGTAGCTAGGATTTACAGAGGTTGGGCCACTGATGGCATTGTGTAGAAGGTTTTCTTAAGCAAGAGTTCTTCCCTGCATTTGCCCTGACTCCTCCATGAAAGGAGGCCTGAAGGACAGGAGCTGTGAAAATTAGGCTTCTAGACACAGGAAATTGCTGGGGTCCTTGGAGAAAAGTCAAAGCTAATCTTCCCCCTGAACCCCATTCTGGGCCCCACCCTCTGTCCTACCTGTGACTGAATTACAAACCTGACCCACCCTTGAATGTTCTGCTAGACTTGTCTGAGGCCAAAGAACCTTCATTCCACCCACCCTATCTGCTTTACACCACACCTCAGGATCTTTGCCCATGCTGTGTACCTTCTGCCTGAGACTCTATCCTGTTCCACATCTTAGAACTCCTATGGAATTTTGGCACTGCTTATATCACATAATGGATCTAGTCTTTCCTTCCCTTCTCCATCTTTTTTAAAAGTACTGAGTTGCTAGAGATGGAAATTGTGCATGCTGACTGGCAAATGCTCTATATTGGTGTGTGTGTGTGTGTGTGTGTGTGTGTGTGTGTGTGTGTGTGTGTGCCACACCTCGGGTTTGAATTCATGGCCTAGACACCATCCCTGAGTTTTTATGCTCAAAGCTAGCATTCTACTACTTGTATCACAGCTCTGGCTTTTTGGGTGCTTAATTGGAGAAATGAGTTTCATATAGACTTTCCTGCCTGCTCTGGCTTGTAGTTATGATCCTGAGATCTCAGCCTCCTGAATAGCTAAGATTACAGGGGTGAGCCACCAGCACCTGGCCTCTATCTGTACCCTATAAACTCAGCCCTCCTCTGAGTCCCAGAAGAGTATGTCTCACCAAGGTCACATTTTTTTTTTGCCAGTGTTGGGGCTTGAACTCATGTTCTAGGCATGTTCCTGAGCTGCTTTTGCTCAAGGCTACATTCTATCAGTTAAGCCACAGTGCCACTTATGGCTTTTTCCGTCTATGTGGTACTGAGGAATCAAACCCAGGGCTTCATGCTTGATAGGTAAGCACTGTATCACTAATCCACATTTGCAGCCCAAGGCTCACTTATAACAGGAGCTATGAGGGTAGGATTTATTTGGGTACCCTTTCAGCACAGAAATCGCTGGCCATTTCATATCTTTGCCAGGATTTGGGACCAGCCTGAGACTCGGAAATGAGGAATGGTGAATGGGTGATAGCCAACATGCCCCAGAGATTTAGGCTCACATCCTACAGATGGATAGAGAATATGGAGACAGAACCTTCCACAAATCCTACAGCCTGGGAACTGTGGCCTCCCTGGAGGCAATGGCTGGCTGCTAGATGTTCCAGTGGGACACTTCAGCCAGAACATAATGCACTCATTGCATATGGCAGCCCAGGCAATCCTTCGGAGCTTCAGTTATTAAATGGCAGAGAAGGGTGCTTTGTTCAAGCTACTTGCTCAGACTTAGTACTCTCTGAAGGCTTGTTCCAGCTTTTCCAGGTTGGGTGTCTAGGCATGGGCAACCTGCTGTATGCCCATCATCCATACATCATCAATCCATACACAGAGACATAGAGTTACTGCCTTCTTTTTTTTTTTCCTTTGGCAGGTCTGAGTTTGAAATATAAGCCTAGGCGCTATCCCTGATCTCCTCTTTCTCAAGGTTAGTGCTCTACCCTTGAGCCACAGCCCCAACCCATGGGGATATTTTCCTGTGATCTCTTAGAAATAAGAATGTTGGGACTTTCCTGCCCCGGCTGAATTCAAATTGTCATTTTCTACATTTCAGCCTTCTGAGGAGCTTGGATTACATACAAGAGCCACTGACAACCTGACTTACTCTTCCTCCTCCTCCTCCTCCTCCTCCTCCTCCTCCTCCTCCTCCTCCTCCTCCTCCTCCTCCTCCTCCTCCTCCTCCTCCTCCTCCTCCTCCTCCTCCTCCTCCTCCTCCTCCTCCTTCTTCTTCTTCTTCTTCTTCTTCTTCTTCCAATCTTAAATCTTCACAGTGTCATTCCAATGGTTTGCATTCGAAGTAAACTACCCAGCCCTGGAGTTCGAATGCCTGGGCTGCCACCAACAAATGGAAGGAGATCCTGACAAACTAGTTTCTATTTATGTGAATGCTATCAAAGTAATAATTAAATTTGCAGTTAATTCATGATTCTATTTGAGAACACAAAAATTATTGGATTTATATCTTCCATTCTAGCACCATGGTATGATTCCCCTAATGGAAGTATATTGACTATTTTTTAATTAGTGTTTTTATAAGTATTCAACCATGATACTTCATTCAATTGAGACATAACTTAATAACTAATCATTGGTCACTATATATATATATATATATATGTATATATATATATATATATAATTTAATGATATCCTCACATTCTCTCTCCACACACACACACACACACATCTCTCTCTCTCTCTCTCTCTCTCTCTCTCTATATATATATATATATATATATATATATATATATCCAGCAATCTACACATCTATCAATGTATATATTGGGCACTACTCTGGCTTGATCACAGGTCCTCAGAACTTCCTGGCAGCTCAGTTTGCCAGAGGCTGGTGTGCTAAGACTGTAACTCCATTTATGGATTGGCCATTGTAGCCTGTGAGTTGAAATCCCAGCATGGCCAAAAACTTATTCATGGATTAAGAAGCCACTTTTGGCACATTTTTTTCTTGAAAAAAAGTCCTGGGTCTCAGTATGATGTATAATTCATATGCAAATATATCCAGTGTGATAGGATGTAATAAATGAAATGTTATATGGGTAATAATACTAAAAAATAAGGGTAATAAACGTCATACTCACTAAACCCATGTATGTGAATAGATATCATATATGAATATTATGTTTTCCATTGCTGGGGCTTCAGTTCAGGCCTTGGGAACTGGTCTGAATTTCTTGTCTTCAAAGAAGGTGAGCTTCCCCTTCACCCACTGTAGCACAGAGTGACTCAGACCCTGAGTTTAAATCCCAGGCCTGCCAGAAAAATGGTGCAAATTCCAAGCCAGGGCTTTATTTTATTAAGTTTTGGCCCAGCACGGGCCTTGAACTCAGTTCTCAGCATTTCTGCTACAGCCGATCCTGGAATCCTAGGACCCGAGTTAAAATATCAGAGTTGTCAAAAAATAACTAAATAAAAAGATTAGGATAAAACTAAGAAGTTCAAGAAGGTGCTTTTATATTTTTTTCTCTTTGCATTGTGACCATACTGAGTCTAAATGACAAATCCCTGAAAGTGTACATGACCTTGCATGCTGATGTTTGCCTGGCTATTAGGGAAGCCATAGACAAAACCTCAACTTAGGCCTGGAGGTCAGTTCCCGGGACTGCCACTAATGATTGGCGGGAGATTCTAAGAAATGCATTCCAATATACATCCATACAAATGTTATAAAAGTAACAATTAAATTAGTAGTTAGTGTATGAGTATACTATAAAATTCTACACAACAATTATACTACATTGACTAATTTTCAATTAATACTTTATTATGTATTCAACCATGATACTTAAAAATGGAAGGAATAATTTAATTGTCAATAATTGGTGGTAATATAATATATGTAATTTCATAATATGCAGACATCTATGTTTTGTTTTATATATTTGTATATATATGTGTGTGTGTGTGTGTGTGTGTGTGTGTGTGTGTGTGTCAATGTACACATTTATCTTTTTATATACTTGTCACTCCTGGGGCTCACTGGTATAGTGATGGTTAGTACATACAAAGCCCTGGATTCAATTCCTCAATACCACATGCACATAAAAATCCAGAAGTTGTGCTTTTGTTCAAGCAGTTGAGCATTAGCTTTGAGCATAAAAGATAGGGACTGTATCTAGACCCTTACTCAAGACCCAGGATGGGCACCAAAAAAAGACTGAATGTTGTGACTGCAACTCTGTAAAGATAGGACTTCAAAT